>NC_043005.1:22703820-22898820 GCF_006345805.1 Octopus sinensis
GGATGAAATGCTTAGTGGTATTTTGCCCGTCGCTACGTTTTGAGTACAAATTCTGCCGAGGTCGACGTTTCCTTTTACCCTTTCGGCGTTGATAAAATAAGTACTAATTGAGCACTGGGTCGATGTAATCGATATATAGTCCTCCTGTGAACTTGCGGACCTTGTTGAAACAATTATTACTATTATTAAGGCAGCGAGCTGGCAAAATATTTAGCACGCCTGGCTAAATATATTACTTTCTTTTTACTCAATCTAAATTTGCAGTGTGTCCATTTCGTTCTTACATTGTCACCAAACTCTTCGGGGATCTTTACATTTTGATCGGCAGATTTAGAAAATATTTTTTAGTAACTAAACACTTTCAAACTTCGTATACTGGTAGAATGTGTCATATAAAACATTTTTTAGCGTTTTTTGAGAAAAGTTTATATTTACGAAGTTATTTCGTATTAAAGTTGTCGTATTTCGGTAATTTCAACCAATTAATGACGTGTATTCAGCTGAATAAAATTACTACTGCTGTTTGTCAACAACATTTCCGGCGGTACTTCATTGGTACTTTACTTTATCAAACCCGACAGGATGAAAGGCGGAGGTCACCTTCGCCTAATAATTTTTGCAGGGTTGATATAATAAACTATCAGCCAAGTCTTATCAGCTCACTTATCAGCCTGTCACTGAAATTCTGGCCTTGTTCTTACGTTTAAAATTATTATAGGCAGTACATTGACAGATCTTTTCAGTGTAGGATAAAATACTTTACGGTTTTTGTTCTAATACTGTTCTGAGTTCAAATCCTGGTGTCGATGAAATAAAGTACTCGTCAAGAATAGGGATCAATGATATTGACTTAATCCTTCTCTCAAAATTGCTAACCTTATATCAAAATTAGAAAACATTAAAATTGCGGCGAGCTGGCAGAATCGTTAATCACCGGAAAAAATGCTTTGCGACATTTGTTCCGACTCTTTACGTTATGAACTCATATCCCATTGAAGTGAACTTTACCTTTCATTCTTACAGGATAAATAAAAGTAGGTCAAGTACTACGTCGATAGTTGTTGGTTTTATGCCTATATCAGAAATCATTACTAAGGTGGTGTGCAGGATGAATCATTAGTGCATCGGACTAAATGCTTAGCGGCATTTCTTCCGGCCCTTCACGTTCTGAGTTTAAATACCGCCGAGGTCAGCTTTGTCTTTCTTCCTTTCGGAGTCGATAAACTATAATACCAGTGAAGTACTGGATCGATGTAATCGACTAACTCCACCCTCCCCACACACATTAACATTTTTTACTGTGTGCCAAAATTTAAAACAATTATAATTACTATAATAAATGTTTCAAGTTTTACCACAAGGGCAGCAATTTTGTGGGAGAGGAATAGTCGATTACATCGACCCCAGTGTTTAACTGGTACTTAATTTCTCGATCCCGAAAGAATGAAAAGCAAAGTCGACCTCAAGGAAATTTGTACTCAGAACGTAACGACGGGAGAAATACCGCTAAGCACTTCGTCTCGCGCGCAGATTCAGCCAGCTCACCGCCTTATAATACTGTAAATAATCATTTCTACTAAAGGTACAAGGCCTGAAATTTGGGGTGAGAGGACTAGTCGGTTACATCGACCCAGTATGTCATTGGTACTTAATTTATCAACCCGAACGGAATTTGAACTCAGAACATAGTGGCAGACGAAATACTCCTTAGCATTTCGACCGGCGTGCTGATTCCTTTGTTTGAGCCCTCAGTCTCGACATAGAGGGGTCGATACACGGACAGACAAAACAGCACAGTGGGGATATAAAACATAGAACGAATGAATGATAAATGAATTATAATAATGAAAATGATATGTCTTACCTGCTCCCCACTCGCAGGCAGTGTTATTCAATGGATAACGTTTAACAATCAGTTCATTTTTCTTTTTGCATCTTTTTAATAGTCACTATTAATTTTTAAAAAATTTTTACTTTCACGTTAGACACTCGTCAATTCGTCGAATTCCACCACCGGTGGCAACTCATCAAATTGAACTTGTATTGGCGCTATCTCCACTTCATCTCCAAACAGTTCCTCCAATTTCTTGCCCGCTCCATCAAGCAAGACTGCTTTGGAGCCTTCATTGAACTCTGTCGGCAGCAATTTCACCCTAATTACAGATTTTATTTTGGTAATCTTTTTCTCAGTTTCAACACTTTTTGCATATTCTATCATATTCCATATATGTTTCCCCCTCTGAAATCCTTCCCGTCTTCCATTATTGGTCGTCCCCCCATTAATGTCACTGGCATCGATACCTCTTTCCTCTCTGTAGCCCTCTCAATCGATGCTGCTGGTATCTCCGGTCCTTCCTTCTTCCGCCTCAGCAACTTCACCCTCTCACCCGCCCGCACTGGTTTCCCCGAGTGTTGCTGATCTCTCACACTGAGCCTCCTCTGCATTTTCTTTTCTCTTCTTTAGCGGACACTTTGGTGGCGAGTCCGCGCCTCCTTCTCTCTTCTTCTTTCTCTTCACCACCGTACCCCGTTCCTCCACATTTTCTGTACTCTTATCACAGACTGGGTTTTGCAATTCTACGCTTTGCTTCTTTTCCTCTCTCTGCTGCTCCCGCTCCATCACATCCTCTTCGTGTTTCTGGGAATACCTTGTCTTCCTGTGTCCCCGTACTCCACACTGGCAGCATATTGGAGCTCTTCAACCCACCACCACTCCCAATCTCACTACCCCCGGCAGTACGACCTCTTCTGCAATTTTGTGCAAATCCTGTAAACTGACCCGGACCGCCACCTCGAGGCCGCATCCCCACTAGTCTATCTCAATCGTTCTTGTTACTTTCAAGAGTTTAGCTTCCTCCTCTGTGTTATACATAATGGCTGCCACCAGCCACACCCTTCAATCTCCAGGGCACTCTGCCAATCCTTACTCTGGCCACACGTTTGCCACAGTAAGTAGGCAGTAGTACCCACTCTAATGACCCCAACGCCACAGTAGAGTGGTTTATCGCGTCCTGAACCTAACCTCCACTGCGCCGCACCTCTTCCTTCTGGTATAGAATGTCGTAAGGCCTTTTATCTCCTTCAAAGTCTCTTCAAATGCTTCCATCGTCGTCATTTCAATCCTTTTCGTTTCCGTGGGCAGCATTTTGTATACCACTGTCCGCCTGGTTACATTCGCTGTCAATTCTGGCAGTGGGTCAACCTCAGGCTGGTACCTTCCTTCTCAATAAGCTTGTTGAACTGCTTCAACTTCTTTTCTTCCGATTTTACTTCTCTCACCTGTTGTACATCTACAGTTAAGCTTCTTCCGGTTGCTGCCGCATAGCTGCCAGCTGGAACTGGTTCGCTTTCCATCTTTTCTTTTCTCACCACTTCACCCCAAAATTGGGAAGAAAACAAATGTAACAGCCAAAACTAACAGTAATGAATAATTCAATATCTCAACAATTAGGTCAAACAATCAGCCCTTCCTTCCCTTTCAGGAAACATTCAACAAACAGTGTAACTCACGGGATCAAAAAATGATTAACTCGAACAGAATACAATACCGCGCGCTAACGATTCTGCCAGCTCGCCGCCTTATAATACTGTAAATAATACTTACATCAAAGCAGCGAAATGCGTAGCTGTATTTCGTCTGCCGTTACGTTCTGAGTTCAAATTCCGTCGAGGTCGACTTTGCCTTTCATCCTTTCGGGGTCGATAAATTAAGTACCAGTTACGCACTGGGGTCGATGTAATCGACTTAATCCCTTTGTCTGTCCTTGTTTGTTCCCTCTATGTTGAACCCCTTGTGGGTAATAAAGAAACAGATATTTCAGCTGTCTTTACGTTCTGAGTTCAAATTCCGCCGAGATCGACTTTGCCTTTCATCCTTTCGGGGTCGATAAATTAAGTACCAGTTGCGTACTGGGGTCTATGTAATCGACTAGCCCTCTCCCCCAAAATTTCACGCTTTGTGCCTATAGTAGAAAGGATTATTTACAGTATTATAGGCGCCGAGCTGGCTGAATCGTTAGCGCCTAGAGTAGAAAAGAATAATACTTACATCTTTAAGATGATACCAAAGGAAAACTTCTTGAAATGCGTATGGTAGTGTAAGAACTACAAGAAGAATAAAGTTGTTGAAGATCTCCCAAGAATAAGTGAATCTTGACACTGAAGGCATTTCTTCTTTTTTACCTAAATAGGAAGAAAGAATATAACTTGTCCAAAGAAGTGGATTTGCAAAACTTTTATTATCGGACGAAATATTTTGCTGTATTTCTTCCGGTTCTTTACTATCCAAGTTCAAATCTTGCCGGTACTAACGTTCATTTTCATCACTTCAGTAGTTTGACACAATGCAATATCAATCAAGTACTGGAGTGTATTTGATCGACTAACCCTTGACCGAAAATCTTTGGCTTTGTGCCTATATAAGACACTTAGTAACATGGAATCAGTAACTAGTCTCTGATGAATCTTTGACAAAAGCTGAAATCAATCATATCGATCTCACGTCAATGATAATGAAATACCACCACTTCCATAGTTTCAGGTGCATGGAAAGTGAATTATAAGCAGAAACAAGCGCAGTTTTCTGCCCTCTCCTTGTTGAAGTGTTGCGTAATCATTCATGGACTTCATTAATTGATGGGTGAGACATCCTGGAGCCACAGATAGTGAACCTTTCATTAAAGCAGTGGAGGTACCACACATGTACAACAATGAAATATTGTCGTTTCCACAGCTTCAGGCACACAGAAGGTATTGTATAGGCAAGAGTAATTGTGATTCTCTGGTCTTCAGCATGGATGTGTCTCTTGTTGAAGTGCTCTATGGCTGAAATTACTGACTTCATTGACATCCAAAGTATGAACATGACAACTTTTGGTACCTGTTTCAGTTTTATTCTTTATTTCTGTCCCTTTGATTTATATATTTATTATTTATTGGCAGTTGTCAGGTCATCGTCGAATTTGACGGTATAGTTATCATAGATAGTTGTAGATGTGTAAACAGTATTAGTTCGTCATACCTACAAGTTCCACACGAACGGTATTAACGTGCGTAGAAGTGATTCTAAACAGAATGTTACAGGACCCATCTATTGTTAACAAGCAGTCCATAGGGTACCTTAAATGCTGTATCAGATGATACACTAACACTCACTGAGGTTAACCAACATGAAATCAACTTGACTGGTATTGGGAAAATAGAGAACAAATGTGGTCACCGTTTGCTTACTGAAAATAATGATGAATAAATACTAATTTACAATAATTAACAAGGGTTGATTAATTTTTAAGAAATGAAAATATGTAATCAATATGCATTATACATTATACTGCTGTATTAAATCATATATTATATTATATTACATTATATTATATTATATTATATTATATTATATTATATTAGGCGCAGGAGTGGTTGTGTGATAAGAAGCCTGCTTCCTAACCACATCGATCCGGGTTCAGTACTCCTGCGTGGTAACTTAGGCAATTACCTTCTACTATTGCCTCGGGCCGACCGAAGCCTTGTGAGTGGATTTGGAAGACGGAAACTGAAAGAATCTCCTTGACAACCGATGTTGGTGTGCTTACGTCCCTGTAACTTAGCGATTCGGCAAAGAGACCGATAGAATAAGTACTAGGCTTACAAAGAGTAAGTCCTGGGGTCAATTTGCTCAACTAAAAGGCGGTGCTCCAGCATGGCCGCAGTCAAATGACTGAAACAAGTAAAAGAATAAAAGAAAAGAAAAATGATATTGTATATTGGTTATATCATAATATACGTGGTCTATCCAAAAGAAAACTAAACTCTTAAAACTTCGTGCCAACCAACCGATGTAACATACCCACAACCTCACTGCTGTGTTTTGGTTGGCTTTTCGCTAAATACTGCCACATCATGCCATGTCAGTCATCGACCAACACATGCGAGAGTTGACGTATAGTTAGTGCAAGTGGACATCTGTTGAAGATCAACACTTGAAGGGTTTGGAAGAATATGTTTATATGAAATTTTGTTTCAAATACAGAAAATCTTTTCCTGAAATCCCTCTAACGTTAAAACAGGTTTACGGGCGGGCATTTTTGAGTCGTACACAATGTTAAGAGTGGTATTAGCGTTTCAACTCGAGACGAACACCTACTGAAAATGATTCTACGTTACACAACTTCCTACAGCACTTGATGGTGATCATTTTGTGAATGTGCGTGTTATATGTCCATGAAAATCCTCACCAAATTGTCCGTAAAGTTTCTAAAGGAGACGTGCGCAAAAGTCCGTGCCGCATGATTAAAAAATTAAAGATGCATCATGATGTCGCAAAGTTAGTGTTGCATCTGTTGT
Source organism: Octopus sinensis (assembly GCF_006345805.1). NCBI lineage: Eukaryota > Metazoa > Mollusca > Cephalopoda > Octopoda > Octopodidae > Octopus > Octopus sinensis. The sequence continues at coordinate 22,710,160 of NC_043005.1, forward strand.
GGGATGAAGGAAAATAGAACTGGTGCTGCTTGGTAGTTAGAACGCTGATGAAAACTTTCTGAAAATGCCATAACAGGTGTGCGACTGCGATGCAGAAGCAGAAAGATGGTTGTCACAATAGATATGGATCAGCGCTGTCTAGTACAGAAGAGTACCTCAGAGATACTCAAACGCGAAGGGGATGTTGATCGTCAGTTTTGGTTGGAAGAATCTCATTCATTATGAGTTTGTTTCATGTGTTCAAACGACCAAAGTGTTTACTTGGATAACTTGAGACATTTCAGAAAGGTAGTGTAAAAGGAGAGGCTTGTAGCATAAAATCTTGATGCTGCACAAAATGACACCAGCTCATACGTCATTTTTTATCCCTAACATTTTGGACGACGCTTATTTCCCTACTACCCTATTTTACAGATCTGGTCACTTAGGATTTTTTTTATCTTCAAAATTTAAAATTTATTCTGAACGGTTGCTGATTTCAATTATTAAGAACCATCGTAAAATATTCACTACAAGAACTTCAAACCACCTCTAAAAATACATTGCAAACTGGAAAAAACGCTAGGGTCCTTGTATCCACATTATATGGAACTATTTTGTTGGAGTCAAGTTTCATTGAATTGCAAGTAAAACGAATTGATTTTCCAAAAAGTTTACGTTTTATTTTTCGAATGAAGACATATTATATTAAAATTATAATGTATCTTGTTAAATTATATTACATTATAAAACACTTACTCGAGCTCCTTCTTAGAAGGTATATATCGCATGGTAAACAAATGGCAAGTAGTGCACCATATATCAGATAAGGTAAATCGAATCCACCAAGCTGAAAAAGATTTAATACAATTATGGTTTACTCTGTTGTGGCGATTTAATATTGTTTATTGCTATTAGCGATGTATTGTTACCAAAAACTTGGTCCTTGGACTCCTCTTTAACACGTTATATTCGAAAATATCTGATTTATTATTATTATTTTTTTTTTTGCATATGCAGAGAAACATAAATTCATGGGAACGGAACAGACTTTTGAAGTAGCGTAAGTAAATGCTTGGTTTTTGTAATATATTTTGTCGGCTCTGGAACGATGAGAAATGAATGTCGATTCATTCCAGTAATATAAACATAAATGGATGAATCTGAAAGCCGTAAGATATCAATTTCGGTGCCCTGTCATTTCTGCCACTCTACATGCTTTAATAACATCCATAACCTCACACCTAGATTTGGTTCAGCAGTAACTAGGCATCCCATAATACAGCCAGTCTGAAGTAACCATCACATTCTACTTTATGTTATTTTCTTCAATCTTGTTCTTTCATAGCCTATCTTTTATTTTATTTATAATATACATATTACGTATTATTGTATTTTATCATACCATCTCATATCCTATCTATCTTGCATTATCTGATCTTATTACAACCCTTCAATAAAAATTCTTTGATTTACTATGGTCACTTTAGTACTTAAAAAGTTGTCTTGTGTCTAAAGAGGAGACCAAAATTAGTTTTTCAAGATACAGACGAGATGGTCGAAGGTATAAGCATTGGGTTATCTTCTCGTGGATCACATGTTCAAATTATAGAGTTTATGTGCCACCTAGAAATAGACGACACAAACTATATAAATCTATAACAAACTCATATCTTCATCTTGAGAACTAGAACACATTTCGAAACGACTTACAATGTTTATGAATGGACAGTCATCCTTTTCCGTTGTGTAAACAATAAAAATAACTTGATCAAATATCGTTATCGCCTCGGCTCACCTAGTCGTTCGAATGTGTTAGATACTATGAAATCAATAGTAAATATTATCTTAGATAGATCGGCTTCCTTTTCAAAGAAAAGTTATCTGTCATCTTCTGTACCCATAGTCAAGGAACAGGCATGAAAAACGTTAAACCACTAAGCCCAGATTTAGGGGATATTTATACATATAGGAAACAGAAGGTGAGAGATATTTGCATTACTGATGTAAACTCACACCCACGGACTTAGTAGATGTCCGAATTATTGAATTAATTCCTCTCAGTCAGGTATATCAAGAGGCTTACCTAATCCTTGATAGTGGTGTCAGCAGCCATTCAGCAAACAATATCCCACAGCCATTGTAGCAGCAGACACAGTTCAGCTGTGATACAACGGCTTGTATCAACTGTGCAATGACAGTCAGTAGCGCAACAAATTATAAACCAACATCTTTTACAGATTCACTACGTTTTCAAGATCTGTTGCTTGAAACGAACTGTAAAGACAATCTATGATCCGGGAACTTAAATTTCATTATTTTTCCACCTTCAGGTGGCAGGCTGGCTGAATCGTTAGCAGACAGGGCAAAATGCTTAGCAGCATTTCCTTCGTCTTTATGTTCTGAGTTCAATTTTTGCCGAGTTTGACTTTGCCTTCCATACGTTCGGAGTAGATAAAATAAGTACCAGCTGAGAACTGGGGTAGATGTAATCGACTTACCCCCACCTCAAAATTTCAGTAGAGAAGATTATTTTTTCGCCTTGAATCCATTGAAAGTACCTATTAACTGGATTGTAACACATGTATATACTCTTTATATACGTACACTAAAAACTTGCATAGCCATACATTTATTGTGTATACACACTTACATGAACGCACTTTCGTTTACATTTGATGATTCATTTGCATGTACACACACTACTGTATATACACTCCATCATCGCTTCTTGTAAATAGTTATAGCCATTTCTATTTCTGAACATTTCACTTAATTTCAAGTAATATTTTTTGACAGTGAAATTGAAACACCATTTGTATCATAGACTTTATATCTTGCCGATTAGATGTGTCATAATTTAATTTATTGGCAATTAAAGAATATATATTCCTATTCCGTTTTTATTATTGTATGTAACCATCTTTATAAATCCAGTTTTGGGGTGGAGTCTATATTTTTCACACTGTATAATCCTTTCCTGATACAAAGGTCAATATTTACGATCTTTAATTCCACTTACTTTAGAGATAAAGAAATAAAAAGTAAAAAATCCTACTAGATACGACTAAATTATTTCAGGTAACTATTCTCACGTGAAGAATTAACCTCAACTGCAAGCCTCATTAAAATAATGATGGTGTTTACAGCTGTGAACTATGTTTCTTGAAGGGCCTCTTAAATGAATTCAAATGACTCAGATGTTGAAATTGAACTCAGTGCAATGCTTGTGACAGAAACAAGTGAGGCGACATGCTAGAAATAGCTGCCTTCTCCCTCAAATTTTACCCTGCTTTCATAAAAACAAAATATACGTTGGGTAATACTGTCCTGTGTACGCTAAGTCTGAAAACGGTTCTGTCTGGAACTTCGTTAACCATACATTTGTTTAACTGCAGCTAAACGTCAGCTAGTTACCCGACACATCTCACATGGTTTCATTCTCTCGCAGCAAAAATTCAATGAAGATAATTATGTAATCATACTTACATCATAAAGCATTCCTCCAAATAGGGGGCTAGTTGAGTAACCAAGCCCAATTGCACTCAAAAACAAACCCTGAAATAACATTTAAACACAATAGCTGTGGAACTTCAGAAGATACTAATCTGTTTTTGTAAGAAAATTATGTTTTGAAATATTTTCTTAAAAGTAAGAATCTTTACTTACATGTAACATTCTCAAAACTTACACAATCTCTTAATTGTCTCATTCCGTAAAGAATGATATAATCTCAAATGCATTATTCTCTAAAATGTATCCGTACTATAAAATAGGATATTCCTTAAAATTTCAGTTTTTAAAAATGGCAGTAAATTGACAAAACAATGAATAAGTGGTATATTGGGGAAATATATTTAGTTTTACAATAATATGTATTGAACATAATGTATTTGACAACCTGTACAAGGATCATAGGACCAAATCCATGGCTGGCGTTCCATTGTGATTCAGACTAGCATCTTTTATTCTATTAAGCATTAATTCACTTAGGAAACGGATCATTGGCTTGTAAATTTTTAAACTAGTGTTCCCTTGCTTCTATTCCAGACTGGACCCCATTTGCTTGGAGCTTGCATTGCCAATAAAATATTTCTGGTTGTTTCCTAACTTACTGTAACGTTCAAGTCACTATTGTCGTCGTTTATTTATACACAAACCTATATCTACACATAATTTCTGGAATATGAAACACATACTACATCCCAACTCAAACTTTATAAGCGAGTGTGTGTCTGCGCTCGTATATATCCGATGGTGTTTGAGTGGTTATAAAATTGTCTATGATTTACATGTGTTATGAAGAGATATTATAAAGTGCTAATTGGTCATTTTGACATAATCTTTATGATGGCCTAATCTATTTGATGTAATGAATAACATAATAGCCTGGCAAGTGATAGATATGTAAATCAGCTCCCGAGATGCAACCAATTCGCTTTTTTCTGTATGGGACCGTAATTTGAAATATCTATATATTAATACGCTAAGGACGAAATGCGTTACGCTGTCACGTGATTAGTTGAAGGAAAAGGAGTAGAGCGAGAAAGAAAAAGAGGGAGAGGGAAGTGTTCATGATGCGAAGTAGGAGGAACGTAATATTTATTACGGGGTTAAAAAGCTTTCTGAAGGTAGTGATGTAGAGAAAGAGAGTCAGTAACACAAAGTTTAGCAGAATGAGGTTCTAGTGGTGCAGTTAAAGAAAGACAAAGAGGGAGAGAGGAAGAGAGAAAGTGGAGAGTGTAAGGGAGAAAGAGTAGAGGTGTTTTGCCAGCCGATGCAATAAGCTGTCATGTGGTCAGTGCAAATGAGAGATGAAAATAAAGAGAAAGAGAGAGATGATAAAGACGTGAAGAGGGGAATGATATGGCTAGAATGTTTAAAATTTGAGGTAGAGAGAGAAAAAAAAGAGAGCTGGGGAGAGAGAAGGAGGGAAAGAGAGAGAGAGAGATAAAATGTTAAAAGGAAAATTTTAAACATCATATATTATTGTGACTTATTACATCGTTGGGTGGACTGAAAAAGGAATAATAATAATAACCTTATCATAGTAAAATAGATTTTTTCAATGAAAGTGAAATAACTTAGCAAAATAAGCGTAGATGTTATTTTTCGTTTCTTTTCTTTTGTCGCTTTTTGTTCTTTAAAGAGTAGATATAAACAAAGAACTGAAATAAAATGAAACTATCGTGGATGGCAAACAACTTAGATTGAGCTTTGTTATTGAAAGTTATAATGATGATGGTGGAGGTGATGGTGATGATCATTGTGGTGATGATGATGATGGTGGTGAATGGATAGCGAAATGTGCAGTCTTTTTTTATTTTTTTATATCGCCTCTCCTCATATATTTACTGTCTGCTTGCTTGAAAATATGTATTTGTTTATAAAATATGGATGACAACAGAAAGATTAAAACGGTATATAAAGAGAAACAGAGGTTCGAATCACTAAAACAAGCACGGGAGCATCAGTGTGTTGAAGGGAAAATATGAATCAAAGAGTATTGAGTGAGTATTTACAAGAAATAAGGGAACGAGTTCAAGATAGAATATAAAATATAAATGAACGAGAACGTCAAAAAACTGTAAACATATGGTGACATGAATATTCTCTGTAATCATTGTGAAGCTATTGGATTTATAAATGAACCTCTGAACTGCTGAGAGAAAAGAGAAAGAGAGAGAGAAGGAGAGAACCTGGAATGAGACGAAGATAAAGAAGTATGCGTTTAGTTATACTCACAAATAAACAACTAACATCATCTGGGAATTCAGTGGCGAAAAATATCATAACTGTGGTATTGAGTGTACCACAACCCAAAGATTCTAAAGCTCTCACAATGAAACTTAGTATGATGAACACCATATTATAAGAACCCTGCTTAGGGATGTATTTAAGCAATCTGATGAGAGATAAGAGAAATATACAAATATTAATAATGGTTTCTACCAACAGTGCAAGGGTACCCATTTTCATGGTGAGAACAGTCGATAACGGGAAACTCAAATTTTGTCAGTAAGAAAACAATAAAATCAAATGAAATAGTAATGAAAATAAATATAATTATATTTTTGTCATGGGGAAAAGAAAAATTATCAATGTTTTGGATTTATGCTCTTTTTGCTTTTTAGTTTACCCAGTGTCTCCCCAGGGCCAGATTTATAAGGGGTGTGGAGGGGGTAATTGCTCCGGGTATTGGGGACCCCTGCTAGGAAAGGTATGTAACACTCAATACAGGAAGCCCTCACCACTACCGCCTTCCAGCGTTCAGGCTTGCTGAGTCACACTCGTTATACAAAAGTATCTTGACTTCTTAAAAGATGTAATGGATTCTCTTTTATGATAAATACCCATAGATTTTTGCCACTTTAGAGATACCAAATAATTCAGTTAAAAAACAATTTATTGCCAAAGCACTTACAAATCCCAAGAAAATTGTAGCTGCTTTTGGGACAGCTGAGAAAAGGGAAACAACAGGACACTCATGAAAATGTATGTATGTATCTGAGGTAGCTAATAAAATATCTGGATAATTGTTGGCGAAGAAGCTATGGTGAAGAAGCTATAAAAAATATTTAACGTTGAGATTTTAGATTTAGTTGAGTTTCATTCATTTCATAGTATGTGATAATTTTCCATAATCTTCTTACATTTGATCAAGATATTTTAAATTTTGTTGCTTTTCTGATGTGTAAGGATGGATGTGTAGGTGTATGACTCTTTTTTTAAAAATCAATTCTAGACAGCTGGAAAGGCAGATTTACCTTGTCTTGTCTTACCTATTTTGCCCCGCCTAAATTTGTCTTTTATATGCTCAAAAAGAAGAGCGATAATTTTCTGAAAGTGTTTAGAGAAGATTTTTACTTCTCTGATATAGTTCTGGCTAGGTAGTGAACATGTGTAAAAGAAAAATCTTTTTTTCAAAATCAAAAATGCAGTAAATATTACTCATTGTGCCCCACTTACTCTTACTGGAAACTGGAAAAGTAGACTTTCAGAAATACCTGTTTGAATTTCCCCGTTTTTTTTCTCTCTCTCTCTCTCTCTCTCTCTCTCTCTCTCTCTCTCTCTCTCTCTTCTCTTTCTCTATCACACACACACAAGTATACACACACATCATGGAACAGCAACAATCACAAAATTTTTTTTTTTTTGCTTCATAATTTTCTGTCAGTTTATCTTAATCTATATTCTGGAATATATGTAACTCACATTAAAAGACAAAAAAAAACTCTTACTTCACTCTTCTTTCCTTCATTGTACTTTTCACAATGAAGGAAAAAATCAAATACCGCAAGTGGATGTGTGAAAAACGAAATTTGAATTTTGAAAAAGTATATCTATAAAGCAAAATTTTCAGTCATTTATTTAAACTTTCTCTGGTAACTCATCAAATTCAATTATTGGAAATAGATGGGTTTTGAGATTTAAATTTAGTAATTTTCTGAGATTATAAGTCTTGGGTATAAGTGACCCACTGAACTTGAAGTGCTCCCCACCCCAGTTTAAATCCGGTCCTGGACTCCCTTTCTGCTTTGCAGCTTCAGGAACATTGACATTATTTTCGATTGCGTACATCTTTTAGTATCAACAACTGTTTATATTTTCTCTAATTCTTCCTCGTTTTTTTTTTCATCACAATCATTTAATCACTCCTGGTGCATACAAACATGCATACATTCATAGTACTTGACCGTCCTACCCATACTTACTCACTCATGCTAAGACATACTCTGACTCTGCCGCTATTTACTAATCTTTTAGCACCTGTCCGAAATTTCTGCCCACGATCTATCTCCACCATCCTAAAAAACTAAATACATATCTATCTTCCTTCCATCATCCATTATTATCAAGACTCCTTGCCTTTTCTCTTCTTTTTGTCTTGATAATAATGGATGATGGAAGGAAGATAGATATGTATTTAGTTTCTCTTCTTTGCCTTTTCTCTTCTTTTTGTCTTGATAAAGAGTCTATGGCCAAAACGTTGGAAATTTCGCTTTTCCTTGTAATAGATGCATTGCGCTATTTATTAATTTTTTTTACTTCTTATTTTGATTACTTGTCGATGTGGCCCCCCACAACAGATTCTTCAGATTTGGACTTTAACTCATCTTGGTGAATATGAGCTCAATGTAAAAGATAGATAGCCAAATACCACATAAGATGCTGTCTGATATGCCACTGATCCTATCAATGCACTGACCTTCGTAATAATGATACTAATAATAATTATAACATATAACATTGACACAAGGCCACATATTTACTGAATCGACTTACTTAACTGGTATCTATGTCATCAAGATGTAAAAGATCAATGGCAGTCGTTGATCTTGGTTGAACTTGAACTTTGAACATAAAGAGATTAGTTAGATACAGCTCTGCTAACTCTGAAATCTTAATAATTGTAATAATAGTATGTCTACAAAGAAACACAATCAGCAGCTTCTTAGACACAATGGCTTTTCAGAGTAGATTCATAAATTAGCCAAGTATATGAACCTGAAAATGATCCTTTGAAACAATATTATAGATATGACAGATGAAATCATGATGCAAATCATACACCAAACTTGACCCAATAAAGCATTCATACGGGATTTACCAGTATTATATTTCATTCAGTATCAATCTCATAAGTAACTTTACAAATTACGCAAAAATACCAAACTATACGACAATATGAAAAAATTCTGAACAAATCTCACTTACCCAAAAAAAATTGTGTTAATGGCAGAAGACCCGATTGCAACATATATGATATGTTTTAATTCAAAATGATAGACCTGTAAGAAATAAACAGAGAACACTTAGTTTCAATTGCGAATGAGTCCTGTTTGTTGACATATTTTTAAAAAGATCCCATCCCCTTCAAATGAAACTTGAACAAATTTCTTCAAGGAATGCCAGATACGCTGCGTATATCTCTATGTGCGTCTATGTTTAGTTAGTGTGTGGGGGGGATGCCTGTAATATTTATTTCTCCTGTTTATATACGTTCGTGTAATTTGTTTTTGTTTTTGTTTATTCTTATTTTGTTCATGTGTTTACACCCACTTATTATTATTATTATCATTATCTTTATTATTATTATTATGTATGTATGTATAATAATAATAATAATAATAATAATAATAATAATAATAATAATAATAATAATAATAATAATGATAATAAATGTATCTAGTTATTTACTTCCATTTGTTTATTCATCTGTGTATTTTATTTTATTATCTTTTCAGTTTTGTTTATATTGTAACTAGTTTATGGGGATCTTCTTCTGTCATATGTTGTGGTGTGTGCTAGTGTTCCATTCCAGTTCCCTATTCAGGCTAGGTTTATCTTCTATTATGTGTGTAACTTCCGTAATTTGTCTGATTGTTGCGTCTGTTCTATGTGTGGACAAGATTTTAACTTCTATGTTGTTGATGGAGCCTCCGTGTTCCTGCCGATGAGCTCTTTCCTTCCTGAAGTTTTCTCCAATGTTCATTTACCCGCTCTCCTATGGTCCGTGCCGCTTCCCCTACGTATGTTGTTGTCTTGTTACTGCATCGTCCCTCTATACATCTTATACTATAGACTATATTTCTGGCTTTACACAACAAAACCAACAACCACAACAGAGGGAATAGCAGGGACCAACAAACAGACATAAGAACCAACACTAATACGAACAACACATACACCAGAAACATGAACAATGAGAATATCACTAGCGATAATCAGAATGATAGCAATAATGGTAGTAGTAGTAGTAGTAGTAGTAGTGGTGGTGGTGGTGGTGGTGGTGGTGGTGGTGGTGGTGGTGGTGGTGGTGGTGGTGGTGGTGGTGGTGGTGGTGGTTGTGGTGGTGGTAGTGGTGATAGTTTTGTAAATAAGTAAATATAAGTAAATAAATGGAGTTGAACGCAGGTGTTTTCAAATTCTTTTACTTTCGACATGTTTCGAAGACAACATTGGCCCTATTCCAAAGGAATAAACGGTGCGAAGCAATGCAATCTTCTCATCAGGAAGAAAGAGAACCCATCTCAACAACAAGACATTATAACAATTTTGATGACTGCATAAATGATAAACAGAACGCTATTAAGTATTTTAAAAAAACCATTAGTAGATCTGACGTCAAAGGCAGACCCTAGGAAGAGAAGGGTAAAGAAATAATAAGTAGAGAACAAATGAAGAGTGATATATCTGAGGATCACCTTGTTAACACAGTTATACAGCGATCTTACAAATGTAAGCACTGGCAGAAACATACCTTTAGCTCATATAAGTGATTTATATCAGTCTGTATAGTTAGAACGTTTAGTTCACCTTGCACTTTACTTCAAAAGAGAAATCTACTTCCAAGCCTTTGAACATTTTTTCAACCAATATATCCCTCTTTATTTGTTCTCTACTTATTATTTTTTACCCCTTCTCTTCCTGGGGTCTGCTTTTGACATCAAATCTACTAACGGTTTTTTTTTTTAAATACTTAATAGCGTTCTGTTTATCATTTATGCAGTCATCAAAATTGTTATAATGTCTTGTTGTTGAGATGGGTTCTCTTTCTTTCCTGATGAGAAGATTGCATTGTTTTGCACCGTTTATTCCTTTGAAATAGGGCCAATGTTGTCTTTGAAACATATATCGAAAGTAAACACCTGCGTTCAACTCCATTTATTTACTTATATTATACAAATTACTGCACATTAACCCGGAGTTTCTACCTTTGAATAGGTCGCTACATCCTTGTTACTTTCGTGAATTTTGCTACTCTGGTAACTGTTTATTGAATTTTCCATGTTAACTGTAAACAAAGGATAATTCATTCATTGATTTATATATATATTTGTTGGTTTGTGAAAGCACGTGGTTGAATATATAGAAAATAGTAAAAAGTGAAAAAACTACAGAAGGCTTAAAGGCTAAAAAATATATATATTTGAGTCAATATGTCTGAAGAATATTAAAAAAAATTTTTCTTACAATGACATAGTTTAGAAGAAAGACCGGTTTCGCGTTTAGCTTTTCAAATTTCTTACGACGTTATGTTTATGTTGAACAGAGTTATCGTTATGTTTGTGTTTAAAAGAGTTCTAAATAAGGGGAGGTAATGAGTGATTTCTTCCGGTGTAAGGGAGATAATCGCTTAAATTTTTTTCCTTTCCCTTGGTGTGAATTTCTCTGTATCAGTATGTTGGCATGGTTAAGTCTGGGCTTGTACTTTTCAATGAAGAATATTTCCTTGTTTAGTCTAATTTGTGTTGATGATCCGATAGCACATTGGTAAAATGGAAAGATTAAAAATTGTGGTAGTAGTTGCTTTGCGCATTTCTCAATGTGCTCACTAAAAGGTATCATTCTGTATTCTGGGAATGCAATCTGTTGTCTATGCAGTGTGCATCTATGTCTGAGTGATAGTCCCGTGGATCCCACGTAGTCTTGGTGGCAGCCCGAGCATTTTATGACATAAATTATGTTTTCAGAGGCACAAGTAAAGTTAGATTTGATCTTGAATTTCTGTCCCTCTTTAAAGAGGAATTCTGATCCTTCTAGCAGGTTGCACAGTTCGATCTATCACATTTTTTACTTTTGCATCCGTAATTTCAGAAAACAATTTTGCCTTTATATATATATATATATATATATATATATATATATATATATATATATATATATATATATATATATATATAATATTAAATTGGAGACAAAACCTCTATTATGCAAATCAAACAAAGAAAGACTTAAGCCAATACATAAAATAATTTATATAATTAAATTTAATTATATAAATTATTTTATGTATTGGCTTAAGTCTTTCTTTGTTTGATTTGCATAATAGTGGTTTTGTCTCTAATTTAATATAATATAATATTTTATTATAAAATTGGATTCAATCCTAAATCTGATTTTTCCCTGTAAATTTGGATTTATTCCCTAATATTTATTATTATTTATATATATATATATATATATATATATAAGTCAATGGTGGGGTTGTGTTAACCGCACGTGGAGAAATGATAGGAAAAGAAAAATAATAAGGCAGAATGCTAAACTGAAAGCAAATTTTAATATAAATGAGTGTAAGAAAAATTTAAAAAGGAAATCAAACCGACTTTCATTGCAAGGCAAATTTTCAAGATGAGGAAGGGGAAAAATAATAATGTTTTTTTCAAAAAATTAATAAATATATACAAAAATTAATAAATAAGTATACCAATACATTGTAGTGTCTTTGCTTTTAAAGTTCAATATTATTCCATGGAAAAACTTCTTTGGGGGGATTAGGATGCATGTGTTTTAGTGTAGTGTTTTGTTTAAGAAGGTTGGGTGTTTATGTGTACCGGTTTCAGTCATTTTGAGACCTTTTCAACTGTAACGATTAAATAATTAAATTTAGAAAAATTAAAAGAAATGTTTTTTTAAAGGAATATTTGTATAGTGTTCAAATATAAGTGGCATTTTCCTTGTTTCTGCCTTGCTCTGTCTCTCTTGTTCACACTTGTGGGTTCGAGGTCGTTGTGAATTCTTGGTAGGGAAGAAGAAGAAGGATGATGAGGAGAAGGGGGGAAGTTTTGGGAGTGCCTTGATTGTTGTATTTTGAATGGTCAGTGGCGGCTAGCAGTTCATGAGAGTATTTCTATTGAAAGGTTTGTCTATAGAATTTACGTAGGTGTTATACTAAAAAGCATTAGTGATAAAGTTAGGAGGTAGAAGGGGGAGAAGAAGATGAAGAAGAAGAAGAAGAAGAAGAAGAAGAAGAAGAAGAAGAAGAAGAAGAAGCTATAGCCAATAGCGTGCCAACTTTAAGTCATACAACACACTACTTCCACTCATTCATATTCTCTCTCCTCTTTCTTCTTCTTCTTCTTCTTCCCCTTCTTCATCATTATCATCATCATCATCTTCTTCTACTTCCTCTTCTTCTTCTTCTTCTTCTTCTTCTTCTTCTTCTTCTTCTTCTTCTTCTTCTTCTTCTTCTTCAGCATCACCAACATCGTCATCATCATCATCATCATCATCATCATCATCATCTTCTTCTTCTTCTTCTTCTTCTTCTTCTTCTTCTTCTTCTTCTTCTTCTCCCCCTTCTACTTCCTAATTTTATCACTAATGCTTTTTAGTATAACACCTACGTAAATTCTATAGACAAACCTTTCAATAGAAATACTCTCATGAACTGCTAGCCGCCACTGACCATTCAAAGTACAACAATCAAGGCACTCCCAAAATCCCCCCTTCTCCTCATCATCCTTCTTCTTCTTCTTCTTCCCTACCAAGAATTCACAACGACCTCGAACCCACAAGTGTGAACAAGAGAGACAGAGCAAGGCAGAAACAAGGAAAATGCCACTTATATTTGAACACTATATAAATATTCCTTTAAAAAAACATTTCTTTTAATTTTTCTAAATTTAATTATTTAATCGTTACAGTTGAAAAGGTTTCAAAATGACTGAAACCGGTACTGAAATGTTCTTTATAAAACTATTTTAGCATTTTCTATTTTGACTTATTTTTTCATATATATATATATATATATATATATATAGCTAAAGCCCATGCAGTAGAACAGTGTCTTCAAGTAAGTCTGTATGAGAAGTACACGTTAGCCTATGCTATCGTAATACAACAGTATTACAAAAGCCTTAGAGTGCCTTTAGTAAATTAGAAGAGGTACACCAAGGGAAGATGAAAGAGGCTAAATCGGCTTAGCAGGAACGGACTTCAAGTCCGTTCCTGCTAAGCCGATTTAGCCTCTTTTATATATATATATATATATAAAAGAGCAATAAAGATTCAAGTTAATTTAAAAAATTTACTTGAATATGGTACCTAACTTAGATGCACCAAAAAAAACTATACTGATTTAACAATACAGTAATGTGGGGTGATTATAAGCGAGAAAGAAGCAACAAGAATGGATAGGTTTTAGTACGATCGTTTCATACAAGGACAGGTTTTATTAAAAGTTGCAAAGATTACAGCATATAAACGAGTCCCGTACTCATCAGCTAAAATACATGTAAGTTCTCTAGACATCCTAGTGTTTGAGGCTATACTCATGAAGTAATGTAGATAATTAAACAGATTTCTAAAGTTCATTAAAGTTCTTTAAAGATGATGTACAGTCTTATCACAGAATTTTAAAAAAGTTTTGATAGCATCACAGAGAAGGTGACCTAATCCATATGAATTTCCATAGATATGATGAGGGATTATATACTCACAGAAGACAAATTTATCCATTGTTAATTACAACGAGGTGGGTCTCAATTCCTGCTTATTAGCATTACAGAGAGGGTGAATTAATCCTTTGTATATATGCACAGATTCCAATGGTGTAGATGTAAATTTCTAGAGAAATGGAGATGAATTTCATATTCACAGGCGATAAATTTTACAATGGTTGAACACAATGAGGTAGGTATCAATCCTTGTTATATGATTAGGTATTTGCCACATTAATCACATTACTGCTATTCACAAGAGGCTGTAGCTATTTAACTCTTAAAGGCTGAAGGGCTTACTAGATCGGCCAAGAATAGAGAAGGGAATAGAAGAAAAGAGAGAAAATAATGGAGGAGGGAGCAAAAAGGGGGGGGGAAAGGGGGACTAAAAGAGAAGAGAAAAGGAAACAGAGAATAAGAAGAAGAAAAAGAAAAAAGAGAAAAGAGAAAGAAATAGGGAAAGAAGGGAAAAAAAGAAAAAGAAAAAAAGAGGGTTCTAGTTATACAGAAGAGTTAGTAGACTGTAAGTCTGGTTTTAATCAACAGGCATCTAGGAACTAGAGGAGAATATTATTCTTTGACCAGTAAACCGTTAATTTATTGCTGTTGAAATCAGCTATGAGTTTAAAGAGAATCTAAAGAGATAACACAGTCAGGGGTTAAGGGGTCAGATGCTAAAATCACCAGAAAATACATTAGGAAAATCTAAGTATAATCTTAACAAAAAGTCATTAAAAATTTACTTATTTAATTTATTCATTTTATTGTCTTAAGGAGTTGTCGTTATTATTCATACATTGACTGACTACAGGTCAAATCTTATAAGATCATTTACAAGGTGTTAGGGGATTGTCTATCATAATGAAGATAATCATATTATCACTGAGGGAATAGCCTTATTTATTTAATTATGAAATAGAATTATGGGGCTACAGTAACTCATTATAATTTATTAGAGTTATGCTACTTAAATTAGATTAAGTTAGGAATTAAAATTAAATATTACAATTAAGATTTAAAATTAAGAATTTAAAAATTGTGAGTTTGAAATTAAATAAAGCCTCAATTAAGTAGCGAATAAGTACTATTCATTTCCTGTTCTCAAAAAAACTGATGCAGATATAAGGAAAAAGATAAAGATAACTGTAATGTGAGAACTCTTAGTTATCTACTTAAAGCAGTGCTATACTAGTAGAAATCAAGTTATATCTATCTATCTAGTTATGAATATTCCAATCATTTAAAATATTTTAAAGTCTTCAATTTAGCGTGGACACAAACTTGACCTAGTTCGATATGGTTATTCAATAAGTTTCTATGTTTACTATGCTTTAGAATTTCGTACGTCTCCATGGAGCATAGTTGACAACCAACCCTACTATTTTTATACGGAAGCCCTTCAGCCTTTAAGAGTTAAATAGCTACAGCCTCTTGTGAATAGCAGTAATGTGATTAATGTGGCAAATACCTAATCATATAACAAGGATTGATACCTACCTCATTGTGTTCAACCATTGTAAAATTTATCGCCTGTGAATATGAAATTCATCTCCATTTCTCTAGAAATTTACATCTACACCATTGGAATCTGTGCATATATACAAAGGATTAATTCACCCTCTCTGTAATGCTAATAAGCAGGAATTGAGACCCACCTCGTTGTAATTAACAATGGATAAATTTGTCTTCTGTGAGTATATAATCCCTCATCATATCTATGGAAATTCATATGGATTAGGTCACCTTCTCTGTGATGCTATCAAAACTTTTTTAAAATTCTGTGATAAGACTGTACATCATCTTTAAAGAACTTTAATGAACTTTAGAAATCTGTTTAATTATCTACATTACTTCATGAGTATAGCCTCAAACACTAGGATGTCTAGAGAACTTACATGTATTTTAGCTGATGAGTACGGGACTCGTTTATATGCTGTAATCTTTGCAACTTTTAATAAAACCTGTCCTTGTATGAAACGATCGTACTAAAAACCTATCCATTCTTGTTGCTTCTTTCTCGCGTATATATATATATATATATCGTTTATAGAAAAACATAAATCCGGAGAAAAAACACTCTAAAAAGTAGAGCAGTCTATATTTATTCCTGGTGAAGGCCGGTTTATGGAGTTACCTTGGGTTTCTCGTCCATAAAATGTTCAAACTTATGGCGTATAGTCAGACCCTAATACCTTTAGGCCTAAGACCTTAAAATATGAAGGGGAGAAGACTCGGTAGAAAGAGAGGTGTAAACAAGTTGGTTATCTCCCTTTACTAAGGGCTATCGACTTCCGCCCGTACCGCCATCATTCAGCTATGAGGGTAAACAATAAGGGATTATCCTTCTCTCACGTTAGCTATCAAATTCCGGCTGTGCTGCCATCTTACAGTTCCCAATATACCAGCAGAAATTTCCTAAAATGCAAACAAGGCCTTAAAATCTCCGTTCTGGAGTTAAGTATAGTCCCTGGTTCGAGTGAGACTTTTAGGATTCTCGTGCGTTCGGCTATGCATACTTCGTAGCGTTTCGTCCCGTTGATGTAGGAGCCTGGGTTTTCGAGGATTTCCCATGACATCGAGTGTGGAACTCTGTCCTCTTTTAGTTGCCAAATGTGGCTGGCCAGCGATGTTACGTATCTCCTTTCCAAGACTCTGAAAGAGGATCCATGGTTGGAAAATCGTATCTTGAACGAATTTCCAATACAACCATTGTATTTTCGTGAACGTGCAATGTCGGTACTCGTTCCTATTATTGATGTTGTTTGTACCCCCTGCTGGGGTTGCTGCCGCTGCTGTTGTTATGGTTGTTGCTGCTGATGTGGTTGCTGTCATTGTTGTCACCGATGTTATTGTTGCTGCTGTTATTGTTGCTGCTGTTGTTGTTACTGCTGTTGATGAAGTTGATGCTGATAATGTTGGAGCTAGGGCTGTTGGTGTTGGTGCCGGGGCTGCTGGTGTTTGTACTGCTGGAGGTGGTTGTTGCGTCGGTACTGCTACCGCCCCTGCGTGTGTTGCCGGTTATGCACCTGTTGATGCTGTTACTAATACTGTCAATGTTCTCGCCGATGCTGTTGCTGCTATTGCTCCTGTTGTTGTTGTCGTCGCCTACGATCCTGATGCTGGAGCTGTTGGTGGAGGTGGGGATGGTGATGATAGTGATGCTGCTATCGTCTTTGCCGGTTATGCAGGAGGCGCTGTAGTTGCTAACGCTGTGCCTAAAGTGGTTACTAACATTATTGCGGTTTTCACCGATATTGGTGGGTGGGGAGTACTTCTGCCAGAGCTGTCATTAGTCGAGCTTCTGCTGGTGCTTCTGCTAGGGTCGCTGCCGCTGCTGATGGTGTTGTTGCCGATATAGGTGGTGTCGGCATTGGATCTGTTACTGCTGCTGCAATCGGTCCTGTCAGTGTAGGCGTTGGCAGGTCTGCTGCTGTGGACATCAGGGAAGCTGTTGGTGTTGGTGTCAATGTTGTTGCTTTTGTTGGTGTCGATGCTGTCGCTAAAGCTGTCCACTGTGGTGGTGTTGGCTCTGTTAGTTCAGTTGTATCTACGGCCACTTTTGTTTCTGCTGGTAGAATTGTCAGGGTTCAATCGTACTTCGGCTTGACAGACTACTCCTTTGGTTTTGTAGTGGCCTCCTACCGGCCGACTGTTGCGGATCCTGCATGAACAGCCTGCCCCTTCCTGTAGCCTATGGGCGCTAACTAGCATGCTCTTAATATTGGGGGCACAATTAAACGAGACTCTAACGTTGTGCCTCGTGAAAATTAGTCCGTACATATGGGAGCTTGTTAAGTGCTTGTCTATTAATTTAAGGAAAAGTCTACCTACGGGCGTTATAGTGTGACGGGAGAAGTGGGTGCAAGCCAAATTGCATTTCGGCAGTGTTTCTTTTTGCGGTTGTTGGGTACCGGTATATAGGAGAGGCGGTCCCTAAGCCCACTGGCAGCTAGGGCTTCATTATAGTATGGGGCCGATGCGTCGAAGGCTTCTTGGTTAGAGAAAAGGTTTGAACTCCTTTTGCTAATACCTTTACCAGATTCCTGAACACGATGGGTGGGTGACAGGAGGCTGTGTTGGTGTATGTTTGCCTCTCGTTTGGTTTACGGTAAGGCCCGTGAGTATCGGAGCCCAAATCCAGCGTGATGTCTAAGAAATACGCTGTGGTGAGATTGGTTTCTATGGTGATCTTCAATCCCATAGCGACAAGCGTGCTGATTAAGTCCTTCCTAAACCCATCTAGTGTATGGCCACTTGCTCCCTTAGAGATGGCCAGGGCGTTATCTCTGTAGAGACTAAAGAGGACAGATATGAATTTTTTCCTAAAGGTATCCAGTATGTACAACACATCGCTGCGTCAAAGGAGCCCGTGAGGTCGGATTTCTTGACCCATCCCGAATTTTTGTTAAACAGTACTGTCTTCCTGGCATGCATTATAATTTCTACATCTCTGTCGCTAACGCTAGTGAAGCCCCTAGCGAAACAAAGCGCTTTGGTCAGTAGCCCTTTTAATATAGACGGGTAAAAGTCGACTATATCAAATTGGGTGAAACTTGCCCTGCCTCTACCCTTGATGACGTTATAAGGAAAGGTTGGTGACCCCTACATCACCGGGACAAAATTCTGCAAGCTATGAATCTATGCATAGCCGAACGCACGAGAATCCTAAAATTCACCAAAGGGAACCAGGCACTATACTAAATTCCAGATCGGAGATTTTCGGGCCATGTTTGCATTCTAGGAAATTTCTGCTGGCATTTTGGGAACCGCAAGGTTGCGGTACAGCCGGAGGTTGGTAGCTAACGGGAGAGAGAGAGATAATCCCTTATTCTTTACTCTGAATGATGTCGGTACGGGCGGAAGTCGATAGCCATTAGCAAAGGGAGACAACCCCCCAACTTGTTTACAACTGCCTTTCTACCGAGACTTTCTTCATATTTGAAAGAGGTCTCAGGCCAACAGGTTTTGGGTTCTGACTATACGCCATAAGTTTAAAACATTAGTGGGCGGGAAACACAGGGTAACCCCATAAACCGGCCTTCATCAGGAAAAAAATTATATATAGAGTGATATGTAATTGTAAGATCCAAGGATCTAGATGTAATATGTGTGTATGTATGTATGTATGCATGTATGTATGTATGTATGTATGTATGTATGTATGTATGTATGTATGTATGTATGTATGTATGTATGTGATGTATGTATGTATGTATGTATGTATGTATGTATGATGTATGTATGTATGTATGTATGTATGTATGTATGTATGTATGTATGTATGTATGTATGTATGTATGTATAAGGGGAAATTCAGTTGGCTTACCATTTTTTTATGTCAGGTCACTTTCGAGTGCTACAGGTAACATGTAACCCAGTACAACCTGTTGCATGGTCGGGTCATCGGCGACTAAACCGGCAACCCCACCAAGCTTGCTTGGTGAGGAGGTTGTTTATTGGACACCCTGCGGAATGAAAAACAAAACTCGTCAAAGAGCAGAGGAACTCTTGAGAGTCAACGGCCATCCAATAAATGTTTTAAGGCTGCATCATGCGCGGGGACATAGAAATAATCGGACTGAATACCCGATCGCGCTGTTAAACTATTGGGAGTGAAGGACTCCTAGCATTTGTTAGGGCATCCTTCTAGAAGAAGGTAACTCAGGTAACTGGGATAACTCTGACATAAAACCTACGGCTCAGTGGTTACCGATGATGTTGACTTGTACTTCTTTTCGGATTATGGCTGCTGTAGCTTAGTGAGTGGGATTGACTCAGTGCACAGCCTTTCCTCACTTTAAAAAAATCCTCTTGCACAGGCATTGCACGATAACAACATTGATTAAGCTTCGTGCAATGGCTATACTCAATAACGAGGGGGCAGCCACCACCATGTATGTATGTATGTATGTATGTATGTATGTATGTATGTATGTATGTATGTATGTATGTATGTACGTATGTAAGTATGTATGTATGTATAAGGGGAAATTCAGTTGGCTTACCATTTTTTTGACCATTTGTGGAGCAAATACATTCATGAGTGGATAAACACCAAACAACAAGCTGATTAAAGTATTGTTCATTCCACGACGTTTAGCCTGCAGGAAAAAATATCCATTTCGTTCATTAAATCTCATCAGACATACAGGTGTAATGGTGCATTATTGTAGGGACAAGTCCACATATTTTGTAGGAAGAATACAGTCGTTAAACTTAGACTCTAGTGCTTTACTAGTACTGACTTTATTTATATCCATAGAATGAAAGACAAATTCTACTCCACTCCGTTAGAACAACTAAATACAGCCAATCTGTCTGCCTTTTAAACATACACCACTCTTTTCTCAATCCCAATAACAACTGCAACTGAGCAACAGATTAAGCGATGGTAAACCGAGTTCGTGACACTCTTAGTTGAGAAAGGCTTAGAAGCTACATAATCTAATTTTTTATAGTAAATTGACGATCATTCTCTCAAATCAAAAATTAATATTTGCATCATTAATCACAGGTGGAAAGCTACAAATCCAAAATAAAACGACCATTCTAGATCTCTGTTGCAGTGCCTTGAACGGCGGTGCTGTCAGACATAGTACTCAATATTTAGCTATGTCTCTTTAGGTTCTGTGTTCAAAGCTCACTTGTAATTGGCACAGCTTTTCATTCATCCATGGTGTCTATACAATAGATATACTAGTTATATACTGAGGTCAACAGGCACACCCAAATAAGTTTCCCTTCAAGTTTAATCACTACAATTTGTGTTTCGTATGAAATCAATATTTCCTTTTTTTTTTAATATGGTTATCACCACTGTATGAAATGTTTTCGGTTCCTGTCAGCGCCTTCCCGAGATTTAGGTTCAATTCCTAGTTGCACCGATTTCACTTTACTTCTCCAACATCGTTAATGTCCAAGAGAAGGACATAAATAACACTCTGTTTTATATTTGTTCTCCGGTAAATTAAATATCATAGTTTTATTGTTTAACAAAGCAAATTTAAATAGTTTTAAAGAATTTACACCCAAGGAAATGTTTCTAATTGTGGAACAAAATTTGGTGCTCCTTTGGTATACGATCTACGTGCCATGAAACTGCTTTGGTATCAATCTGCAAAGTCTCATTGTGTTTGAACAGTTCACAAGTATCCGGTCAGTTCATAAGTATCCGGATTGTTCATAAGTATCAGGTTGGTTCATAAATGTGGTGAAAATAGATTTTTATCAGTGTTAAGTGATTTCACAACACTGTGACCAAATTCTTCTGTGAACGGACGTTGAAAATTATTGTCTGATGTGATATTTGGTGAGAATAAAATATATTGTCCAAGAAACCCAAGTGTTGATCGAACCAATGATGGAGCTACATTCAGAACAACAATCTCTAATATGCCTGCACCTTTTTAAAGTCGAACGGAATCGGCGAAGCTTCGGCTCAGCAACGGAATATGGCGATCGATTCAGCCAACTGTTGTACGCTCTCTCCTCCTCCATAGTTGTCAGAGAAGACTTCAAAGTGCAACGACCAACATGAGCGTAGTTGTTCCTTTGTAGCTGACAACGGGTTGGCCGTACAGTGGGTACGACCTCGACTACGAACACAAATGTGAGCTGAGAACCAAGCTCGGGCACCACCACGAACACGAACACGATCATGAGCACGATCACGGCCATGAGCATGGCCACGAATACGGTCAAGAAGACGGCCACGAAGACGGCCGTGAGGACGACCACAAAGACGGCCACGATCACAACGCTGACCGCCCGGTAGCTGGCTACAAACGTATAACACACAAATACTCACACTCGTGCTGGAATTGTCGGCCGACAAGCGAACGGAATCGCTGGAGCTTCCGCCAGGCGGGGGAATACGGCGATCGATGTGGTTTCAGAGAAATTTGCAGTAATTTTTAGAAGGTCATGTGATCATAGATTATTGCAACTGAAACAATTTTCACCATAGGTCTGCTGAATCAGGATTGACCTGGAGCTTAACAACGGCAGCAACAACTCAGTGCTGGTGATGGAGCGTGAATAACTCACTTCTTCACTGGCTATTGTTCTTATTTAATCCCAGTTCAGCTCAGCTTCGACAGCTCAATGACTGAAAGTCTTTCAACCATTATCAACACACCTTTTTTCCAGACAGTGAGTCAAGAACTACATTATCCAAAACAGCCTTTCTTGACGTTGTAATTGTTTTTGCTGTTGTTTAACCCCGGTTAATTCTTTGACGCAGTAGATCAAAACTGTTCTAACAGTAGTCATCACAGCGTTTATTAAGACATGGCTTTTCTGTCTGAATAAAAGATGTAAGGATATCCAATATATCTTTAGATCTTTTTTCTCAGGATAATACGAGGGTCGGCTGAAAAGTTCATAGGCTGACCAATATACTCGCATGGAATGTGACCAAATGAGATTTCTTCCATTGGTGTTGCAGTGCTTGGATGCCATTGGTGAAAGACAATTCATCTGTTAGTCAAAAAAGTTAGCAGCAGCAGATATGACGTCATCATTTCTGCAATATTGGTTTCCAACCGGTTTATTTTTTTCATATTAGGGAACAGATGATAAGTCATATGAGGCCAAATCAGAAGAATAAGGAAGCCAATCAACCAGGTCAAAGCCACAGTCACGTACAGCACTCATTGAAACCATGTACTTGTATGCTGGAGCATTGACATTGGGAAGCCAGACCTCTTTCTTCAGTTTTTCTGGCTATTAGGTCTTGATAGCTCTTCGTAACTGCTTCAGCAAGTTGGCATAGTACTTTTCTTTGATGGTGTGGCCCTTTAGAAGACAGTCAATGAACACAATGCCTTTTGCATCCTCAAAATCTGATGCCATCATCTTCCCTGCAGATGAAACACCCTTGGCCTTCTTTGGAGCAGGTGAGGATTGATGTTTTCACTGCACAGATTATCTCTCTGTCTCTGGCTCAAAGCAATAAAGCCAACACTCATCCTGGGTTAGGAAACGTTTAAGAAAACCAGTTGGATCTGCCTCACACAATGTGAAATTTTCCCGTGATGTGATCAGCCTGGTGCACTTTTGATCATGTGTCAGAAGACACTTCGTCCTATCAAGTAATATCAAGTTTTGCAGAATATTCTCAGCTCTCTCACAGCATATGTTAATAGCATATACACTATAATTTCTGACACCGTCTTCATTGTCACTGCTATCTTAATAGAGAAAATACATTTAGGAGCAATTTTTTAGAGAATGAAAATACATTGAGAGAATGAAGATATTTTAATAAGGTTACCTACCTCAGCTGGATAGGTAACTTCTAGTAGAGGGAACATCGAAGCGGCTATCAGACGAGATAGCAACAGTGCCGTTATAAGCAATTTTTGTTGAGAAGCAATTTTCTTTGGTGAGTCAGATATTTCGTTGGTTGTTGAATCATTATTGTCTGGTACCTCCTCCGAATTCCTCATGATCTCCATATTGCTAGGCATTTTACTCTCTGTCTGTCTCTGTCTGTCTGTCTCTCTCTCTCTCTCTCTATCTCTCTCTCTCTCTGTCTCTCTCTCTCTGTCACTGTCTCTCTCTCTTTCTCTTCCTCGTTCTCACTCTCTCTCTTCCTCGTCCTCACTCTCTCTCTCTCTCTCTCTCTCTCTTCCTCGTTCTCACTCTCTCTCTTTTTGTCTCTCTTGGTCTCTCTTTTTCTCTTGCACAGTCCCCTTTCTCACTGTCTCTCCTATTCACTGTCCCTCTTTCGCAGTGTTCCCTTTTCTCACTGTCCTTCCCTCTATGGCATTGAACTTTTCTGTAAGCTGCAACCCCTCTCACTAACTCCCTCTCTCACTATTCCCACACCCACACTGTTCCTTTCTCTCACTGTCCTTTCCTCTCACTATCTTACTGTACCGTTCTCTTGCTGTTTCTTCTTTCACTAACCATCTCTTACTTTTCCCTCTCCCACTATAACCTTACATGTCCTCCTCTCACTCCCACGCTTCCTCAGCTTCCTTCATTGTCTCTCTGTACCAAAGAAATAAAGAAATATTGAAAGCCTGTGAGACATACATAAATCAGTACATCGTTCTTAACAACAACAATAAAATCATGAACAGTAACAACAATCGAGAGAGATCCTATGTGATTGCTCACATTGAAATAAAATATCCTTCAAATCGTCATATAGAATAGTTGTCTGTGGAATACTCAGCCACTTTGAACGCTAAGCAATATATATATAATATGCTGTATTTATGTATATATATATATATATATATATATATATATTAATAATAAAAGTGTAAAATTAATCAATTAAATTAACTAATTAAGCAATCAACTATTTAATAATTTTACCAAGTAGATCGGTACGTTAAAATAACCTTTATAGGTAAAATTATACAAATATTCTATAATTATAAACATAATTATGATTAGTTGATTCATCGTTTTTCTCTTTGCCTACGTAAAAAATGTGTGTTACTGTCGTGGAGATTCTTACAGTAGTAGAAAAGGAAATTTTAACTCCTATACTCCTATTTCTAATTTCGTTATGTGGTGAAGCAATAAGCTGACCCCTCATTATAATTATGTTTATAATTATAGAATATCTGTGAATATATATATATATGAAGTTCTCTAAATATAAATCCCTTCCAAAAACAACTTTCCCAAACTATAAAACGGATCACTTCATCGCCTAAATTGTTGCACGTCTTCTCAGATAAAACGGAAATTATGTATCCTACTACTATCGAAGAATGCAACAAATTCTTCAAGATGGAACTATACAAGACTTATGATCCAGCACCGACATCTGCCCTTGACAATATCAACACCAACCAATGCAGGCTTATGAGCAAATTACACGTGGACGATCGCACAGAATCTACTGCCCTACATCTCTACGCTTCAACCTTAAGGATCATAAGGACTTCATAACTAAACAATCTAACATCTCATGTACCCTACCAAATCAGATCTGGGAAGAACAAGCAAAGATATTCTAAATAATATAATACCAATCGTCAAAGAGAAATTGAGCGTCAACTTATGGTCCTGTACAGATGAAGTCATAACATGGTTCCATCTCTTAAACAGCAAAAACTCTTCTTTCCTACAATTCGATATAAATAATTACTATTCTTCTATTTCTCCCAAACTTCTTAATCGCTCCTTCTAGCTAGGAATCTAACTAACTTAAAACCTTTAGAAATTAACATAATTCTTAATAACCGTAAAACCCTTATTTCTTTTGAGAACAAACTTTGGTAGCGGGTCAACTGCTATAACAATAATAATAACCATAACAAATTATTTGACATTACTATGGGATCATTCGACTCTGCCCAAGTCACCGTCTTCATTGTCCTAAACATACTCCACTGGCTCCGAATACATTTCCCTAAGATCAAGGGAGGCCTCTACAGAGATGACGCTTTGCCAGTCATCAAGGGCGTAAATGAATCCTCTTTTCACTAACCTCAACCTATCTATTACTTTTGAAAATTCTCACAAAAACCACTAATTTTTTAGACATACCTTTAAACTTAGAAACCTACCAATACTCCCCATATCACGAACCTAACCAACACCCTAAGTACTAAAACATTAATTCCAATCACAACAAATCTATATTTGATAATATAGTTAAGGGCATCTCGATTCGTATATCTGACCTCTCATCCATTCAGAAAATATTCAATAACTACACCCCATATTACAACCAAGCGCTTGCTGCCAGTGGCTTCTCCCAACAAATAAAATACATCTCTAATACTAGGCTCAAACCACATATATCTCAAATCATATCACAACGACATACCAACCATCGGAATTACAACAGACCACAGAAAGACTACTAGAACTCCGGGAGAACCCAGATTAAGACAACTTAGACTCCACACGCACAAATAACACTAGGTCAAAATCTAAAGCAACTATCAATAACGGGCCATATTACGCCCCTCTAATTTCTAAAAATATAGATTAACTACCCCTAAATAACCAACGAAAGCGGTCGACGCTCTATTCACCACCCCGCCTTCTCACTAAACGTTAAGAACTTAGTTAAATCCCTTTTTTAATATACTGGATTCAAACTTCCCTCGTTAACATAAATATTACTCTACCGTTAATAGATACACCTTAAAGCTATCCTATTCCTCCCCACCCAACTTTCAGGCGATCGTAACAGTTTCTAATAGACGAAAACTTTCTATTATCAAACGTTAAACTATAAAACCTCTGAATACACGATCGCCCAACAAATGCATAGCTCCAATATCGAACCTATTATTTTATATCACAACGAAAACTCAACCAACACCACTAACAATAACCAGAATACTACTACCCTAACGTCCACCATTATTACAGATAGGATAAATAACAACAACGATAGAAATAGTAATAATAATAATGATAATAGTAATAATAATGTTAATAACATAGACCAATCTACTCCCATTTCTAACCTCTCCTTAGACAGTATTACCCCCTCCATTCATGAGGACCATCTGCCCTCTGCAAACTAATTACAGAAGGTCTAACGTAATTTATAAATGCACCGACCACAACACGTCACACTATTCTACAACCGTATATACAGGATCAACTATAAATTTTAAACAGCGATTCGCTGTGCATCTCAGTTCTTTTATATATAAGAAACACAGTATCCACAGCACTCGCCAGTCACATACATCATCTCAAAAATAGAAATATTCCATACATCTTGTCATGATCCATAATAGATTCAGGGCTTTCATACCAGGGTCAACGCTCAGCCTGTAAGCTAAACCTAAAAGAAGTATTCCACATATTAAAACACAACTCTTCAATACTACTAAATAAATGTAATGAATTTTACCACAAATCTAAATACAACCTAAATCATCACAGTATATATCCCGAACACCCCTAGGTAAACTCCAGCAACCCTATTTGACTTTGCATTGTCTCCGTTTTTAATTTTTTAACCCTCCAATCTTATTTTTTAATTGTTTAATAATACATATATGGACATATATGCATATACGTGGATATATGTGTGTGAACATGTGTATGTATGTATATTTATGTGTGCGTGTATGTCCGCATGTGTTTGTGTCTATACATATATCTATGGGTGGGTGTGTGTGTGGGTGTGCATGTATATATATGCATATATGCGTATGAGTTTAAGTACATAACTATGCGGGTCTATATAACAGTGCATATACACACGTATACATATGTATGTGCACGCGCGTGTATATCAATGTACAATTCTTTTTTTCTCACTCTGATTCCTCAGGCCCCACTACCACTTTAGCCAGTACAATAAACATGTCCTTCTATTTTTAAAAACTTGACTACTATATCTTATTATTCTTCCATTCCTTTTTGAGGTTTGCAACACATATTAGTAATCCCCTGTACCATTCTCTGTACCCATCCCTCTACCTCAGTGCCTCTCAAACATATCACCCACCCCCTTCTCCTCACACATTCATTCCTTACATTCTTATCTCTTCCTATCCATCCCCTACTCCTCTCTTATCCCCTCATAATATCTTGACCACCAACTAACATTCCTTTTTTTCATTTTCTCTTCCGCTTTCTTTCTTTCTTTCATTCTTTTTTCCTTCCTCACCTATTCCTTTCGACCATTCTTCTCATTTTAACATACACATCTTTTCTCTCCTCTCTGCTTAATACAACCACTACATTCTCCAAATTTTACTCCCACCACAATGCCCCTTTGATGAACAGCACATGGAATCTATGTCTCCACACTTTCCTCTAAATAATGACAAAATATGAACTCCTATCGGAATTTGTATGCCACGGACAAGAAACGTTTCTATCATTTCTACACACCACTTTTCTTGGATAACGGAACTGCAACTATAACATCTTACATATATATTTTTACTTTTATTCTCATATTTCCCTTTATACTTCTTATTTCCATCCTACTTTTTCCCTCTATTTAACCATCTCACATCGTCTCTGATCTAGGGATATTCCTAAGATTCCAGAAACAGCTGTCTCTTTATAAATGTCCTGAAAATTCCACACAGCCTTGGCTTTGTTGTCTCATTTTATTTAACACACACACTCACACACATTCACACACACAAACGCACGCACACTCACATACACACATTCTACGTTATTCGATATGAGCTCTTATTAATGGCCAGAGTCATTCCGTTTATTTTTGTATTCAAGAGTTCATCCTTCTGTTCTCTTTGTCATAATGCTCATCTAATGCTTTTATGTTCATACATTCTGATGATCAAATTGATTTTCTCATTTTCCTCGTTGGTAAATCTTATCAATATGTGTCATCAATATATATTTAATACGCTATATGTATTTGTAGACAGGCTAATTCTATTATCAATTATTCTATTTCCACTATACTCCACTATTACCTTTTATATTCAAATTACTAACAGGTACCATGTATCAGCTTTAGCCTATTTACATATTACACTGTGCGTATGTATTTCTTGCTTTAAGCAGAACAAAACTCAATACATACTGACCAAAACAGTATCCAAGTGGATGAATACGCCTGTAAGTGAAACCAAAAGCCAAATTACATAGGCAGAATCAGCAACCTCCAGCACTGTCTATTTGCTTCAATTCAACATGCCAGTCTGAAACCTGCAAGTGAACGTTAACAAGACATCTTAGACCGCCTTCTTTTGCTGCTCATTTCTTTATAATGTCTTGAGAATATTGACACTTTTTTCTTTTAACCTGTAGAAAAGAAACAATGATATATTGAAAGAAACCTCAAATGCGGAGCATAACTGTAAAACAAAATATAAAACTATAAAACACAGAGCCAGAAATACGGTAAAAAAATCTGTGAAAAATATTTGACAATACTTTAATGGAGTTAAGAATGCAGAGAACGAAATTTACTTGGACTGCGAACTAAAGAAGATAGCATCTTTCCTCAAATGAAAATTTTAGCAGCATGGATTAGCAATGAAGTGCAAATATCAAACTTGCCTACTACCTACACTACAATTTTTACAAATGCCTTGTCCATGTTTTCAATTTTAAATGACAAAAAAGAAAATTGTAAAGGAAATTTGCTGCAACCTGGATAGTTAGAACACTGTAGACTTGCTGCAAACAGTGGCTGGTTAAAGTACTATAAGAAGCAAGCAGGTTGGCATAAAATAATGTTACATTGTGAAGTGTGTAGCGCAGATGATGAAGTGGCAAATTCTTTACCCTAAAAATTAGAATAAATTATTGAAGAAGAGAAATTACATGCCAGCTGATATTGTCAACATGGATGCGACAATTTTTGGAAAAGATTACACATAAGGAGCTACATTGAGAAGAATTATCATTGCCTGGGTTTTAAATTATGAAGGATCGCTTTTCTTTAGTATTTGGTGGCAATGCAAGTGAGGACCACAAACTCAAACACTGCTTGTTTATAGGGGAGAAAATCCAAAAGCCCTAAAAATATCACGAAAGGTAATCCTCCAGTCACATGGAAATCCAATGAAAAGGTCTGGATTACAAATTCACTTTTTAGATATCTGTTTTTCATTGAGGAAAAATAAATCTCCCAAAAGTGAAGCCGAATTTCTTGGGATAAAACAAACTTGTGAGAACAAAAAACAAATTCCATTTTCGACATTATACCAGAGAACACTCATCGTCCAAATGTTCTTTTGTTTTTTATTGATTTCGCTGCAAACACAACGTCACCTCTTCAGCCTATGAACCAGAGGATTACTTCAACTTTTAAGACATATTATTTAGGAAAATTCATTTGAAATTCTTATTAAACCCACCGATTACGGAAGAGGGCCTACTTTCGGAAACGTTTTATTGTTTTAAATACAATCGGACTACAATCTGAGGCTACACCATATGTGGGTGCGAAACCATTGGTCGTTCTATGACCAGACATTAACTTTATTACTTTAACACTTTACTGCTTATACTTATACTTATACTTATACCTCCTGGCATGTATGTATAATTATGCCCTCTATATATAAATTAATATGTTCAATAAGAAATAATTATTTTCGAAATTTTTTCTCTTATGAGGTTTTTACGCTATCTACCTGACAATTTCTTGTTAAGTTTTCCTTATTAAGTAGTTGTCCTTAATTGCAAAATTTTTATTCCGAAAAAACTTTTCCTCTCCCGAAATGCAATTTTGTAAAAGTTTGCCATTCACCCGGATGTAATATATATAAACTCACCCATGTGCTTCGTTGATGTTGATCAGTTAGCTGTTCGGCTTAAGCGAGGCAGGGTCGTTGTTTATTTATAATACATTCAGGCCTGCTGATGATTACGTAAGTATGAAATCACTGTGATACAGGCCTATATATTTTTAAATGTCTTACTTTGAAAAATTGCATTCGGTGGGATTAGTAATATTTTTGGTAGAAATGACTGATTGTCCCTCTTAGCGTTTGGCAGGTATATATAATGCCTCCTGGCATGTATGTATAATTATGCCCTCTATATATAAATTAATATATATATATATATATATTTGCTCTCTCTCGTCGTCCACGATAATCCAGCGTTTGCAATACTTTTTTCGTCTGGCGTTAACAGCCCTTCTTATCTTGTTCTCCTTGTCCTGTCTCTCACTGTTATATATTTATTTTTCCACTGTTTATATATATATTTTTTACTGTTTATATGTTTGTACTGTCGTTACCGTCTTGTTTTTTTTTTACCCCTCTGCGAAAAGATCTCAGGATTTTAATTGATTTGCTTTTCGCGGGAAGGAATTTTTCTTCGAAGTATACGTCTCGCTTTTATCCTTCGAAACGTTTAGTAGATGAAATCTTAGCGACTGAAGAAGGGGTTTTTTCGTTGTGCTTATTGTCCTGTATCTCTCTCCTTTTTTTTTTGCTTGTCTTGTTCCTTGGTTTGTGTCTATGTGTTTCGTCTCTCTATGTGTTCGACGTCTTTTTGGTGTCCTGTACACATATATGCGTGTATATGTACATGTAGAGGTAGGTACGTACATATATGTTTATATATATGCATATGTTCTATTTTATTAACATATTATACGACTAAACGCACGCACCCTATTAAGTAAGATTGTTCTGTTTATCAAGTTAGCCTTGATATTAACTCTCACGCGACTCTGCATCTTTCTTTCTTTCTCTCCCATTCCCTTTTTCGTCTTTTTTTCCCTCACTTAACTTGTCTCTTCCCCTCTCTCTCATTCTTCATTCTCTCTCTCTCATTCTTCATTCTCTCTCTCCCTTTCACCATTCTTCATGGTCTCCTCGCACCATTCCCCTTCTTCTCTCTCTTCCTCCTGCTCCTCCTCCCCCATTCCCGTCGTCCATCTGCGACGATACTTCCGTCGTAACTGCTATCCTGTCTTTTCTCGCCCGCCTTGTAAGGCTACTGGTCGACTACATTTGCTCTCTCTCGTCGTCCACGATAATCCAGCGTTTGCAATACTTTTTTCGTCTGGCGTTAACAGCCCTTCTTATCTTGTTCTCCTTGTCCTGTCTCTCACTGTTATATATTTATTTTTCCACTGTTTATATATATATTTTTTACTGTTTATATGTTTGTACTGTCGTTACCGTCTTGTTTTTTTTACCCTCTGCGAAAAGATCTCAGAATTTTAATTGATTTGCTTTTCGCGGGAAGGAATTTTTCTTCGAAGTATACGTCTCGCTTTTATCCTTCGAAACGTTAGTAGATGAAATCTTAGCGACTGAAGAAGGGGTTTTTTCGTTGTGCTTATTGTCCTGTATCTCTCTCCTTTTTTTTTTTTTGCTTGTCTTGTTCCTTGGTTTGTGTCTATGTGTTTCGTCTCTCTATGTGTTCGACGTCTTTTTGGTGTCCTGTACACATATATGCGTGTATATGTACATGTTGAGGTAGGTACGTACATATATGTTTATATATATATGCATATGTTCTATTTTATAACATATATATATATATATATATATATATATATATACACACAACACCTTCAACTCAATCAACACTAAAAGATTTTATACCCGACCACTTCATGAAATGTTAAATATTAAATCTTATACTAACTATATCTATTCTGAATCCCGTATTTTCCGTTTATAAGACTGCACGTGTTTCATGAAAGTACGTCGGTATTGATTAGATACGAGGTATCTAGCTCAATGACAGGACGAACGAAAAATTACATGCAAACATAGGATATATTGTTTAATTATTAAGATGAGTTAAGATTAGATTCTCTATTATATAAATTAAACCTTATTTATAAAGTATGAAAACTCAGTCATGTTTTTTAGATATAGTTATAATTATAGTTATATACTACCCGTTATCACTAGAAAGTAGCATTTAGTCATACAAAAATATATAATATCAATTGGTTAATCTAAGGATGTAACTCAGGTATCACCACTGATACCTGAGTTACATCCTGTGTCGCACTCATGAGGTTCCATCCACACGCAACATCCGTGCTACATTCTTCCATCAATTTTCAAACACCTTCACAGTCAGGCATTTTCTCTCTAGCCCTATTTTCCTTTTAAGGTGAAAGGTGAAGTAATTCACCAATTCAGGGCCAGAGATGAAATTGCCTGACTCTAACCCTTTCAGCCTCGTTTTCCAAATTACCTCTCTCGCAATTGCTACTACAATGAGAAAACAATTCTTACCTTCTTTCGAAAGGAAATCAGGCGGGTCAATTTTTACTATAGACTCAGTCGACAGCTGTACTCTTCGTGCACTTGACAACAGTTGTTCAGCATAAACCCATACATCTGACACCTCCGAACATTGAACAATAGCATGCGGGACGGTTTCCCTATCCCGCTCGCATTTTGGACAGGTCGAAGGGCCGTGGCCACCATGCCTTGTGAGCTTGTCCCGAACAGGTAAGGCTCTTCTGTAACACTACCATGCCAGAGACTTCTGAAAGTTGTCCAGGGTTTTAGGCCCGAATGTACGTTGGGACATACTGGTCAGCTGATTATCGTCGAGACTTAGGGTTTCCTCCAAGGTATCGTCACATTCCGCCTCTACCAGCCCTCTATAAAAGAATGTGGTGGAACCTCTACCGCAGGCATTGCCCGAGCGACGGAATAGCAGGAGAGCCTTGCAGCACTCCGTAAACCATGTACCCAACTTCGATCTTCGATAGAACCAGGATTCCCGTCCACTGAAACTAGTGAATCTAGCCCACCCTTTAACGGTTGTTGGCAGCAAGTAGAGCGTTTCACAAGCGGTTTCGAGCCCGTCTACAAAAAGTGGAAGAGCTATCTTTCCAGCTTGTTCAACCACGAATCAGGGCAAGGAATGACGGTTAGGCGGTAGGTGATGACCGATACGATGAACACATTGGCTACTTCCGCCCTCCTTTTCAGGGATAGCCACCGCCAAGACCAGGTCTTGACTATGTGAGTCACCCTGCCCGATACCTCGGCCCAGTTCTTCTCTATTTGGAGGTCTGGTCCAAACCAAACTCCTAGCAACTTAATCGGACCCTCCGTCCAACGTACCACGACGCTGTCAGGAGGCATCGACTTGCCTCTCCAGGTGCCGAGCTGCAAGCCGACTGACTTTTCACGATTAACTTTTGCTCCTGCCACCGTCTCGTAGACCTTAATGGCCTTGCCTACCCTCTGTAGGTGATCCATTTCGGTTACGATGAGGGTGATGTCGTCCGCGTAACCTGAAACCGACTTTCCACAACCTGGCTGTCTCGGGATGCCACTCAATTTTCGCAGTAATGGCTCAAGAGCCATCACGTACAAAAGCCGGGGAAGCGGACACCTTTGAAGAACCGAGCGTTTGATGCTGAACGGCCTTGATAAGAAGTCGTTCACCCGAACTACCGAGTCGACGTTGTCATAAATCTGAATGATCCACCTGAGGAAGCCAAGACCCAGGTCGAACTGTGCCAGAACGGACACCAGGTAGCGATGATCAACCCTATCAAATGCCTTAGATTGGTCTAAATGGACTAGTGCCCCACCCATGCCAGAATCACTATTAAACCCCTCTAAAGTGTACCGCATAAGATGGAGATTGTCCTGGATGGTTCTGCCGAGAACGGCACATGTCTGTGCCTCCCCGATCAAACCATCTGCGAAACGCGCCAATCTTTTTGATAACACGTAGGGCAAAATCTTCAACTCTGCGTTTAGCAGAGTGATGGGCCGAAAATTATCAACGGAATCCCCCTTGTCCGGGTCCTTTCTGACAAGCGTTACCACTCCCTGGCGCACAGATCTGAGAATAAACCCGTTCTGCTGCCAGTTCGCGTAGACATTCACCAGCAGGTGCCCGAACAAGTCTGGCATACTCTTATACAACTCATAGGGTAGACCATCCAGTCCCGGCGCCCTACCCGCGCTGCAGTCTGCCCTAGCCTCAATTACCTCCCCAGGCGTGATCGGCCCTTCACAGCACTCTACCTCCCGCCCCAATAGGCCCGAAAGCCCGGCGAGGAAGTCCGTTAGGTCCCTCCTACTATCCGGTCCGCCGCCCCCACCGAAAACCTGGGCGAAGTGCTCCTGAAAAGCCTCACACATCTCCTCGGGTTCGTCTATCAACTTACCTTGCTGGTTCGTCAAAGATCGGATTGTGGCATCATTACCACGTTGGGCTTCCACCACTCGGGCTCATCCTGGGCCTTGATTCCCTCACAAACCACTGCACGAAGCCTAGCCCTGACAATGCAACCCATGTGTTTGGCCTCAATGTGCTGCTTCAGACACAGGTGAGTATGAGAATGGGGCAAGCATTGAAGTTTGCATTTTTTTTCCACAAAATTGATTTAAAAAGCCACAATAATTCCCCTGTGGAGGGGGGGATTTCAACATGTAGCTTCCAAAGAAAAAAAACAACAGTTCTTTTCAACAAAACAGAAACAATAATTCACCACAGTACTTCAACCAAACAAAACACAGGAAAAAAAGTGAAACGTACCAACAACAGGAGGGAGTGCCTAAAGAAGTAACTTACTAGACTGGTTGTTTGCGATAATACATAGATTGAATAAATTAAACGATAAAAGTGGCTTTTTCCCATGATGCATTCATTTCCGGTTTCCCTGACAGTACTATATAAAGGAAAAAATACAGAAGTTGAACTTTCTGACATTTATTTGTCTTTAATTCCGTATTCTTTTTCCTCAGTTGCGCGTCAATATTTTCACTTGCTACCCAATTATTACGTGAGATCGTTTCTGTCTGTGTTTTTTGTTATTGTGTATTAACTTGAACTGTTGTCTTTTGACAAACAGTAATTTTCGCCCTACGGGGCAGAACATTTCTGAATTTCTGTAAAAAATGTTCTCTTGTCATTTGTGACAAGGTTTTTCTTGTCTTTTGAGACAAGTGCTACCTTATGAAGTACGACCTCGCGTCCAAGAATGATTTTCCCGAGATGGGAGGAAGTAATAACAACAACGGAAATAAAAAGGAAAACCAGGAAAAACAAAGTTTTTCTGTCGCCGTAGGTGGCAATGTCGTTGAACTGGAAGTAGCCATGGACAAGCTCTTCCAGTTCAGAAAATTAATTGAAAAAACTGGAGAAGAAACCAAGTTAATACCGTCCCAGGAAACTGTTCAAGCAATTCGCGAAAAAAAACTGTCGTTTACAAAGTGTTTAGTATTAAGGAAAAAAGAATCATCGAAGTAAAAAATGAAGTAGTCGAACGGTGCATTGCTCCGATATGGAACAAGGTATGCTACGTTAGCCGAGGTGTAAGAAGTGCTACAATAGAAGCACATTTCGAGTCGGCTAACGTAGCAAAGGAAATTTCGACTCAAACGTTGAAGAGCGAAGAGATTATGTTGCTGCCAACGTATTTGGGTCGGCGAACGGCGAAAGTGACGGTTGAGAACATACCTGTTGGTTACGAAGTCATGTGGGTAGTGACAGCAGTTATATATGACGTCGAAGGGAAAATAACAATCCTGAGCATGAGGAAAAAGGAACCGACAAACTGGAGGGGACAAATGCTGGAAATGGTCATACAAGCTGACAACCAAACACTTGAAAATTTTCCCGATAGAGTCTTCGTAGGGGGAGGGGCATACAATTCGTGTGTCGGTGGAGAGACGTAGGCCCAGGTGTTTTAAGTGCGGGCAGAAGAGCCACGTTCGCTCTACCTGCACGAAGAAAAAACAGTTGAAGTCCCTCCCCAAAACGTAGAGAAAAACACAAAGAAACAGGAGAACGTATCACTAACAAGAGAAAATAACGAAAACAAAGCAAAACGAAAAACAGAAGGATGGAAAGAAACAAAATGAAAAACAGAATGGAGAACAAAAGGAAGAAGGAAAAAAGCAAACAAAAGAAAAAGATCAAACTGATATGGATTACACAACAGTTACATACAAACGCAAAAAAGAAAGCACCCTGGACTTCCCTCCCCAAACAAAAAGAAAAACTACAAACACACGCGAACAACGCCAAAACGTTCCCCAATCCCACCCAGCTGGCACTACATTTGTAGAACAGCTTTTCAATAATCCCCCAACGCTAAAACGTTTAAAAAAAATGACAAGATTATCTCGTTTAATGTTAAAAATGAAAAGGTGTTACGCTTAATTAAAGCAAACAACCGTATTAGATTTTTTAAAGTGACTGACAAAGAGTCTGACACACGTTACACCAAAGTCGGAGAGGAGGAGTGGAAAGGAAAACTCCTCCAAGAATATGTGGAAAAAACCTTATTAAAGATGTAACCCAGGAGGTGATAGCTGGGAAGCTGATTATCAGCCCGGCAGCCACTCTAACATAGACCTGGTGGCAACGCCGGTGAAAAACCCAGCAGCTACGGGGAGTGCGAGGGAAGCAGATAGACATAGACTGCCATGCTCCCTCTCACAACCGTGAGTAATCTATTTTTCTTTCTTTGATGATTAAGTTAGATTGTTTAAATGTGCGTGGAATGGGGTCGAGATGGAAACAGGCTTGTTTCCTGAACGACCTCACGACACATAGAATAGATGTGGCTATTGTAACCGAGTCCAAGATGAGTGGACCTCAAGCGTTCTCGCCTCTTCTGAGTGGTTACGAGAAATTTATTTCTCCTAGCCGAGGAGGAGGTGCAGGCGTGGAAGTCCTCATCAGGAAGAACTTGGATTTACAGATAAGTACTGTCTTTCTGGACCCAGAAGGCAGGCTGGTTGTACTAGATGTGACTCATGCGAGTAAGCAGTCCTTCAGGCTGGTAGCTGTCTACGATCCTAAGGAGAGTAGGCAGTCTGGTTTTTACCGGGACCTGGAGCACTTTCTAGTGACATCTAAAACGTTAGTTTTGGTAGGAGACTTCAACACTATCCTCAATGCGCGGGTCGATAGTGTAGGCTCAACTGATAGGAACGGGAATCCTTGCCTCAAAGGTCTACTAGGGAGCTATAATCTAGTAGACCGTTACCGACTGGATGAGCCGAACGTTCCACAGTGGACGTGGAGTAACAACGACGACTCCCGCAGATCGTACCGAGATAGGGTATTTATTAAGGAAAGAGATAAGAATAGTGTTAGTTGTCCACAATTTTGTATTGTGCCTTAGACGAATCACAAACTTGTGACGTGTGCGGTACATGTAGATAAATGTCATAGACAGGGACCCGGGTATTGGAAAATGAACAATTCTATTTTGACTTGTGAAGCTTTCCGTACCCGTATTAAGGTGTTAGTTCAGAGGGCATTATGTGGCACCATCATTAACAATAGATGGTGGCACGCCCTCAAAAGAGCCATCCGTTTAGAGTCCATTAGATTTAGCAAGCAACTAAGTTTAGATAGGACTAGAAAAGAGGGCGATTTAGTTAAGAACTTAGATGAGGCAATGGAATCTGGCTCTGCATCTAGAATGTTGGCAGCGAGAACAGTCTTGTACCGTCACCTCAACGCCAAACAGGAAGGTTGCAGAGTTAGAGCTAAGCTACGTGCAAGGAAACGAGAAGGTATTAATGTTGCCAGATGGGCACGTCGTGTGGAGAGTCAGAGAGGTAAAAAGTCCTCTATAAAGTCTTTAACGGACGAACGGGGACGCAAGATATATAGACAGGAGGAGATGCAAAACGTCTTTCACCAGCATTTCGCTCGGTTGTTCGGGGAGAGTGGTCCGCTTGGGCGAGGGGAATCCTTAAAGGACTTCCTAGCCGGTGGGCCACGACTTTCGGCACGTGAGGCTGAATGCTGTGAAGGAACGATCACTCCCGTGGAGGTAAGAGAGGTGTTGGTCGAGTGCGCCGGGGAAAAGTCACCGGGGCTAGATGGTCTGCCCTATGAGTTTTATCGTTATTTGCCGGACTTGTTCGGGGAGATACTGGCAGGTGTCTATGCAAACTGGCAACAGAATGGGAGGATAAACGAAATGCTCATTTGTTTTGGTTAATAATCACAATTTATAACTTAGGCACAAGTTCACAAATTTAAGGAAAGGAACAGTCGAATAAACTAATCTCCATTATTAGACATGTTTAATCTACCTGAATGTGATGCAAACTCAATGTTAAAGAATTTACTTAAAAACTCGTGAAGAATTTTTGCGTCCAACACTTTACTAATTCTACCAACCTCCATCATCAAACTAAGTCTGAAATTTAGGGGAATTGAGTCAATCATTTAGATCAACCCCAGTATTTGATTGTTTCTTTATTTTATCGACATAGAAAGGATGAAAATCAAAATTAACCTCAGAACGTAAAGAGTCAGAACAAATGCCACGAAGCATTTTTTTCTCCGGCGCTCAAACAATTCTACCAGGTCGCCGCATAATTGATAATGGTTTCAAACAATGACGCAAGGTCAGCAATTTTCAAAATAGGGGTTAGTTCCAGTACTTGATTAATATCTAATATTATCGCCGAACATGGAAGAATTTGTACTCAGAAGGTAAAAAAGCCAGGAGAAATGCTGCTAACCATTTTTTATATATATCCAACGTGCTAACGCTTCTGCCAGCTCGCTGCTATAAACAACAACAACAACAACAACAATGATTTCTAAAAGAAGCACAAGATCTCGAATTTAGAGACAGCCTATAGTTGATAGTGATTAATGTTGTCAGTATAAGTTGAATTATATTTAAGAGCAACGTCAATACTGAAAATGATAGCATTCTGAATATATGAAGCGAATAACATGCAATAATGTTACAACATAAATATAGAAGTAGGATATAATACGTAACTTCTTCTCTAATGTTTAAATAAACCTTTAAACATTTCGGTAAAAAGAAAAAGGTCTAGCATTGAATATTCGAAGGTAGAGTAGTTGAAGGAAGAGTTGTTACTGACAACCTAAAATTAATTTTCCCTTCTTACCAATTTCTATCCCACTTCTAACTGAATTTAAAGAATTCTTTAAATATTAATGCTAAAATTGAATCATTATAATGCCAGACAAAATTGTTTGCTGTCCTTCACGTTCTATGTTCAAACTTTGTTTTTTTATCCTTTCTAGAGTTACATTCCACAAGAGGATAATTGTATTGCTTGTCTTCATTCCTAGTTATAAATGTAGATTTATTTCAATATACATACATACATACATACATACATACATACATACATACATACATACATACATACATACATACATACATACATACATAGCTGAAGATCGGTGAAAAAGAGAACACCCATGCTGAACTATTGAGAAATCTGCAATTACTCTATCCAGATTACAAGTTCATGTTTATACCTGTAATTATTGGGGGCCCTGGGATATGTAACATGCTGCCTAAATACCAATCTTGAGAAATTAGGCTTCTCAAAACCAGAAAGGAGAAGGTTATCTCACCCCAACTGCAATTAAAAAATAGGGTTACATCCCCACTAAAAACTTGGATTATGGCCCATATATAAAAACCATCACTTTTTTTCAAGTGGGCTTAATATATGCTTATATGATTAATTTTTCTTGAGATTAATTTACATTTAGAACATGTAAAAAAACTAATATAAATACTAGCTTCTTAATATTAAACAAACATCGCAATTTTAAAAATAAGTATTCTCTTTTTGAGAAAGCTTTTTCGAAGATAGTTCTGTCAGGAAGAGACCTTGGGCAAGTGTCTTCTAATATAGCCTCGGGCCGACCAAATCCTTGTGAGTGGATTTGGTAGACGGAAACTGAAAGAAGCCCATCGTATATATGTATGTGTGTGTATATGTTTGTGTGCCTGTGTTTGTACTGCAAGATTGCTTGACAGCCGATGCTGGTGTGTTTACGTCCCCACAACTTAGCACATACACACTCACACACACACATGTGAATATATGTATATATATATGCATATATATATATATATATAGAGAGAGAGAGAGAGAGAGAGAGTCCCACTGAGAACAGGTGGGGTCAGCCAGGGTGGCACCCCAAGGTCCATGAGTTTAAGCAGCCCACAAGCCCAATGAAGAAAGGAATAAGTGGGTATACCTAAAAAGAATTTAAAAGAAACAAAAGAAATAAATGAAAGAAGCTTGTTGATGAATTCCCTAGGGAGATAAAAGAAAAAGGAAAGAAATGAAAGAAAATGAAAGTAAGAACAATGTGAACTATGACAACATTTACAAGAACAACTTCAACAGAAACGACAAGAAAAAGAAGCAATGGTTCTGAAAGGTGTGGGTGTATACTTATACATACGTACATACATACATACATACATACATACATACATACATATATACATACATACATACATATACAGACATATTTACACACACAGGTAGGCATTGGTGATTGACGAGGTTGAAAAGCTGGTCAGTATTTAATCTCCCTAGGTAATAAAATCTGGAGACAATATTCTCTCCTTACCAAAAAATAAAAAAACTTAAATCATATCACCATCCTTATAGACAGATACACACACAAATAAAG
The DNA here is from genome assembly GCF_006345805.1 of Octopus sinensis. Taxonomy (NCBI): domain Eukaryota; kingdom Metazoa; phylum Mollusca; class Cephalopoda; order Octopoda; family Octopodidae; genus Octopus; species Octopus sinensis. The sequence goes on from NC_043005.1 coordinate 22,751,208, forward strand.
ATGCATGCATGTATACAAATCTATAAATATATAGCTATATACACGTGTAAATGTATGTATGTATATGTATATATATATTTATATATATATATATATATATGTATTATACACACACGCACACACAATAAACATGAAAAGCGAAATGATGAAACGTATTGAATCTTATAATATTTTTATAACACAGGCACAGGAGTGGCTGTGTGGTAAGTAGCTTGCTTACCAACCACATGGTTCCGGGTTCAGTCCCACTGTGTAGCACCTTGGGCAAGTGTCTTCTAATATAGCCTCGGGCCGACCAAATCCTTGTGAGTGGATTTGGTAGACGGAAACTGAAAGAAGCCCATCGTATATATGTATGTGTGTGTATATGTTTGTGTGCCTGTGTTTGTACTGCAAGATTGCTTGACAGCCGATGCTGGTGTGTTTACGTCCCCACAACTTAGCAGTTTGGCAAAAGAGCCCGATATTATAAGTACTAGGCTTACAAAGAATAAGTCCTGGAGTCGATTTCCTTGATTAAAGGTGGTGCTCCAGCATGGTCGCAGTCAAATGACTGAAACAAGTAAAAGAATAACAAATCATATGAAGAAAAAGATTAAATATTTTGTTGAATGCCTATTAAGGATGCCAAAAGTTAACAACGTGTTGAAGTAGTGAATCAAAAGGATCTAACTCTTCTAATCCGATCTTTTGTGCCACATAAACTCGCACATATATGAGTCCAGTAGACCTCTGTGAATGCAATTTTGTCTTTTATTTTTTTCTTTAGCACTCTTCCAAAGTCTTTCAATATTTTAGGTGTGAGCCCCATTATTTGGATTGACAAAGTGTAGAGAATGATTCACATTGAGATGTTGAAAATGACCAATATTAATTATATTTTTATATGCTGAACATTCATCACTGATCTTGGTAGTACCTGGTCTTATATTATCTTCTGTTATTGGAAGAAGTGTTATATTATCTTCTATCATTGGAAGACCTGCCGGGGTCAATAAACATGAAACACTCTTTTGTTTCTCTACAAATACCTCCAAATACCCATTGTTCAGGTAGTTGGCGTCCAACGCAATTTTTTGTTGGGTCCTCCTATCACTCTTGGGTTTGCCAAAATGTGTGCAGCACAAACTTCTCTCAAATAGTTATTCCAGTCAACAATGCAATTGGCTTTCATTTCAAGCTCACGTTCACAAAATTTGATACTTGTCATGTCTTACAAATGGACTCTTCCCAAATGAACTATCTTCGAAAAAGCTTTCTCAAAAAGAGAATATTTATTAAGATCTAATTCTACAACACATTTCAAAACTTGCGATGTTTGTTTTATATTATGAAGATAGTATTTATATTAGTTCTTAAAATGTCCTAAGTGTAAATTAATCTCAAGAAAAACTAATAAGACATATATAAAGCACACTTGAAAAAAGTGATGGTTTTATATATGGGAGATAACCCTAGTTTTTAGTGGGGATATAACCTCATTTTTAATGGCAATTTTTTGAAGGGGGTCAGATAACCAAAAAGTATACTGGTTCTTTCTCTATTGGCAAGAAATCTTGAAATAACCTGGATAATGACATACATACATACTGTATGCAAAGAATATGCACAAGATGAAAAAGAGCCTTGACCTAATTGCAACATTCTCAAAGGATATAGGGTTAGAATTTGGACAAGAGAAATGTTGTTATATGGTTGTGAAAAGTGGGGAAAAACTGTAAACCAAATTAGCAACATTCCCATCAATGACTATATAGAGGAGGAATTTTACAGGTATCTAGGAGTAGATGAAAACATATCTTTAGTGTATCACTAAAGAATATTACAGCCAAATAAAGAAAAGTTGAACCTCATAAGACTCTACAGCCAATAAAGCAGTGGCCCACAATTTATACGCAGTGCAAGTACTCATAGCAACATTTGGTCTGCTTGATTAGGTGCTTGATGAGATAGGAGCTATTGATGTGAAAACGCGAAAAATCTTAACAAACACATAATTTTTACATAAACAGTGACATAGACTGCCTCTACCTAAAATGAAAACAAGGCTGCAGAGGCTTAACATCGATCCAAAATATCGTATCATATTCCTTCAGCAATATCTTTTAACCACCAAGTCTCGAAGTGCATCCTTTGACCAAGTCTGCCTACGTGAGGCTGATAATATCATAAGACTGGGAAGGAATTTTTTTATACGTCATTCTATCTTATAAATATTTCCCATAGCAGAATAGCATATCTAGACTGAAAATGAAAAGCTAAAATTTACAAGTCCTTATTGAACAAATGTTCAAAGTAACATTAATATTGTTGCAGAGCCTACAACAATAATTTTTTCATTATTATTGTAACTATTATTTTCTAATAATTTGTTATATATATATATATATATATATATATATATATATATATATAGTCTTTTACTTGTTTCAGTCATTTGATTGTGGCCATGCTGAAGCACCACCTTGAAAGATTTTAACCAAACAAATGGACCCGAGGACTTATTTCTTTTAAGTCTAGTACTTATTCTATCATTGTTGTTTGCTGAACTGCCAAGTTATTGGGACGTAAACATGCCAACACTGGTTGTCAAGCGGTGATGGGGAGACAAACTCAGACACACACAGACATCGTATATATATATATATATATATATATATATATATATATATATATATATATATACACACATACATATGATGTATATTCAGTTTCAGTCTACTGAATCCACTCACAAAGCAGCCCAAGGTAGTAGAAGATACTGGAACCATGTGAAATAAAAAACACCAGAAAGCTATTCAATAATACAGGGAAACAACAGACTCAGTTCACTGGACACCATATGAGAAAAAAAAGTTTTGAGCACTTGGTGATGATTTGGAAACTGAAAGAAATAAATCAGAGAAGCCAAAAGGACTTGAAAGCCTGGCCCAATAATGTGCTAGAAAGACTACCGCAATAATATACTGTGTGTTAGACATAGGTGGCAAAGAAGTCCAAGACTGTTAGAAGAAAGAGATTTAACCAAGTGTTTCTGGAAGGGACTTAAGGAATGAGTTTCAGCAATGCCTAATCAATTCTTAAAAGCATGGTTTCCACAAGTGTGAAAATATTTAATATAATGAAAAAATTATCATGAAGATATATAAGTATTTAAACTGAAATAGAAATAAAACATTTGTAAAATGTAGAATTTTCATAGCTGCTGCATCACATCATATATATGGATATAGTAATATAATAACATAACATTGTAATAATTTAACATATAGCATAATAACAACATAATAATCACATAATAATATAACAGCATAACGTATAGTAAAAACAGAGCAACTTATTAACAAAATTATAACAATATAAGATAATAATATAGTATAGTTGCTGTATAATTAGTACTTACAAATTAAACTCTACAGTTTATATTTAGCTCATTGGTTTCTGTGTACTTCTGATTGAATCTTGAAAGTTAGACAGGAGAGGAATAATCAACAGATAGTGCCTTACTATCTTTATTGTTAGCTCCAAGTTGTCCCTGATCTGGCAGACAGACCTACGATTCCATAAATGTCCTTAACAGTGGTAAATGATATATTGTTAAATACAGTGGGGGAGTTTGCAACAGGAATGAATGCTCTTCAAGTTCACAAATCTGAAGATATCAATGAGATAGTAATTGTTCTCTGCTTCTAGGTTTTTACTTATTAAAAACTGCTATCTCACAAATGTTCTCTTCCTAGGTATTCTAACACTACAATTCTTGATCACTTCTTTCTGAAAGATAAACCGTAAGTCATTAATTTATTGACAGAGATAAAATTCATTGAAAATGCTATGCATAGTTAATGTATTATGTATTAGCAGTAGATGTTGATTCAGAAAATTGTGGAAAGCAAGCAACCAGGTAGACTGATTAAAACAGAACCTGTTGCATTTATTGCTTACGTAATTTCAATGGTTTTCAATTTCCCCCAATTTTCTGAATGACACTATGCACTGAATAAAATATATCGCAGCTATGAAATAAATATGTATGTAAATGTATTTTACCTGACACAGCTGGCCATTTATTGTAGATGGCAACTTTTATTGTAATTACCAGTTAGTTTTGTTTAATCAACTGTAAATAATTTTTAGTAACTGATCATGCAAGGGGCAATATTCTCCAACCCACGTAATTTCTTCTACAAAATGTGAAATTATTCCTAAACATGCAAACACATTGTGATACCTATTTCAACAGCCCAGAATAATGCAATACACCTATGGCCAAACTACATAATCCTATAAATACTATCTCCCCTTACTCAGTCCAGGTTAAAAAAATATGCACAGACATCTCAGAAGTAATTAGGCACCACACATTATAAAATTTTAACAGTGTGGATGTTACTCATATGTACAATGCCCAAACTACTCATATAATATTAAAAAAACTGCACAAATCATGTCTACCAAATACTAGATTAAGTATTTAAACGCATCAAATGATACTAGTTTGCTTTGAAAAATAAATCTTTTAAACATGATAGTGTCTATTTACTTTAGAAATGTCTATGTATATACAAAACTATGAGAAAGTAACACATTAATAGATTTACAATCTACCAACTAAAAATATCGACCATCTCACATCAGAATTTAAACAACACTGTATACTATAAGTCTTGAAAACTTACAGTTTATTTTAACTTAAACTCTTTATAGCAAAAAGGATTTGAACCTTTTCTTTCAAGATCTGTGTATATACAGATGTTTGTGTACATACAGTGAGAAACAGCAACTATCATACTCTCACCAAGCCTGTAGTGCTCACCTCAACTGCAGGAATACTCAGAATCTTCCACCTTCATGTCACCTTTTGTATGGGTGGAATTTTGCCTTGTCTGTGGCTTGCAACAAGTTGTTCTATAAGAACTTCCAGTTTTCCTCTATGTCTCCATCTCATCCTCAATTTTTGCGAAATGTTCCAACTATTGTTTCTCTGAATTTTTGCCTATTCAACAGTTCTTCAGTTTTGTATATCTTTCTTCTCCAACCTGTCTTCTGTCTCTGAGTTGACACAGCTCTTACTCTGAAGTCACTAGTTACTAAGCCATCTCCAGAGAAAGACTTAGCATTCACAACTATTAGACTCTTCCATTTCCCCATGAGTATGAAATCTTGTGTGTTCACCTGATTGTAGAAAATCAAATGATTTTGGTTGGTTTGTAAGTTGCAAATTATCAAATCATTAAAGATGGATTTATTATACACAAATGTGTAATGTCATCCTCCTCCAAGGTAAAAACGTCATGCTCAAATACACTATACCCAGCAATTTTCTCTTTTTATATTTTGTGCATGCGAGTGTGATAATGTTTACGTACAGCATTTTTCTTTCCACATTTAACTTTTAAATTTATGATATTAAAAAAATTTAATGTGAAAAAGCTTCCAATTAAGCCAGTGTAACATGTTTTAAATTGAATGAATGAATTAAACAAAGTGATTATAATAATGATTTTCACTATTGATACAAGTGAAACAATAACAGATCTCCATTACCAGGCATGACTATATGGTAAAAAAGATTGCTTCATTCTCAAGTAGTTTCAGGTTCAATTCCACTGCACAGAACTTTTGGTAAATTTTAGCCTCAATGCTTTGTGAGTGTAATTTGGTCAATTAGACATCTCATCAAGCTCACCATGCGTGTATACATGTATCTTTGTGTATTTGTGTTTGTGTGAGTGTTTGTCACAGCACCAGTTATCAGAACCAGAGTTGTATAAAAAAGAGTGTAACTTAGTGAATGATTCAACAAATCTATATCAGTGTCATACCTCAGACTAAAATAAGTACCTATGTCCATGATATCCACTAAAATCCTTCCAATTGGTACCTCAGCCTGGTCACAATCTAATTACTGAAGCCAGTAAAAGAATAAAATAATATCCTGTAACTATACCAACTTAAGAGAATGATTTAAAGAGTATACACCGATATTAACTTTACTAACTCAGAAGGAATACTTTCTCCTTAGCCAATATTTCTTCCAACAAAATAGTAGGGAAATATCTGAAAAGAATCCAATCAAAACACAAAAGCAACATTTGGAAAACCAACATGTGGGAAATTGTATTTCACATAATGACAAAACACAAAACCATTCAAGTTCAATGATAAGATTGTACAAACATGTTTGGGATGACAAACACTGATCCTAGACAGAATAACCATACTAAAAACCTAGTATGATGTATCAATTCAGCTTTATAACATCTTATTTAGAGGTTTACTCCTATGCAAACCAGAAGCAAGAAATTTCTACCACATGTCTGCTCAAAAGGTAGAAAGCAGCATCTGACAACAAAACTAAGCCATACAAAAACAAAACTGAAGATATTAGTGACAATATTGCTGACTGCAGAGAATTTCTTTGAGATATCATTTCATAAGATATGATGTGGTAGACAGCAACTTTTAGTATATCAAAAAAAAAAAACAGCCAAACATATTGAAACAGATGACTCAAAAGAACATTGGTGGAACAGAAAAATAATATTTACATTAGTTACACCGTTTTCATTATTTATATTTGACGAATATTTGTCCTCACTTTGTTTGTTAACACAATGTTTTGGCTAATATACACCCTCCAGCCTTCACCAGGTGTCCTGATGAAGGCCTGAGGGTATATCAGCTGAAATGTTGTGTTAACCACAAACAAGATGAGAACAAAAATCTGTCACATGTAAATAATGTACATAACTGCTCATCTCTTAAATATAGAACTGTATTAGAAAAATAATATAAACAACTAAATTAAAACACAACTTACCTGGTGTTGTATATGATAATAAAATAGAAACATGCTATTGTGGAAATCATTTCCCGACATGTGTTAATGTGCTAAAAATAAAAGACCTGCACACCAAATACACTTTCAAGTAATAGCAAAGTTGGACATTTTACTGTAGGTTTTAATCATGAATAGCAATGACGTATTCCAGGGAAAGAGACCAAATATTCAGAATTAGAATTCCATTAAGAGTCTAGGGTAATATTTGTGATTTTGAAAGATTTTACAAGATTCATGTATTCTCAAAGTGTTGACATTCGGATATGGGCTGTACCCATCATCATTATCATTTTTTAACATCCATTTCCCATTCTGCCTTGGGGGCAATTTTTTGTAGTTCTGACACTTTGCAATTTCCTGGTATTTAACCATATTATTTGAGAATACTATCTGGTAACATACCTAAAGCTCCATTTATCACAGATACACTTGTCATTCTTAGATGCCACATTTTTGAAATCTCTATTTCAAGGTTCTTGTATTTAGCTAACTTTTCAAATTATTTTCACACAGGTGTTGTAGTCTGCTGAGTTTGATGTATCTCTGAGCATAAATTCTGTCAATGTGATTTTTCACCACAATATCTGTTCTTCTCATATGGGAGTCCAAATTGGTGATAAATAGTCCAGTGCAAATACTAACCAAGTCTATTATGGTGATTAGTATACTCAGTTGTGGCTAACATAAGACAACCAGAGATTAGATGATCAGTTATTTGTCTGTTCATACCCCAGAGGTGGTAGGAAGGATCAGCACTCTTTTCACAAATCTTGGTTTGGTAATTTCTAGTTGACAGATCTTGAGTTGCTATGATGAAGCCCTCTTTTTCTGATTTACATTCAGATGCAGACAGACACTAATGGGTAATATTTATATCAATATCAGAATCACTGACCCTTGTAGAGTATTTACCATGTAGTACCTTCATTTTCCATCTATTATGCAACTCCAAAATATCATTTGATTTATATATTTCTTTGTGTCTTCTGATATTGTGTGTATTTTCTTCGTACTTTCATGCTTGCAGATTAGTTAAAGCATTCACTCACTAGTGTCTTTTAGATAAATGTCTAACTCATGGTTGCTGTCTTTGACACAATTGCAGTCCACATCCTCTATCTTTTCAAGGGATATATACTTTGTCTTCATCTACCTTTGGGTGATGTGTGTAAAGCATTGCAAGAAAATTGCATATATTTGTGATAATCTTCATCATCATTGTTATCATCGTTATCATTGCTGTACTCTAGAAGACCCACCCACCACAACAGAATTGAGATTCTAAAACCAAAGTGCCACATAAAAGCACTAGTGTGAGTGCTAGTGCCACATAGATAGCACTGGTGTTGGTGCCACATAAAAAGCGTGGGTGATGGTATCACATACAAAGCACCCAGTACACTCTGTAAAGTGGTTGGCATTAGGAAGGGTATCCAACCATAGAAATCAAACTAAAACAGACTATGGAACCTGGTGTGACCTCTAGCCTTGCCAGTTCCTGTCAAGCAGTCCAACCCATGCCTGTGTGAAAAACAGATATTAAATATTGACGATGATGATATACACACACATGAAGATGATACATGCATGCATGCATGGACACACACACGCACATACCTACATACATACAACAAAAATACGAATGGATAAAATTATATCTTTAATTTGTGGCTCCACCATACGATGCCAACAATCATTTCTGGTGTAACATCATATTTAGATACAGAAAATATCAGTCAAATTAATATATCCAAAATACATGTTAATACATTATCAAGGCAATCCAAAATTGGTTAAATTGAAAGCAAACTAAAAAAATATCTTTAGTAGACAAAGGCATACAAAAAGAACATTTTCCACAATTGTATCACTTTGTACTCTTTTAACACTGAGTGCTTTACTGATATCTGCCTTGATGTTTTTTAATCTCTTTTTCTTCTTACACACACACACACACACACACACACATGCATTCATACACAAGCAATATCCATTTTATGCACAACACATTAGAACTGAAATGATTTTGATTATTAGAAAGCCTTACAATGGGCAGTAATAAGAGTATAAATACATTCTTTGTATTAATCTGATGAATAGAAATGTTTATTGGCTGCTCTCAGAAAAAAATATATCTGACTTCCTTAGGCACAGAAAATTATATCAGTCAAATACCAAAATATTAGCCACTTTCTGAATCTTAATTCAAAATTCATACATTAAATTCACATGTATAATAAATTGGAAATTATTTTACTTTTTGTATTTAATAATTTATTATCTGTAGTTTTAGTCCGGGTGTGTAGTTTTTACGTTGCCCATCTGAATTGATATAATGTGAATGATTATGACTTTATGACCTAATTTCAAATTTAGATTGTTCATTCTTGATTTCTTTCATCAATTAAGGATTAGTTAATGTTTGTTCTTAAGTTGCACTATCTTTGAAAATTCATTTCATCATTGTCATCATCATCATCATCATCATCATTTAATATCTGTCGGCATGGTTGGATGATTCAACAGGCTCCAAGAAGCCAGAGGACAACATGTATTTTGGTTTCTTATATAGTTTCAGTAATCAGTTTTCTAGTTTTATCTGGAACGGGGGTGGATTGATTCTATATGAAACGGTTGTATTTGCCAATTAACATATTTTTATTTAGTTTTTGTTTCTTTGAAGCACAATATGTTACAGATGCACATTTAAAAGATCAATATAAAATATGTCATGAAATTTAAAGCTATTGTTTGTATACATATTTGAAGTTTATTCTTCAGCTGATAGAATAATTCAGTTGTTAAGGAGTTTTTTTTCAATAAATGTTTTAATGTGATATATTATTAGTGTTAGTTATGAATAGATTTAATGTATGATATGTTCAAATTTATGATGAAACTAAGCATCAGTTGAATCAAATTTATTTGTTTGGAAAGGCTTACAAAAGTGATAGATCTCTCTCATTCTCAAATTAATTATAAACTAGTTAACTTGTCTATAGATCCTTAACCAAATTTCCAAGAAATTATGTCATCTTTAAAAAAAATGAAGAACACATTGTATAATGCTAGATATATTATATCTGGGATAAAGACAAGAGGATGTGCTTCGAGGTCTTTTAACCAGAGGTCTACTGGTCAGAGAAGATCTAAAAAGATATAATAACAATAAAAAGTGAAGAGCTATGATGAAATGAAGTGGGAAATACACAGGTCATGGGCAATAAAGAAAGTGAACATGCTACCAATAGTAATTGGTACACTTGGAAGTATCAGTACCCAACCACCAACATGACTCAAAAAGATTGGAAGACTTCTAAAGATAGAAGACTTACAAAAATCATCATTACTTGGAACCACAAGATGTACTCTATAGGCTTCTTGGAGCATGATCAGTAAATAGGTGTCACTTTAGTCTGCTGGCTGTGGACAGCTGACACTTTCCATCTGTTGTGACATGGATTTGTATGTATGTCACTTTAGTGTCATGCACTAATAACAGTGTGGTATATAATACCATAAGAACAGGATAGACACCAGCTGTTTCCACTTGATGTATTCCCAAATATTCTGCCAACAAATGTAACCAGTCTAAAACAACTCTCCCAAACTATAATAACTTCTCAACAATTTCCTGTGATTCCATGAACTCATGAACAACACCTTTCAACTTCCAGCCATATTTTATCTCTCTCTCAGTCAAACACACTGCTACTTATACGAGTTCAGCTAGTCCATTCTAACAGGGAGTGTCATGATTCTCATTAAAACATCTCCCCTTTTGAGATTTGACTTCTGTTGGAAGTGCAATTTGTTTATTTAATTTTATTCTATTTTTTTTTCATCATCACCTCTCCCTTTTTTGAGATTTTATTTCCCTCAGAAGTTTTAATATGTCTTTCACTTAGGGACTATATCTAGTTGTTCTGTTTGTTTACGTTTTCTATTACTGATCCACCTAGGTTCAACCTCTTTCAGCATTGGAACATTGAACAAATCATAAAAAACTTCCATTGATATTTCTTCTTTCTTCAACTGGTTCAAATGTCATTTGTGCTCTCCTTTTTGACCTTTTATTATGTACATTATACAGCTTTTTTTTTTCATCACTGTACTATCCTCCCAACCTTGTGTTCATGTTAGGTGTTAACCTGTAAACCTTAAGAATTGGGTTAATGCTGCATCATTGCCTAATTCATTTCCTGATATTTATAGTGCTCACTTAAAAGTGTCTATAGACCTTTCTGCTTGTCTATTTGATCTCAGTGGTTACAGTGGAGTAGAGATATGATTTATTGCATGCATCTCATAGAAAATTTTTAATTCATGTCCCCAAAACTGCATTCCGTTATCTGATACTATGGTGTCTAGGACACTGTATTGCACAAAAAGCTCATGAAGGAACCTTATTGTTACCATCGAAGTTGACTGCCTGCATTTACAAATCTTCAGCCAATTGGTATAGCTGTCTACTATGATCAGATAATATGTGCCATTTACCAGTCCAGCAAAATCTATACATAGCCTAGACCATGGACTGTCTGTCAGAGGCCACAATTGGAATTTCACCAGTGGTGACTTTGCTGTGAGAGCACAACCTCTGCAGGATTTCACCTATTGTTCAATATGGTCCATAGTAGGCCAATACACATAACTCCTCATTGCTGATATCATTCTTGAAATCCCTGGATATCCCATATGAAATTCACTTAATATATGCTTTTGTAGTGTGGTTGGCACTGCAACTCTTTGTACGTACATCAATACATTATCACATAGAGAAAAATGGTTTGCATTTCTGTTATGTGTATTTATATTTTCTTTTACCTTCAATGTTTCTTTCATCTTTGCAATGAATTTGTCATTCTTTGATTTTAATTTTATATCTTGAACAGTTACTGGCATCTCAAATGATGTTACACAAAATGTTTTTTATTTTTATTTTTCTGCTTGTAATGGGGCTATCACCGTACCTTTTAATAATACCTTCCAATTTTGGAATTAGCCTTGATAAACAATCTGCATGGCCAAACCTCTTAGATGGTATATACTCCATCTTAGAGTCATTGTTCAACAATATTGTACTCCAGTAAGTATTTGCTGTATGAGTAGGAATTCAGGTTACAAGTAGAGGTCCATCAAGGATCAGTCCTCAGACCCCTCTTGTTTGTCATAGTCCTCCAAGCAATAACAGACGTATTTAAGACAGACTGCTCCTAGGAGCTCCTCTATGCTGATGACCTTGTTCTTATAACCGAATCGCTATCAGAACTAAAGAAGAAGTTTCAGCTATGGAAGCAAGGTCTAGAATGGAATGACTTTAGAGTTAACCTAGCAAAAACCAAAGTTGCGGTAAGTAGGAAGGTAGATAAATCACAAATCCCTTCTGTAGAAAAGGTGTCAGTAGAAACTCTATAAGATGTACCCAGTGTAAGCTATGGACACATAAGAGATACAGGAATATTAGAGGAAGGTTAACAGAGAAAATAGTTATTGTGTGTGGATGATGCACAGGTACTATAAACGTCAAAATGTACAGAAAATAGACTCCATCAACTGCCAGTGGGGTAAGCTAGAAGTAGTAGATAGCTTCCGTTATCAAGGTAACCAAGTTAGTAGTGGACATGGATGCTCCAAGAGTGTATCTGTGACAATAGGATTAGGCTGAGAGTTCCTACCTCTGCTGGCAACAAAGGGCCTCTCCCTCAGAATGAAAGGCAGATTGTATGATGACTGTATATGAACAGCTATGCTCTGTGGCACATCCAACAGGTTATAGTAATAAGAAAAAGAAATGAGAAATTAAATGCCTGTATTATTAAACCAATACTCACAGCAGAAAAACACCCGATGGCCATGTAAATTGTACACCACTGGAAGCCAACACTGTCCATAAGAAATCCACTTAAAGATGGTCCAACGAATTCACTGAAAGAACACAATTACTAATAGGTGAGAATTATGTATGCAGGCCAATTCAAAATGAATCTCTTCCATATAATCATGTAAACCAATACTACTAGCTTTATTGTGAAGCAGTCAGCAAGTAAACCAACAATAGCCAAAGAGTCTCACTTAGGTATGTGAATGACAGAGGGAGAATATTAGTTCGATGGCAAATATCATTTACCCTATTTTGACAAGTATGGAGACAACTTCTGACATATTTCAATCTTATTAAACCTCTTCAGGAAAGTATAGTCCTCAGTGAACTTGCAAAAGTAGTAGTGAGGGACCAACATCATCATCATCATCATCATTTAACATCCCCTTTTCTATGCTTGCATCAGTCAGATGAAATTTGTTGAAGCAGAGTTTCTACAGTTAGATGCCTTCCTGTCACCAACTCTCACCTGTTTCCAAGCAAAATCATATTTCCCTTTTGCCAGACATATTTGTTATGCAAGACCAGAAATGAACAGCACCAGTCATACGACAGTGATGCAGGTTAATAATCAGCACATGATATCAAGACAAGGTTACACACATACACACACACTGCATATATGTATACACAGCTGATTTTTTTCTGATGTGTGCTCCAATATCTGCTTTGGCATGGTTTCTATGGCTGAATGCCCATCCTAACACTAACCACTTTACAGCATACACTGGTTGCTTTTTTGTGCCACTAGCATTAATGAAGTTGCCATGCAGTTCGCAGGGCTATGAACCCTGGGAGAGAAGAGGTATCAGCTTCATGCTAGGGGACAAGGGAGTTACTATGAGAGTGCGGTAGAGCAGGATCCTGCAGAGGGATCTTCTTTTTCTACCTTCAGTGTTTCTGTTCATGGTTTACGCTGGTTGTATATTTACTACAATGATACTGATCAAACCGTGTAGGCACGTGGTTTAGTGGTTAGGGTGTCAGCATCATAATCGTAAGGTTGTGGTTTCAATTCCTGGACCGGGTGATGTGTTGTGTTCTTGAGCAAGACACTTCATTTCATGTTGCTCCAGTCCACTCAGCTGGCAAAAATAAATAACGTTGCGATGGACTGGCATCCCATCCAGCTGGGGAACACATACGCCACTGAAACCAGGAAACCGAGCCCATGAGCCTGGCTAGGCTTTAAAAGGGTGCATTTATTTTGTGGAGGCACATGGCCTAGTGGTTAGAGTTGCGGACTTGTGGTTGAGGGATTACAGGTTCGAATCTCAGACTGGACGATGTGTGTGTTTATGAGCGAAACACCTAAGCTCCATGCGGCTCTGGCAGAAGGTAATGGCAAAACTTCTGCTGACTCTTTCGCCACAACTTTCTCTCACTCTTTCTTCCTGCATCTTGCAGCTCATCTGCAATGGGCTGGCGTCCCATCCAGGTGGGGAACCTATACGCCAAGAAACCGGGAAACCGGCCCTTATGAGCCAGGCATGGCTCGAAAAGGAACAAACAACTGATCAAACCACAATTTACTGATACTTAATTTTCTTTTATACCATATCACATCAGATTCTTCTTTTATGGAAAAACATATCATAGCAGTGAAATCAATGTCAATATATATAAAAATAAAATAATAAATGTACCATTTTAAAACCTAGCCAGGCTCATGGGCCCAGTTTCCCGGTTCTATGGTGTATGTGTTCCCCAGCTGGATGGGACACCAGTCCATTGCAGCATTACTCATTTGCCAGTTGAGTGGACTGGAGCAATGTGAAATGAAGTGTTTTGCTCAAAAACACAACATGTCGCCTGGTCCAGGAATTGAAACCACAATCTTATGATCATGATGCTGACACCCTATCCACTAAGCCATGCACCTCCACCAATACATACAAACTATAATTAAATATGGAATAACATAACAGATCAATATGGTAAATGAATCAATCCAACAACCTACCCGAATGCATACATTGATCCCCAAATACCAGATACTAATCCATATGTACTGGAACATTTTTGTAGTCCTGCTTCTCTATAACAAAGGAAAGAAATATTATGACATCGTTAATGTATTATTATGATAGGATTATTCAAAGAATATGTGAACATAGCTACAACATAATGAGTCCCATAATCTAATTGAGTGTTGGGGCCCTTTTGAAGATTTCATCATCATATAAATATATCTAGGATAAGTCAGCTTTGTTAACATGAGCCCTGCTCCAAAGAAGTTAAACTCAGCACAACAAAATAATAAAAGAACAGTAAATCTTGATGTTGTTGTTGCTGATAGTATACAATAGTATAATATGCCTTACAGTTTACAGTTAGGTGTACTGAACCAATGAGAATGAATGAAAAGACAAGAAAAATTCTTTGCACCTGGTTGTCTCATGCCATAGTGACTCATCTACTGAAATAAAAAATTTTAAATGGAGTGTAGCCAACATCTGGCAATAATAACTGTTAATTCTTCTATAATACATGTCTTCCTTTATATATTTAGTTAAATTTTTGCATGAATATAAAAACTTTGCAAATGAGAGGTGCTAATTGTCTTACCAATGATAATTAATATGTGAAATTAACTTGCTATAATCTCTGATTTAAAATTACTACCATTAACCCTTCAAGGTCATATCAGACCCAAATATTCTACCTGTTTTATGTTCAAACTGAGCAGCTCAGGCTTCTCACACCTACCCTGCAATGTCATTCTAAAAGCTACAAGATGATGTATGATAAACTCAAAACAGCATGAATAAATGAGGATTACATTTGACAAAGTAACCTGAATGCTAAAGGGTTAAACTTCTTATGTAGCTCACTATTGCCAGTATTCTTTCCAAACCACTTAGGAAAATCAAATTTGTAAAATAAAAATATCTCTTAGCCAAGGAATTTAGGGATAAAAACCAAAGGAATCTATGGACAGAAATAAATGATAACTACTTACATTTCAAGTTCTAGAAGCATGTCATATGTTGGTAGAACTGTGAGACTTACAAATATACCAAGTAATGCAAGGCATATGATATTTTACCACAAAAGACTGAAAAGAAAGAAAGAATAAGACACATTAGAAATAATATGAATTAACTGTCGACAGTTTAATGTAAATTGATATTAGATATTATATGGCCTTGTGCCAAAATTTGAAACCGATATTAGATATTATAAAAGGTGGCAGAAATGTTAGCACGTCTTTACATTCTGGGTTGAAATTCCACTGAGGTCGACTTTGCCTTTCATCCTTTCAGGGTCAATAAATTAAGTACCAGTTGCGTACTGGAGTCGATCTAATCGACTGGCCCCCTCCACAAAAATTTTGGGCATTGTGCCTAGAGCAGAAAAAAATATTAGATATTATAAACAATAAATTGAAACAAAAAAAAGAAGAAAAGATCTACTAAAGCATCTGTCACTTTCTATGTGACTAATCTGCATTGCAATCGATTCTACCGTCACCTAATAATTGACAGGTATGTGGTTCAAATCCTATCTGTGAGCCTGTTTTTCTTTTTTTTCGTTTTTACTTACATTTTGCTCTAGATAAAGGAGTAGTATCCATAACCTTTGCAGGACCTCTGGCATCAGTGTAATTGTAATTGATGCAATTAACATCTTAAATTAATACCACAGGGTGCAGCAGAAAGACTGCCCAATTTTCAAGGTTAATAAAATACAAACACATGAAGATGCATGAAAAAAGATTGGGCATCACCACTTGCTTTTTCTTGTACTTTCATGTGTTTGTTTTTTATTAACCTTTAACATCAGGGTAACCTTTCTGCTACACTCTGTATTTAAAATGCTGTCTTATAGGTGCAGGCATGACTATGAGATTAAAAGCTTGCTTATCAACCACATGGTTCCAGATTCAGTGACACCGTGTGGCATCTTGGGCAAGCATCTTCCACCATAGCATCAGGTCCACCAAAGCATTGTTAGTGGATTTGGTAGAGAGAAACTGAAAGAAGCCCATCATGTCTGTGTGTCTGTGTTTCTCCCCTACCACCACTTGACAACCAGTGTTTGTGTGTTTACATTCACATAATTTAGCAGATCAGCAAAAGAGATTGATAGAATGAGCACCATGCATAATAAAAAGAGTACTGGGGTCAATACATTTGACTAAACACCTTCTAGGTGATTCCCCAACATGGCAGCAGTCTAATTAATGACTGAAACAAATAGAAGATAAATGAAAAAAAGGATTATTTATATAACCATTAACAGTATAGTAGACATAATTCTGAAGTGTTTCTGTAAATTAAATCCTACAGGAAATGCATTGGCCATTGAAAATTTGCCTCAATGAACTGTCTGACACATGCAAGTATAAAAAAGTGGATACTAAAATATGTGAGTACATATATAGATAATATACATACGTGTGTGTGTGTGTGTGTGTGTGTGTGTGTGTGTGTGTGTGTGTGTGTATTCATTCTTTCTTTTAACTTTTAGTTTGTTTTAGACTGGCCACCTTCCTGAAAAAGGAAATTGTCATCATCTCGTGTAAGTGCATATCCTTTGAATTATGAGAATGTTTTACAAATTTTGAAGGCTCCAGATATCACAAACACTTGTAGCTGATGAATTAAGGGGCTATGTTGTTTCTTCAGAAATCCAAGACCAAGTTATACTTTATCCAGGCAGGCTGGTATGTAATCTGTAGCTCCAACAATAACAAGTATGGAGATAAATGTGCATCTTGCATATTGGATCGGAAAACTTCTCATCAATGGTCTTTAAGTATCTTCCCTCTTTTGCATTTTTCTTACCAAACTGACATCAAGTGGGCAACTGGTTTTCTATGACAAAGCGTGCTTATAATGAGTGTTCACAAGCAATAATATCAGGCTGGCTGCAGTTTTTATTTTTAGGTTCTACCAGTTTTCCTTTGAGCTGTCTGTCTCAGCACTTTCCTTTTTATTTTTGTCTTCTGCAAGGGCATTCCATTTTGTTCTAGCTAACACATCATGTCTCATAGGGAAGTAGTAATGAGACAACATTCTTTCACAGTTGGCAATAATGTGGCTAACATGCTCAATTTTATTTTGCACAACTGATATTTTTTGTCAACTGATAACCTTCCTTTTGCCATCTTTGTAGGAACTTCATTATTCCACATTCATAGAACTTCAGGTCCTTATCAGCCATAAACTGAAGCAAGTGCAAATTCTGTTCATCATCATTGTTGAAAGTTTTAACATTCAAAGAATTTTGCAAATTTCGAAATAAGTGGTAATCTGTTGGTGCAAGGTCAGTGCTATATGGTGAATGTGACATCACTTCCCAGCCAAGCTCCAATAATTTTTCACAAGTTAGCAAAGATGTGCATGGCCTAGTGTTGTCACGGTGGAACTTAATATCTTTAAGATTTGACAATTCTGGCCATTTTTTGTTGACTGCTTCCTCTTGTTTCATTAGTTGTTGACAGTAAACATCTGTATTGATCGTTTGGTTCTTTGGAAGCAGCTCCAAATACACAACACCTTTGTAATCCCACAAAATTGACAGCATGACCTTTTTTTGATGCAATTCTGTTTTTGATGTGGTTTGTGCTGGTTCATTACGCTTGGACCATGATCATTTTCGATTGATGTTATTGTAGACAATCCATTTTTCATCATCAGTGATGATTCTGTTCAAAATAAGGTCGATTTCATTACGTTCAGATGCATATCACAAATATTGATTCATTGTGTTAAGTGAATCTCTTTCAATTTCTGTGGAACCCAAATATTGTGCTTCTTAACAAGTCCAAGACATTTTAAGTGATTTTCAGTTGTTATGATATATTTAACCTCTCTACACAGTTATGACATTTAGATTCAATTATGGCTTTGATTCGGTCATCATCAATTTCAGTAGGTCGACCAGAACGTTGGTCATCTTTGAGTGAAAAATCTCCTGAACATAATTTTTAAAACCTCTCTGTGATGTGCATTCTGTTAAGCAATCAATACCATAAACTTCACATATCTCTTTGTGAGCCTCAGCAGCTTTCTTGCCTTTACGAAAATAAAAAAGCAAAATATGGCAAAAATGTTCGTTTTTGCACTCAATGTTAAAATTGACATTGAACTAACAGCTGTAAACAAAATTATGTGCAATTTGCTTCTAAAATAAAGTAAAAGTAAAAGCTGTCAAAAGGAAAAAAGTCATGACACTGACAAAAGTCATTCAAAACAGTCGTAACTTTATCTGTTTACAAAAACAAAATTACTTTCTTGCCAACCCAGTATGTGATGTAACACTATGTATGTATGTCTCTTCTGTTTTTCATCATTTAAATTTCTCCTCTGAAGAAGGATCTAGTTTCTAACAATGATACAAAACTCCATCTTTGGAATGTATATAACAAAAATAATGTCACATTTTAAATCTGAGAAAGGTCTTTCATAGTTTTTTGTTCCACTTACAGATTGTATTTGTAATGTATGAATCAGGTGGTTGATTGCTTTTTCTGAAAGTTCAAGCTTATCCAGACTGACAGTTAGGCATTTACTTACAAAACCAAGTGCTCCAATTATTATTGGTATAAATATAAATTTGTAATTGGGATATAGAAACGGAAAGTTTAGAAGTAGTTGTCTATAGTTATCCTCTTTTTCTTTGATTTTCAGGATGTAAGTACAGATAGATAGATAGATAGATAGATAGATAGATAGATAGATAGATAGATAGATAGATAGATAGATAGATAGATAGATAGATAGATAGATAGATAACTTTTTATTATAGCCACACAGGGCTAAACACAGAATAAAAATGGACGAAATACAATGTAGAATTTTTTCTTTTCGAGGTGGGATGGGTGGGGTACAAAAAAAACGTTTGATCAATAGGGATCTGTGGGTTGTGTGGTGTATAAAAAAGCAATATATATATATATATATAAGGTTCACAGTTTAGATGTAGCCTTGGAAAGAAAAACCTACAAAAAAGACCAAGGTCACCTCAGACAGTTCGAAAATGAACACATGAGTAAGTCGCCTTACTTCTCGTTGTCTCTTTTGGTTACAGATTTATGCTTAAAATAGTGTCGTCTTTCATACTGACCATTTTTGCCACTTTTACCCACTTTTTATCAAAACATTCGTTCGACAAAGCCTTCCTCTCTATTCTCATTCTCCTTTTCAAGTGGTACTTGAAAAAGTTGACGAGAGACTGACCAGAGAGGAAGGTGTTTGTTTGTAGTCCTTTCAAACGTGTCCACCACACACATTCTTTCGCCATAGCCATCAGCGTGACGGAAACCGTTTTCCCTTCTCGTTTAAAGGAAGGTGGTGGAACAATATAGACGATAGACTCGGCCGATAGGCAGGCCCGACCTACACGTGACAACAGCTGTTCGACGAAGGTCCACAGCTCTGAAATATCTGGACACTGCACGAGTACGTGCAGAACGGTTTCGTCGCTCTGATCGCATCTCGGGCAGGTCTGTTCGGTGATGGTTTTCGAACCGTGTCTGTAGCTCTTCTCTCGAACAGGTAGTGCATCTCGATAGCACTGCCAAGCCAGGGATTTCTGGAAGTTATCCATAGGCCCCGGCCAGAACGTCGTCCTGAACAGGCGGGTTAGGAATTTTTCGTCGACGCCCAGGTTTGCCCCGAGTGTGTCGTCAGACCTCCCCTCCACTAGTCCTCTATAGAACGCTTTAGTCGTTTGTAAGTTGCACAAGTTTGACCCCGGTCGGCAGAGCTGCTGTAGAGCTTGGCGACACTCTCGGTGCCAATCGCCCAGTTTCGGTCTCTTCTTGATCCACGTTTGCAGTTCGGTCAGTGAGACGAGCTGCGGGAAGGCGCGCCTCACAAACGGCGCCCACACCTGTTCACCGTCGTCGATGAAGTTCCAGAGATGTTGCAGTCTCAGCGCATGCCTGCGCATCATCAACCATGGCATGCCCAGTCTTCCATTCAACGGATGTTGACAGCAAATGGACTTCCTCACCATCGGAACGCCACTCTTCCACAGGAAGCGGAAGAGTATGCGTTCCAGTTTGGTGATGGTGGCGTCGGTACAAGGTACGACGGTCAGGCGGTAATCGATGACGGATGCGATGTACGCGTTCGCCACCTCCGCCCGGCGTTTTAGAGACAGCTTTCTCTCGGCCCATGTTTGGCTGAGAGCGACCACTCTATTCGTGATCTCGTCCCAGTTCTTATCCATTTGGAGGTCCGGACTGAACCAGACCCCGAGCAATTTAACCGGTCCGTTCGTCCAGCGTCCCACTACTGAGCCGCAGTCGGACGGCATGGGCTTGCTTCTTCAGGTGCCGAATAGCAAACCCACTGACTTTTCCGGGTTAATCTTCGCTCCCGTCACCGTTTCGTATTTTCTTAGTGTCTCGCCTATCATCTGGATGTGTTTGTCGCTCGACACTATGACGGTGACATCGTCCGCATATGCCGACACGCTCGTCCCGCAACCCAGTTCCCGTGGGATGCCCCTCAGTGTCGCCAGCTTCCGCAGTAGCGGCTCGAGAGTCAATACATACAGAAGCGCCGACAGGGGACACCCCTGACGGACCGATAGCTTGATGTCAAACGGTTTCGACAGGTGACCGTTCACCCGAATCACCGTTCGGATGCCGCTATACAAGGCAGCGATCCAACCGCGGAAGACGGGACTGAAGCCAGCCGCCCTGAGGACGGCCGCCAAGTACCGATGGTCGACCCTATCGAAGGCTTTAGACTGATCCAAATTGATCAGCGCCCCACCCATGCCAGGATGATTAACTACCCTGTCCACAATTTAGCGCATCAGATGGAGGTTGTCATGTATGGTTCTGCCCGGCACGGCGCATGTTTGCGCCCTGTCGACCAGTTTACCAATGACAAGCGCCAACCTCTCGGCTATTACTTTGGCCAAAATTTTCAAATCTACGTTGAGCAGAGTGATGGGCCTGAAATTATCTATAAAATTCCCCTTGTTTGGGTCTTTCTTTAGCAAAGTCACTGCACCTCGGCTCACGAAACCGGGGATTCTCCCGTTTTGTTGCCAGTTGCAGTAGACTGATGCCAAGAGGTCGCCAAACAAGTCTGGCATTTGACAATACAGCTCGTAGGGTAAACCATCCAATCCAGGCGACTTATTCCTCGCGCAGCCTGCCATCGCATCCCGCACGTCAGCGGCTGTGATGAGACTTTCACAACACTCCGCTTCTCTTGCAGGTCGGTCAGGTAGGCACTGAAATCCATCCCGCGTTCCGACCCACCACTCGCACCAAACAGTCGAGCAAAGTGCTGTTGAAAGGCCTCACACATCCTTTCGGGTTCGAGTAAACCGCATCACTGTTGATCTATTAGAGACCGAATGGTGGCTCTGTTGCCACGCTGCGCCTCCGCTACCCGGGCCTCTCACGCAGCTTCGATCCCTTCGTTCCTTAAAGCACGCATTTTAGCTCTGACGACGCAACCTTCGTGCTTGGCGTTGAGGTGTTGGTCGAGGGCCATCCTCGCAGCCAGCACGTTGGTTGCTCTGCCAGTGGTAAGTGTCTCTTCTAGTTTCTTAACCAGGTCTCCCTCTACTCTATTTCGATCTATCGCTAATTCCTTGCTAAACCTAATTGATTTCGATTTTATTGCCATTTTCAGGGCGTACCACCAGCGGTTGTTAACGACGGCTCCCGTCAGCGCCCTCTTAATTAACTCGCTAATCCGGTTCCTGTAAACCTGTCGCGCTAAGAGCGACATGTTCAGTTTCCAGTAATCGGGACCCTGTCTATGTGTCTTATCTAAGTCGAGCGTACACGTCACAAATTTGTGATCTGTGTAGCTGACTATTTTAAATTGTGGACATCCTACACTATCCCTATCCGCTGTCCTGCATAGAATTCTATCTAGATAAGATCTCGACGACCCGACGCGGTTTGTCCAAGTCCACGTTGGCACGTTCGGATGGTCGAGTCGGAACCTGTCAGACAAATGGAAACGTCTGAGTAGGTCTTTGAGGCACTTACACCCCCTTCTATTCCTATCCATTCCCACATAATCTAGATGCGTGTCCAGGGTAGCGTTCCAATCCCCTACTAACAGTAAAGGTCTAGACGTACCCAGGAAAACCTCTAGACGTCTGAAGAAATCCGCCCGACCCGTTAAGGACGGTGCATAAACTGCCATCAGACGGAATGCACACCCATTTCTGCCATCCACGTCCAAGAAAACCAGCCTACCCTCCGGGTCTAGGAATATTGTTCTTACTTTTACATTTAGACTCTTTCGAAAAAGCACTGCGGTACCTCCACCACCCATGTTCGGCAGACAAGGAGAAAAATAAATGTCAAATTGATCGCCAAACATGGACGCGAGGGCCCGCGGCTTGCTGAGTCTAGTTTCACTGATAGCTACTATATCCACGTT
Source organism: Octopus sinensis (assembly GCF_006345805.1). Taxonomy (NCBI): domain Eukaryota; kingdom Metazoa; phylum Mollusca; class Cephalopoda; order Octopoda; family Octopodidae; genus Octopus; species Octopus sinensis. The sequence goes on from NC_043005.1 coordinate 22,774,312, forward strand.
CAGTGACTTGATGTCGTTTAGAAGGTAACCTTGCTTCCAAGCCGACGCCAAGCCACGCGCATTCACGCAACCTAATTTAAGCATAATTGACGTTTACGAAAATTGTGTTTCCCACACTACATTGGAAGAGACAAGAGGCAAGAGGGAAGGTCACTTACTCATTTTGAAAGTTTCAGTTTTTTCTTCTTTTGTAGTGTCTTTGATGAGGTGTTTGTATAGTTTTTTGGAGAGGTATCGTTGAAACCCGCCTACCGCATTTGGAAATATTGTTTTCAGTGTATGGCGTTGTGTTTGTGTTATGTGTACAATTCTTATGTGTTTCGGTGGTGTGGTGCGCGGATGATTGTTTGTCTTAAAGTCAGCTTCACAGATGTCCGTGTTGGATGCAATGTAATCCATTAATTTTTTATTGTCTGTGTCTATTGCAGTTAGTTGTGTGTGTGGTTTTGCGGGTTCATTGATTTTTTGATTGCCTAGGGGGATGCTGTCCGGAGTTAAATATCTCCCTGCTTTACTTCCTTGTTTGGTGGTTTTTTTTATCTTTTCCTTTTACCCCCTGTGCTATTTGCCATTCCGTCGAACTTTCATCATCCGACGAATCAGAAGGAGGTAAAGGCAAAGCATTTGCGTTAATATGTATGCTTGTAGAAATTGTTGATGTTTTGTGCGGTATTTGTGTTGTTGTGGTGTTAGGGGTAGAATTTGTCTTCTTGTCACTGTTTTCTGTCTTTTTAATTGTCGTCCTCGGTGTTGGTGTTGGTCTATCTTTTGGTTCAGCATGCTGAATTGTTTGCGGCGTCAACAGTGATTGTGTTGGTACTGTTTCTTTTCTTGGTGATGTTGTTGGGGTTTGTTTGCTGGTTTGTTGTTTTTCTTGGCATTGTTCCATAATTGAATGTGTTGGTGTTGGTGTTGGTGTTGGCAACAAAGGTTTTTTTATTTGTTTTCTGATTTGTTCTTTCTTGTTTTTTCTGTGCCAGAGCGCACTTGGCAATTAAATGTTCTGGGCTGTCACAGTTGTAGCATCTAGGCTTTTTGCCTTCTGCTACAACATATAGGCTTTGCCCATTTTCTAAGTGGATCCTATCAGGTAGGTTCTCGATAGAGGACCCCTCAATCTGGATGGTCACTACTATTGTTTTTCTACCCCAATTGTCGTTTCTGTATACGGCAATCTCTAAAATATTTATATTTTTCAAATGGTAACAGATTGCCCCTGTTATCCATTTGTTAGGAATCTCGGGGGGTACATTGTAATAGTAATTCTACTCACTCTCTGGCCTTTGTAATAAGGTACCATGATGATTTCCTCATTTTGCAAAGACTCCGTAGAGTGAGCTTTTGCCATTTCCTGGTTAGGGAAGCGGACCACCACTGTATTAAACTGGGGACCCCAGTTTATATATTCTTTTTTTTTCATTATGCTTTTTAAACACTTTTCTATGTCCGTTTTTGTAATCTGTTCATTTTGTTTTTTGTTTTTTCTTATAATTTTATATATAATTGTCTTATTTTCTATTTGTTCCTTTAAGTGTTGAGGTGTATGCAGCACAAAATCCTGCCCTTGGGTTGTAAAGAGTGCTCTCGTTTCTATTAACTCTTCATTCGTAAATTTTACTATTTCTTTTTTCTGACGCAGAGTGTCAGCGAAATTTACTGGTGTTGTTGATTCTTTTATATTAACGTCTTCACTATGAGATAGTAAGATATTTATTTCATTTTTATTGTTGTTCTTGTTGTTGTTGTTTTTGTTAGATCAACCCCAGTACCCAACTAGTAATTAATTCACCAACCCCGAAAGGATGAATGGCAAAGTCGACCTCAGCAGAATTTTAACTGATAATGTAAAAACAGACAAAATACCGCTAAACATTTTGCTCGGCAGGATAGCACTTCTGCCAGCTCACCGCCTTATCCACACACACACACACACAACACACACACACACACACACACACACACACACACACATATATATATATATATATATATATATATATATATATATATATATATATATATATTGAAACATATATACAATTTACAACTACACAAATACAAATGTTCTAACACACATGCACACACAAAATATACCCTCACTCCCACATCTATACTCCTCCACAAGTACAGAGGCCCGCACATCCTACATAGAGTTACTGTTGCTGGTGTTGTTTAACCCTCAGCGAGCCTTAACTGAACAGACCTATGATCAAAAGCATTCCAACCATGACCATTTTATCTTTTTCCTGAGGGAGACAGGGGCACAATATTTTATCCTTTCCTGAAACAATAATGAGTGATTTGAAAAATATTTGGATGCTATTTTTAGCAGATTGAGTAACCACCTAGAAGCTTCTTTGTTAAAGCTTTACCACACATGGTGGTTAAATATTCAAAAGATCAATGGCTTTTGGCAATTATTTCCAGATGGCTTTTTAAAAACCATCTGGAAATAATTTGTTTAACTAAAATCTTAAAATAATGAAATTCTAAAAATACAACAATATTTAGCAAAAAACAAAATGAACATCCTGAAACACAACAATATTCTAAAGATATATCTGTTAATTATTTCATGCACATGCATGCAAACACACACACACATACACACATAAATATATATACACTTACAGACATACACACAGACCTATATAGACACTTGATAAAAGAATCAGTAATAGAGTACACATGAACAAGAGACTTTTCTAAAGTATGTGCTCTGGCTTATAATCTTTTAACCTATGAGGGATTAACTATGATGTCAAGTGGAAAATCCTTTCTAAAGCCAAACCCTATAAGAACGGGTCAAAAAGATGTTCAATATGTTCTCTCAAAAACTATATCTTTTAAAGAACTAAAGACCCTCCAATGACTATGTAAATTCCAGGAATGAGATTTTTTCTTTATGTCCACACTTAAAAGAATGTATCTCGGTGCAATTTGAAGATAAACCACCAGACATCTTCAGCCATTCCCATCTGGTTTACGTATTTTTGACATATGTTCATTGTAACGTTGGTTATCTCCCCTGTGTTTTCCTATTTGTTTCTTTCTGTTTTCTTCCTTGTGAGTGTTCTTTGTTCAAATATCTCCTGCTTTGAGCACAACTGACAAACTGTCTTGTTTATATCAACTTGAAAAATGGCAAAATAGATTTCTTTCAACCAAGAAACCCTGGGTGACTGTATTTCACAAGACTTGAAAATTTTCATTATAGCATTAGCTTTACTCTCTTACTTGACCTTCTACTTGTTGAAGCCTCATCAAACATAATCATCATCATCATCATCACCCTCATTGTTTAACATCTGCCTTTCATACTGGTATGAGCTGGACAGGCTAACAGAAGTTGGTCAGGCAGGGGCCTGTACCTGACATCTGTGTCTGTTTTGGCACACTTTTTAAAGCTGGTTGCCCTTCTTAACACCGACCATCCAGCAGAGTGGGCAGAGTGCTTTTTGCGTGGCACAAGCACAGACAAGGTGTGGACTGAATGTTTTTTGAAAAGCACCAACACTGGCAGGGTCACCAAATAACTTGCAAGGCAAAGATCTTTTGAGAGGAGAGAAAGCATTGACGGAGGAAGACAAAGACCCTTTGAGAGGATGGGGAACTGGTGGAGGTAATCTTGTGTCAGATGATGAACGGTTTGAGTGTGATGGAAAGACAGAGAGTGAGAAACAGGGGTCTTCTTGTAGAGGATGTATATAGTTACCTGGAGATAGAGAGAGGTCAAGAACAAGGACAGAAACAGGTGTGCTACCGTAAAGGAGATACATGACTATCCAGCCTGATTGAAGAGCAAGAGAAAGATAGAGAGAATGGGAGATAGCAAGTGTGCAAGAGAGAACAGGAGAGAGATGGTGGTGAAGTGCCAAGGCATACTCACAAGGAATGGGGATCAGATTATAAATGAGATGATACAGTTCTATATTTTAGAGATGAGAAATTATGTACATTATTTACATTTGATGGATATTTGTCCTCATCTTGTTTGTTGTTAACACAAATGAGATGGTAAGGTAAAGGAAAAGAGAGATAGGCTGTGGCAAGTGCCAGGGCATAACGTAAAGGTATGGAGGTCATAATATAAGTGGCAGGGTATTGCCAAAGAAGCATAAGGGCCAAGAGTAGTGCAGTGACTGGTGAAAACCTGGGATGGCAAATGTACAGTGAGCAGGGCCGTGAGGAGAGGATTGGGGAGTGAGAGGTAAGCCTAGTGCATGAAAGAGGAAATGTGAGGAAGAGATATAGTTTGGTTTGTTGGGGTAGCGTGTGTGGAAAGTTTTATAGTTGCATGTGAGTGGAACACACAGTGCTTCTAGAACTCAGTCTCGCTTCTTAAGAACCTCATATCACCTGACATCTTGATCCAATGTCATTTCCTCTGTGAAGCCCAACGCCCAGAGATCGGTCCCCACCACTTCATTCTATGTCTTCCTGGGTCTCCCTCTTCCACAGGCACCATCCACTTTCAGTGAGCAACATTTCTTTATACAGCTGTCTTCATTCATATGCATCACATGTCCAAAGCAATGTAATCTTCTCTCTTGTATACTGCATTTGATTTCTCTTATGCCCAACTTTTATCTCAAGACATTTTCACTTTGTTGTACATGTGCAATAATGTTGCACATCCAACAGAGCATACAACATTCATTTCTCTCTAGTCGATGCATGTCTTCTGCATTCCTGTGTGATCTTAGTGCTTATTGTTCCTGCACCTCTGCCACAGAAGACACAGAAGACACAGAAGACACAGAATAACAAATACAACCCAGCAGGATTACTGATAAACAACTGTAATTACTGGAAGATCTACTACTTTCTGTGAGTAATTTGAATTTCCCTCAAAATAAGTTAAAGAATTCCAAACCTACAGTTTGGGACAAAAATTTTAGAATCATAAATATCTCCATTTTTGTGTGAACATTTTGCCGTCACCTCTTCCTTGAGTATCAGATTATGTAAAATGCCTTTATTGTAACAACACAATTAAATGCACGCTAAAAGTATGACACCACAATTAAATGCACGCGAAAAGTATGGACGTAAACACCAGCTAACCTTTATCTTCTTCTTGACATACCTTTTATTGCAATTGCATTATTAAACACGCGGAGAATAAGAAGAAAAAAAAAGAAAAAGAAAAGAAAAATACTATTTATAGTTTTGCTCTGCTCGTACATGACTCTATTCACAAGTACTGCTTATAGTCGGCCCCTCCTTTGATTTTTCTCAAAGTCAAGGTCACTGTTTCACAAGTTCCATCAACACTGTTGCGGTCAATTTGAACTCTATTTGACCGACCGTTCTTCATCACACTTCATGAGCTATTTACTACTGCTGCTATCAGAATTTACTGCAGTTACTACTATCGCTACAATTAGAAACATTCAAGTTCACGATGAAACCGAAATATCTTTCTCCGGGTCTGAAGTATACCGGTGGCACCAACGAAAAATCCCTTTCTTTCTCTGTGCTGGGAGAAAAGAGAATTTACTATAAAAACAAACCCCCAGCCCTCCCTCCAACGTATAATTTACTTTAAAAAGAAATACTTTAAAAGGGAAAAACGTGAGAATAAAAAAGAAAAATTAATAATCTAATTTAACAATAGACAAAAACATGTGCCTTCTCGCACATAAACACAGTATTCAAACATGCGCAGATGCAATTATTGAAGTACTAAATGGCACGTCAAGTGATATTTAATCGTGTGGAACATGTTACATGCATATCAATATTCTAAAGTTTGGACATACTATCCCTTATCCTAAAGCTGCTTCAGACAATTAGGAAGGGTTCCCGACTCGTTGCACCGTCTGCTTTCAATCTTGGATTGTGATTCGGCTCAGCCCAAACTCTCTCAGTTTTAGTCTGCTGTTGCCTACTCCTACAGGGATTGCACCTGTTTTTGTTCCTGATTTAACCCCGATTTGTCCTAGAGCCCATAGAGGATTGTTTTTAGTCAACCATCCATCATGTCAGCTACCTACGCATCGAAACTGAGATCTGCAAGTAGGGCTTCTCATCAAGATGATGGTCCTACCAACAGTCAACTCAGCGAACAGTTGCTGTTGCTCAAACAAGAGGTTGAGCACCTAAAGTCTGTTGTTGCTCTCTTACTGAATAAACAGTCTCCTGTTGACGCAGAGTCACCCTTGATTTCTTCCCTGGAGACGTCCAAACCGAAGAGAACAAAATCGAGGCGGCCAAAGAAGGCGAAGGAACCGGCAGTCGTTTCTGCACATGATCGTTCCCGTGCGGATTCTTCCTCATCTGCCTTTTCGGTCCCGGAGGTTCCCCAACCTAATTTGAGGAGCGTAGACTCAAACCCACTTGAAGACCGTTGTTCTCCCCAAATGAAGAAACGTCGTCAAAACTCCAGTGGGGCGGATTTAGCTATGAAACCTGACCACAATAAACGGTCTCCTGTTGACGCAGAGTCACCCTTGATTTCTTCCCTGGAGACGTCCAAACCGAAGGGAACAAAATCGAAGCGACCAAAGAAGGCGAAGGAACCGGCGGTCGTTCCTGCACATGATCGTTCCTGTGCGGATTCTTCCTCATCTGCCTTTTCGGTCCTGGAGGTTCCCCAACCTAGTTCGAGGAGCGTAGACTCAAACCCACCTGAAGACCGTTGTTCTCCCCAAAAGAAGAAACGTAGTCAAAACTCCAGAGGGGCAGATTTGGCTATGAAACCTGATCACGATAAAATGTTTGGATTCTCCTTCACTTGTCCTTCCCATTAATGCCATTGCTCAACCAATTCTGAACGATCTCGATGTGGGTTCATCTGGGGAGTGGTGCTCCCCCAAACCGAAGAAGAGGCAGTGCAGTTCCAAACCAGGCGGGAAAATTATGACCACTAAATCCATTCCGATCGACCCCACAGGCCGACATAAGTCCGATGGCTATGAAACCACTCTTTCGAAATCCTCCAACGAAGAATCGAATACCGCAGCTCATAGTAGAGAACTTTTTGCCCACTCAAGATCGGCAATAATATATGGCAAAGCGGAATCCACCTGTGATACAGGCATAAACCGCCTAAAAGATGACATTAATTTTGTTTCCATTTTGGTTGGAAAATTGTTCTCTGTGAACGAAAATGTCAGTGTTCTTAAGGTCGCTCGGCTAGGAAGATTCCAAGCGAACCCAACCGCAGATACTAGACCACGCCCAATAAGGGTAATCTTTTCTTCTGATCGGGAGGCTTCAGTCTTTCTGAACAGAGCTCAGACGCATGCCTGGGAGGACCCCAATATGGGTTTTCGCGAGGAATACTCACTAAGAGAGAGAATTCGCCGGAGGAACCTGATATCCGAGCTAAAGATGAGGAAACAAATGGGAGAGAAGGGTTTACGAATCCAAGATGGACAGATAATCAAGTCCTACCTCTGGTCCCATGCTGTAGTGCTGACAGGGAAAGTGATGTGAGGGCAAATCGAAGTGAAGTTGATACCCCCGTCAACGATGCTATCTCTGATGCCCTTTATTCTGCTTGTTCCCCAACTCCCGCCCCTCAGACTTCACAGCTCAGCATCGTCTACACCAACTCGTGCTCCTTATTCCCAAAGTTCAGTGAACTATTTACACTGGCCCTACGCGACTCCCCTGATGTGATAGCTATCACCGAGACTTGGCTGACTCCAGCAGTAAAGGACTCAGGAATCCACCTGCAGGGCTACGTCCTTTTCAGATGTGACAGAGGAAAAAGGCGAGGTGGAGGTGTTGCTGTGTATGTTAAGTCTGAGCACAAACCGTCCTGCGGTATTCTACCCACAAATGCTCAACCTACAACCAAATTCGATGCCGTCTATTGCAAGCTGAGCCTATCTGAGTTTTGCCTGCCCGTGTTGGCTGTCTACAGGCCGCCTCTAGCCGACCCCCAGGACGATGCTCATCTACTCGAGGCGATAAGATTCGTTTCAGCTTCGCATGACTGCTTGGTACTAGGCGACTTCAACGCTCCCATGATCGATTGGCCCGCATCAATTTGTACAACATCTTCCCGGTTCGGCCAGGCCCTTCTTGACGTGGCTGAAGATTGTTTTCTATCGCAACATGTTGAATATCCGACAAGGCATCGGTCTGGGCAGCAGCCATCTATGCTAGATCTGGTATTCTCCCGCTATCCAAGATCAGTGTCAGACGTATCTGTGTGCGCCCCTCTTGCCAAGAAGTGATCATGCGGTCCTGAAGTTCGTCATGCACACAACTTTTTCCACGCCCACGATTACTTCGCTGCCACGTAGAGTCTTCTCTGCAATTAATCTTGAAATTCTAACCGAGGCTTCCGCGCTTCTGGACTGGCGTTCCCTGATGACGTTGTCCTCAGTTGACGAACTATGGTCATCCCTCAAAGCATATGTAATCTGTTTGACTGACCAGGCAGTTCCCGTTGGACTTCCCAAGAGGAAGAAACACAAGCCCTGGGTGACGAAGAAGGTTAAACGAGAACGTCGACTCAGAGATATTGCTTGGGCTGAATTCAAAAATCTGGATTCGACTGCAGCTTTTGAGGTGTACAAAACTCAACGAGACCGAGCCGTGAAAATTGAAAAGAAAGAACGCTTCAGTTATGAATACAAAATCGCGGCAAATGCCAGTAGCAATCCAAAAACCTTCTTTGCCCATGTCCAGCGGAATTCCCGCTTGAACAACCAGATTGTAACATTGGTAGACTCAACAGGCGTATCGATTGAGGACCCTTATCAACAGAGTCAATTATTTGCCGAGGCTTTGTCAACTATTTTCAAACAAGATGATGGTCGTGAACCCCCTCCATTTGATAGATCGGTACCTCCAATGCTTCGATTGATCATCACGCGGGACCAAGTCAAACGTGTTATTCAAGGCCTCGATGTCAACAAGGGTCACGGCCCTGACGGCATACACCCACGGGTTATCAAAGCGTTGGCTCCGGTCATCTGCGAGCCCTTAACACGACTATTCAATATGTCATTGGCGACGGGTGTTATACCTGCAGACTGGAGAACAGCGATAATCTGCCCAATTTTCAAGAAAGGGAGCCGCGAAGACCCGCTTAACTACCGACCGGTTTCCCTTACATCAATAATCAGCAAGATGTTCGAAACCATCCTTAAGAAAAGTATGATGCTCCACCTCCTAAGCACAGCCTCGATCACTGATTCCCAACACGGCTTCGTGCCGAAGAGATCATGCTTGACCAACTTACTAGTAATGGAAGAATTGGTGACGCGCATCCTCGATGATAGTGATGCTGTTGACATCGTTTTATTGGACTTTGCCAAAGCTTTTGACTCGGTAAACCACCGCCTACTACTTGTCAAGCTTCAAGCATATAGTTTCCACCCGGATATTGTACGATGGGTTGGTGCCTTCCTCTCAGATCGCTCCTTCCAAGTTCAAGTTAATGGTTCGCGGTCCGACGTCTCCAGTGCGAGCAGTGGCGTGCCTCAAGGTTCAGTGCTTGGGCCCTTGTTGTTCTTAGTCTTCATAAATGACTTGCCCGACGACCTCACGCAACACACCCTTCTATTTGCCGACGATATCAAACTGGTCGCTCCTCGCGGTAGTATAGAGGATCTTCGTCGATGCCTCCACCAAATTTGGAAGTGGTCTAACGATTGGGACCTGTGTCTGAACGTGTCAAAGTGCTGTCATCTGCCTGTCGGCTCTACTCCTGCAACTCAACTTGATTTCGAGCCGGGTCGTCTGCTGCTGGAGAGGACCGATCAGGTAAAGGACCTGGGTATCTTGGTGGATTCCTCCTTTTCGCCTTCGGCCCAGTGCGTCCATGCTGCCAACAAAGCGCGCGGAATTCTGTTTTTGATTCGACGGTCATTCGGAGTGCTCACAGCAGCCATATTCCTGCCACTCTATGTCACGCTGGTGAGACCCATATTGGAGTATGGGATTCAAGCCTCTTCTCCTTATCTCCTCAAAGACATACAGCACCTCGAAAGAGTCCAGAGGCTGGCTACCCGCCTGGTTCATGGTCTCAAAAATTTGTCCTACGAAGAAAAGCTGAGGACGCTCGACCTTTATTCTCTTGAAAAACGCCGCCGCCGTGGTGATCTCATTCTCGCCCACAACATCATAAGCGGGAAGTGTAACCTCTCGAAAGAGCTGTTCTTCACTCCTGCTCCGGAGCGTCGGCTGCGGGGTCATTCCGAAAAGCTCTACCTGCGACGATTTCATCTCAATCGAAGGAGAGGAGCTTTCTCCGTCCGGGTTGCGGATCCGTGGAACAAGCTGCCAGATGAGATGGTGAAGATGCCAACGACCGCTTTGTTCAAAGCCTCCCTGGACCTCAAGTGGCCTGAACTCTTTACATGAACACCACCCTGTACTTAACTCCATGTCCCCCTACATGGCCTTGCTATTTGCTTTTGAGCCAAATTAACTAACTAACTAACATACAAAGAAAACCAAATCTGTTTATCTATCAGTGATTCTACTGCACCTCTTACGCGTCCATAGTCTACACTGGGTGCAGTGAAAAGAATTACTTCCAACTCCTTTCCTACATATTGAGCCTGGCCATATACTTGATGGAAAGAGAGTATTATCTGCTTTCTTGTTAACAACAACTTTGGTCTTTGTTAGATTAACTTTAAGGCCCTTTGATTCCAGGTTTTGCTTCTACACCTGGAATTTCTTCTCCAAATCTGCTACAGATTCTGCAATAAGAGCAAGGTCATCAATATGTAGTAGTTCCTGATGGGTATCCAGTTTTGAATTCCTTTATTACGGCCTGAAGGACTCTATGAAGAATAAGACTGGGTTGAAAACTGAACCCTGGTGAACCCCTACCTTTACACTAAATTCTTCATTGTACTTGTGGCTGACTTCAACTGTACTGACAGTACCACTGTGCATAGCGTATACAGCTCTAACTAGCCACTCTTCTACTCCTAACTTACTTAGAGACCACCAGATAACAGAGCAAGGGACTCTGCCAAAAGATTTCTCCTTTCAGCAAAAGGTAAGTACAATGGCTTACTTTTGGCCAATTACCTTTCCTGGAGCTGTCTCACTAGGAAGATGGCATCTGTAGTACTCTTCCCAGGCACAAAACCAAACTGCATCTCATCTAGTTTAATTCTATTCCCAATCAATTGAGCTATAACTCTCTCTGCAATTTTTATGACCAGATCCAGCAGCTTGATATCTTTGTGGTTGTTTCTATCTAAGGCATCACTTTTACCCTCGTAGCAACTTTATATATATGTATGTATGTATGTATGTATGTATGTATGTATGTATGTATGTATGTATGTATGTATGTATGTATGTATGTATGCGTGCGTGTGTGTGCATGTATTCTTCATATTCGTGTGTTTGTGTGTTCATGTTTGTATATGGCCATGTGTTTCACTCTTCATTTGTGCGCGTTTGTGTGTGTGCGTTTTCTTGTCTGTCCGTATTATCTATGTTCTTATCTGTTTACTTACGTATCCATTTATATATATATATATATATAATTAAATAAGAAACTGTCATAGCCACATATAAAAAAATAAACAGGTTCAACACATGTTTGCTCGTGCCATTATGATACACAATAGTTCATTGATGATGTTATGACAGTTAAGATATAAACATTATCGAGAGAAAAAGAATCTCTTATTATAAAAGGCAGATTTTATCTGCCTCCCTTTGGGAGTTATAGAAATCTACAATATAGGATTTCTTCAATTACAATTTACCTAGCATTTTTAAGAGTAGAATGCATCGCGTCATGCCAGGTCCAGTTTTTAAAATTTAAACTCCAATTAAGCAAAATTTACAGAAAACTCACATTCTGGTGTGTGTGTCAAATGCTTTTCTTAGTCTGGTTTACACCACACGCAAACGCACACACACAGTGTGCAACGAATAAAATGAAAGTAAATAGCGACAGAGTGATTTGAGGAAGACTAAACTGAAAGTATTTAAACCACTACTCAAAAAATAAAAAAACACAGCAAACAGAAACAAATAAATACATAACCATATTTTTCCATTTTAATGCATTTTTTCGCTTTTATATAAGGGAAGTAACTCTCTAAAAATATCTACGATGTGTCAACGATTTTAAAAAATTTATCTTAATTTTTTTTCAATTTTTAATGCATTTTTTGGCTATTTTTTGGCTATAACTCTCTAAAAATGCTTATATAGTTATTTCCCTTACCACCCTAGCAACGCCGGGCGATATTGCTAGTAGTAGATAAAACTAGTGAATAGGTGAGAACGTTGTAGATTAATTGTTAAGGAGAGAGCAGCTAGACACATTAATTCATCAAGCATATGCCTATCAGTAATACTACAGATTAACAAAATATATCATATTAAACTCCACCCAACGCCATCCAAAATTGCTACGTCAATGTTTACTCAAATGCACAGCTGCTGTCAAATGATTGAAACAAGTAAAATAAAAAAAGGACTGCAGCTGGAAGTTCTCAGATGATACCAAGGCGAAAGGAGAAATAAATTGAAAGGTATACTGAACAAATGCTCCAATTGGTCATAACCGCTTTATATCATACCCAAATTATCATAAATCAAATAGAAATATATATTAAAACTACAGGGCACCCAATGGTATAATCCAGCAGTATAAAATATACACATATACACGAATAAAAGGTGATACAACCTAAAATACGAGTGTAGTTGAACAAAGAAAAATATATGGAATAAATTAATGCATAATATAAGCAACTAAAAATTTATATTCATATATTCTAGGGCCATAGCCTTAAATTTTTAGTCACTTTTATTATGCATTAAATTATTCCATATATTCGACTTCACTCGTACAACCTTTTAAGGTTTTATCACCTTTTATTCGTGTATATGTGTATATTTTATACTGCTGGATTTTACCATTGGGTACCCTGTTGTTTTAATCTATATTTATATTTGATTTATAATAATTTGAGAATGATATAAAGTGGTGTTGAACGATTGGATTGTTTATCATTATACCTTTCAATTTATTTCTCCATATATATATATATATATATATATATATATATATATATATATATATATATAAATGGATACGTAAGTAAACAGATGAGAACATAGATAATACGGACCGACAAGAAAACACACACACACAAACGTGCACGAATGAAGAGTGAAACACATGGCCATATACAAACATGAACACACAAACACATGAATATGAAGAATACATGCACACACACACACGTACATATACATACATACATACATACATACATACATACATACATACATACATACATACATACATACATACATACATACAGTTGCTACGAGGGTAAAAGTGATGCCTTAGATAGAAACAACCACAAAGATATCAAACTGCTGGATCTGGTCATAAAAATTGCAGAGAGATATTTGGCATGGGAGAGAGAAACGAGAGAGGAGAACGTTTGGCTACCATGACAGAGGCGAGGCAGCTCTACATCGGAAACAGCCTATTCAGGAAGAGGGAGAGGAAGAGGTGGACTTGGATATCGCCGAACTCTAAGCACCGAAGCGTGACGCCATTCAACACCGGCAGCGATCATCGTCTGGTAAGGGCGAGGGTCATCATCGACGAGAAGAGGGAGAAGATGGCGTTATATTTGGCGTCGAAGGGAAAACGTGTCCGAGTCTACAACGAGGCAAAGCTGCAGGAAGCCATCATGCAGGAAGACTGGTGCCAAGGAGACGACATAGACGATTACTACAACTCACTGATAGGGAAACTGAAGGAGTGTTTAAGGAAGGCTAAGGGTGTATGCCCAAGAGAAAAGAAGGGAAGAATCTCGGAAGAAACTACGAAGTTACTCGAGAAGAGGAAAAATATGAAGAGGACTATTGAAGATCACCTTGAATATTCCATTCTCAGCAGAGTGATTCGTCAGCAACTAAAGAAAGACTTTGAGGCATACCGGATGGAGAAGCTCTTGAAGGCCGCAGAGGAAAAGAAGAGCCTCAAGAAATGCAAGAGGGACATGGTACTATATAGATCGGAGGTGACGGCCCTGAAAAATACAGATGGAATATCGGTCAACGAGAAGAACGAGATGGAAAAAGTTTGTGAAGACTTCTACACCAAGCTCTTTAAGTCTACCAGAAATGTCCAGCCGTTACCACCACTCCAACAGGAAGAAAACGTGCCACCTATCCTTGTCAGTGAGGTTGAAAGAGCCATCGGCTCGATGAAAAACGGAAAGGCTCCAGGGAAAGACGGTATAACATCGGAGGTGCTAAAGTCAGGCAGAGAGCAGCTCTGGAAAATCCTCGCTGAGCGATTTACGCACTATCTAGACGAGGGAAGAATTCCCTCGCAGTGGAAAGAGTCAAATACCATCCTGCTGTATAAGAAGGGCGACAGAGAAGATCTAAAGAACTACCGACCCATATGCCTGCTGTCTCACGTGTGCAAGCTGTTCACGAATATAATTCTGAACAGGTTGTCACGTCGTCTCGACGAACAACAACCGAGGGAGCAAGCAGGCTTCCGGAAGAACTACAGCACAATGGACCATATATTTGCTCTAACGCAACTGCTTGAGCGAGCAAATGAGTACAAGCTGCCTCTTTGCGTTGCGTTTATAGATTATGAGAAGGCCTTCGATAGCGTCGAAACCAACGCAGTGCTGAACTAGCTGCAGAGGTAAAGAATCGAAGCGCAATATGTGCAGCTGCTCAGAGAGGCAAATTCCGGATGCACCACCGACATAGCTCTACTGTCATCACCCATACGAGTGCCGGTCGAGAAGGGGGTGAAGCAAGGAGATACAATCTCCCCAAAACTTTTCACTGCATGTCTCGAACAGATCATCAGAGGCATCGAATGGCAAGGTGGTGTCAACATCAATGGCGAGCTCCTCACTCACCTCCGTTTCGCTGACGACATCGTACTCATCGCTGAAAACATGGATCAGCTTCAGACCGTGCTGACGGAGCTCGACATCAAAAGTTCTGCAGTAGGTCTCAAGATGAACCGCATGAAAACAAAGTTCATGCGGTCAGACAATGTACCAACAGGTCGAATGGTGATCGGCAGTGATGAAATAGAGGAGGTGAGAGAATATGTCTACCTGGGACAGGAAGTAAATATGTGCCGGGATATCAAAAAGGAGATCTCACGGAGAGTAAGAGCCGGATGGAAGGCGTTCAATGGCATAAGGGATGTGCTCAAGGGAAGGTTGGACAGGACCACCCGCGCCAACCTCATTAACAGTGCAGTTCTGCCTGCAATGTTATATGGTAGTGAAACATGGGCTACCACAAAGAGAGAAGAGCAAAGACTGGTAACGGCTCAAAGAGCCATGGAAAGGTCAATGCTTGGTTTCTCGTTGAGAGAGCACATAAGTAGCAAGATCATCAGAAAGAAGTCCGGCGTGAGAGATGTCATCACAGAGTATACACGCAGCAAGTATAGATGGGCTGGACACGTCGCCCGGCTCACCGATAATCAGTGGACGCACGCAGTTGTCGAGTGGTACCCGCGTGAGCGGAAAAGACCACCCGGAAGACCTCCACGACGGTGGAGTGACGATTTCAGGAGGACGATTGGGATCCCGTGGATGAGAAAGGCGCGATCCAGAGAGGAGTGGACAGCGTGCTGTGACCAGCGGTGTCAAATGGACGCCTGACGGACTGGTCGGTCAAAGTGATCAAAGTGATATATATATACAGTATATATATATATATATATATATATATATATATATATATATATATATATATATATATATATATATACATACATACATACATATACATACATATACATACATATATATATATATATATATATATATATATATATATATATATATATATATATATATATATATATATATATATACGTACATTTGTGGAGGCGCAATGGCCAAGTGGTTAGAGCAGCGGACTCGCGGTTTTGATTCCCAGACCAAGCGTTGTGGGTGTTTATTGAGCGAAAACACCTCAAGCTCCACGAGTCTCCGGCAGTGGGGTGGTGGCGATCCCTGCTGTACTCTTTCGCAACAACTTTCTCTCACTCTTTCTGTTGGCCTGCTCGCTTAGCCA
This sequence comes from Octopus sinensis, assembly GCF_006345805.1. Taxonomy (NCBI): domain Eukaryota; kingdom Metazoa; phylum Mollusca; class Cephalopoda; order Octopoda; family Octopodidae; genus Octopus; species Octopus sinensis. The sequence continues at coordinate 22,790,350 of NC_043005.1, forward strand.
GTGGGGTGGCGTCATTTGAAGGCTAAAGCAATGCGAAGCGCATTGTGACCAGCGATGTGTAGCAACATCTGATAGCCTGGTCCGTCACGGTGATCACGGTGATATATACATATATATATACACACATATATATACACATATATATACACACACACACACAGATATATATATATATATATATATACATATATATATATACATATATATATATATACATATATAAATATATCTTTTTACTCTAATCTTTTTATCCCTACTCCCAATTGTACTTTTTACTCCTACTCCCAGTTATACTAGAAAGATTAGAAGAATAAAGCAGTACATTGCTTCCCGTAATTCTGATATTTTGCTTTTGATATTGATTTTTAATATTCGTATATTTAATATATTTCGATTTATTCCTATTCCTATTTCCTGTTATTATTCTCCAATCCATGTTAGTATGGGAAACGACTAGGTCGTTAGAAGTCCCAATACCATCAGGACAATATACCAATTTCCATTTATATCCAGCTTTACTTAGTGCGACATTATAATAGTCGATATTTTTATTGAAAACCTCATTATTAAATGATAAATTTAAACTAAATTTTTTTACAAAACCAGGATGGTTGCTTTCAAAGTTAATATACCTAAGACTAGAGTTTGATATATGTTATGGATATTAACCTGTTATGGATATTAACGGTGAAAGGAGCATTATCCCTAAAAAGACCGCCTTCTAAATCAGGAAAGTCCCTTCCTAGGATAGATAGAATATAAATCGCAACCAAAAAAAAAAAGCAATGGAGAAAATTGAAGTGGATGTTTCTAAGAGAGATGTTCCGATCCCAACCAGAAAGGAATATATGAAGGACCTTATTCGAAAAACAATGGGATTTATCCATAGATTTAGATGGAAGGCTTGCCATTATGATAAAAAATATGATACACCAACAAGTAGCATAACTGAAGAAAAAGACCAATTTATTAGTGGATTATTTAAGATAAAAGAATACCTGTTACCAACTGGTCACCATGCCAGTTTTGAGGATGAATTATGGAAGATTATTAGAAATGTAAAATTTAAAATGTATCCCCTTAGAGGTAATGGACACTTGAAAGAACTGAAATGCATCATATCAGAACTTGGAAATAAAAGCAGAGTAATTCTTCACTCAGATAAGATTGGAAACTTGTATAATCTGGACATAAACTACTACCATGAGCTTTTGAAAAAAAATTGCAAAAAGTTATAAAATCTCTAAAAGGAGTATGTTGAGAACTACAAACTTAATTTCTAAACAAATTATGGAAAATTACAAATTAGATGATAAAACTGAACCTTTTGTTCCTAAAAGACAGAATTATTTTAAAAGATCATAAGGAGAATTTTTATAGTAACCCTAAAGTTAGATTGATTTGCCGAGGTAAATTTGACTTGGGTAAACTTAGTAAAGCAATTTTAGATAAGTATATTCCTGTTCTTAAAGATAATGTAAGATTGCAACTCTGGTCTAATTCCTATAAGGCAATTGATTGGTTTAATAGAATTAAATTTAATAGTGCATGCTGGTAGCACAAACCTTGAAACTTTTCAGTATTAAATTGCATGCTATTCTTCTCAGCACACTTGTATATTTCATGCAACTCGCATTGTAGGTGCATAGCACCTTCAGGGTTCTGCATCACGTGTGAGATTTTTGTACCATATGCATAACTTGTGATCGTGGCTCTCTGTGTGGCTGACAGCATATCTGAGAGGGCCATTATGAACAGTAGTGTGGCCCCAAAACAGTGCCTTGCAGAACACCGCTCACTATTTGCTTGTCATTGGAGGTGACCCCATTGGCTACTACCACCTGACTTCTATCCTTCAGAAAGTCATGCAGCCTTTCTCCAATTTCATGACTATGCCGAGATTTCACGCAGTTTGGGACATATCATTCCATGATTGACTTTATTGAAATTTAGATCCAATTAATTTTAATAATTTCGAATTTATTATTATCGATTTAAAGATATAGTCACAAAACGCGCGTAGTCAATTCAATATTTATTTAATTTACTGATTTTCAGAGTAATATTTATTATATTTAAATATTTTCTTTATGATTTAATATAGATATCTTTCACTATCAATTGAATTACTTAATAGAGGCTATTTCTTTTAATTATATACATACGTACATACATATATATATATATATATATATATATATATATATATATATATATATATATATATATATATTTATATATATATATATTTATATATATTTATATATATTTATATATATATATATATATTTATATATATATATATATATATATTATATATATATATATATATATATATATATATATATATATATATATATATATATATATATATATATATATATAACATTTTAGGGTGGTATATATAAAATGCTGCGGAGCCACTGTTGAAACAAAATCCTTCGCACGAACTTATCATTATTATTATTTTTATTCCACGCAGAACCATAATTTCTTTCTTCAAAATCTTTTTATTTATATATTTTTCACTGTGTGAAGTTCAATTCTGTGTTAGAGTTTCAGTTTTATCAGACATTTTTTTCTTCTGCATTCTTTTTTTATATGTATTTTCCACTGTGTGTATATTACTTTTCCCTGTATGAAGTTCAAATCCCAACCTGGGATTTTTCACGTTTCTTCCACTGCGTGAGCTCCGAGTCCTCGTTGCCACTGATATGTCCCGCATTATAACGACGTCCTTTCGTCGTCTGCCTGATTGGATCGTACAACTTCCCTCACTAACTGCGTTTCTTTTATTTGGCTACATGGGACCAACAAAGGGAGGACAAACAAGACCAGACAATACATAAAAGGAGGGGGAGTCATGTCGGATGATTTACAATGATATGAATTTTAAAAATTTAAACATGATTTTAAAATTCTTATGTGATTTCAAGGATCCAGTTGACTACCGACGTCCGACGTGATACTTTTTGCTTTTCCCCTGGCTCTACCTACCTGGTTCCATTCACGCACAGCATCCTTTCTACAGACTTCCATCTTCTTGCGTACATAGTGTGTGACATGTATCTCTTCTCCAGCCTGATCTTGCTCTTGAGGTGGTAGTTAAAAAAGTTAACCAACCCTTGGCCGGGGATGAAGGCATCTGTCGCTATCCCTCTTGCACGCGTCTTCCATACTGTCTCTTTTAGTATGGCTACCATGCAGAAAAAGAAGGCCTGCCTCTCCCTGTTAAGGGAGAGTAGGTAGCACAATCTTAATGATAGACTTAGCTGATAGCTGTACTCTTCCCATTTTCGATAACAGTTGTTCAGCAAAGTTTATCAGTTCCGTTAATTGCGTACACTGTACGAAGACGTGCGGGACAGTGACATGTCGGTGGGTCGGCACGACCGTGCCTCGATAACCTCTCTCGAACAGGTAAAACTGATCGATAGCACAACCAACCCAGGGATTTCTGATAATTATCCAGATACTCTAGTCCAAAGATTCTCCTAAACAGGATGGTCACCTGATTTCAATCGACGCCCAGAGTCTCCCCTAGAACATCGTCTGATATAAACACTACCAGCTTGCTATAGAAATCCGCTGTGGAGCTCCTGCTGCCGGTATTGGCCACCCGAGAGAGCAGCCTGAGTGCCTGTCGACTGCCATTTGCCCTGCCTAGGTCTACGCTTGATCCATGAACCAATATCCTGTAGGGATGTCAATTGAGGGAAGAAAAACCGCACGTGCGGTGACCACACCTGCTCACCATCCAGGTAGAGCCAGAGGTGCTTAAGCCTTAGCGCGAACTTGCGCATTCTCAACTACGACATCCCTAGCCCACCCTTTAACGGTTTTGGCAGCAGACAGAGCGTCTTACAAGTGGTCCTCTTCTCTTCCACTAAAAGTGGAATAGAAGTCGTTCCAGCTTCTTCAGTCACAAATCGGGACAAGGCACAACAGTCAAGCGGTAAGTGATAACAGAAGCTATAAGCATCTGTGCCATCTCCACCTTTCCTTGCAGAGATAACGCCATAACAGACCAGGTCCAGGTTAAGGCAGTTACCCTGCCTGTAACCTCGCTCCAATTCTTCTCTATCTGGAGTTCTGGACCGAACCAGAACTCTAGCATCTTAATCGAAACTTCCGTCTAACGTCCCATGACGTTATTGGGCAGCATCGACTTGCTCCTCCAGATGCTGAGTTGCAAGCCGGCTGACTTGTCCTGATTAATTACTACTCCTGCCACCGCTTCGTATCCTTTGATGGCGTTTTCTACACTAGGTAGCAAACCTTGATCGGACACGATGATGGTGATGTCATCCGCGAACGGTAGCTGCTCCTCCGCCCCATAGATCATGCGAAACGCCCCCTCCGCCTCCATCCTTCGCAGAGATGTCTCAAGAGCCAGCATATACAAAAGTGGAGACAAGTGACATTCCTGGCGAACTGGGCGCTCAATATTGAATGGTTTCGAGAAGAAACCGTTCACCCGGTCGACAGACTCGATGTTGCTGTACAAAGCAGCGATCCAGCCACGGAAAGTCGGGCCCTGCCCGGCCGCCCCGATATCCGCTGCCAGGTACCGATGGTCGACCCTATCAAATGCTTTAGACTGGTCTAAATGTACGAGTGCCAGAAAGTTTACCTACCCTCTCTAAGGAGTAGCATATGAGTTGAAGATTGTCGTGTATCGACCTGCCTGGGATTGCTCAAGTCTGACCTTCCCCAACAAGGCCTTCCACGATCTGCATCAACCCCTTTGCTAGCATCGTGGCCAAAATCTTTAACTCTGAGTTTAGCAGAGTTATGGGCCTAAAGTTACTTACGATATCCTCCTTGCTCGGATCCTTTCTGATCAGAGTCACTACCCCACGAATTGCAGCTTTGGGAATGCTGGCCAAATGTGTCCGAATAAGTCTGGTATGCTTTTATAAAACTCAGTGCAGACCATCAAGTCCCGGCGATTTGTCCCTGGTGTACCCGGAGAGCACCTCGACAACCTCCGCAGCCGTGATCGGTCCTTCACAGCTCTCAGCTTCTCATGCCAAGAGACGCTGCCCCTCAGCTAGGAAGTCCCGAAGGGCCTCGCCATGGTCCAGCGCACCGCCCCTCCAGAACAACTTAGCAAAGTGCTTGTAAAAAACCTCACACATCTCATCTTGTTCTTTGATCGAACGCCTTTGATCCTCAATCAAAGATCTAATCGTTGCATCATTGCCATATTGGGTTTCTACCGAGCGTGCCCACCCGGTAACATTAATTCTTTCGCGGTTCACTGTACGAACTGCATTCCTCATGTTTGTCTCTGACGTAATGTCTAGGGCCATTCACGCTGCCAGAATTGGGGAAGCAGAGCTCAATCTCAACGCCTCTTCTAAGGTCTTAACTAAGTTGCCCCGTACTCTATCCCTATCTAAACTTAGCTGCTGGATAAATTTGATAGACTCAAATCGAATGGCTATTTTGAGGGCAGACCACCACCTGTTATTCAACACGGCGCCGGTTAATGTTTTCATCACTAACTCCTTAATTCGAACAAAATAGACTTATTTAGCGTCCAGTAGCCGGATCACCGTCTATGTGCTTTATCTATGTTCATCCTACACTTCACTAATTTGGGATCCGCGTAGGAGAACTGAACAAATTGTGGACATCTAAAACTAGCCTTATCTCTAGTTCGTACCACTATCCTATCTCTATAAAACCTGAGCACGCCATCCAGGTCCGCACAGGGATGCTCGGGTGATCAAGTCTATAACGATCCGCCAGCTGAAACACACCTACCTGACGAGCCACCATTATCCAGACGTGCATCCAGAATAGCGTTGTAGTCTCTTAACACAACTAATGTCTTAAACATCACGAGAAAACCCTCGAGGCGCCGATAGAAATCAGTCTGTTTACTTTTTTACACCAGGTGCATATATTCCGACCAACCTGAAAGCTTTATTGCTGTATGTCAAGTCAAGGATGACCCGCCCACCTTCAGGATCTGCAAAGATTGTACTTGTCTTCAGAGCCAAGCCTTTTCGGAGAAGAAACACTATGCCTCCTCGACCTCTGTTCTGGCTAGGGGACATGATTTTCTCACAGCCATTGAAGAGAGTTGATAAGGCTTGTAGCCTGCCCAGCTTGGTCTCTGTAGCAACCATCACATCCATATCCTGTGATCTGAGGTCGTCGAGAAAACAAGATTGTTTCTACTTCGAGCTCAGGCCACGCATATTCAAGCAATCAAGTTTAAGTGAAGCCATTGAAAACGACAAAAAGGTTCTTATCTTTTTGTCGAGAAGGTAAGGGTCGACCTTGGTCTTTCTGAGGACCCCTCTCTCGTTGGTTTTTCTCTTTTTGTGGAGTCTTTAGTTGTTTTGGCACCTCTATTATCCGTCAGATGTTGACTGGATGCCTTTCTTTTAGTTGTCTAAATAAAGTCTCGGATGTTTTAGCTAATCTCATGGATAAGTCCTTATGTTCAGAGTACATCTTTGTTGTGTGGTGTAATGAGATTATGGTATATATGCATTGATTTTTAGGGTTGTATTTCACCGTTATTTTTTGTCTTTTTCATTAGTTTTGGGCGTTGGGGAGCAGGGTTTTTCATTTCTGTATGTAGTGGAAGTGGTTGGGGCGGGAGTGAGTTTGGTAGCGAGAACACATCTTTTTGCTCTTTTTCGGTTTCTCACTTCGAGTCCTCCCTCCTGGTCGACTACCTCCATGTCGACAAGAAGGAGAATTTAGCCTCTGGGCAATGATATAGGTGTAGGCGTTGGTATGGGTGTCGGTATATGTGCGTGTGTAGGTGTAGGATTGATTACTGGTGCATGTGTGGATGCAAGTATGGGTGCAGGTGAGGCTGTGTTTTGGAGTACTTGTGTAGAAATGGGAGTGGGTAATTCTTCTTTTTATCCTATTTTCTTCCTCTTTTTGTAGTGCCGGTTTCCGAGGGAAGTTCCTCAGTGGCAGAAGAGACACATTTGGCCCTTATATGACCTTTCTGGCCGCATTTAAACCATCGAGGTTTTCTTCTCTCGACCTGCATCTGTAGGGCATCTTTACCCATGAGCATTCTCTCTGGCATTTCCTCTACGTCACTTGGGGCTGCCGCCTGTATTAACACCTCTACGCACTGCCCCAGCCAGATTTGGGGGTCGGAGCGTTTGATTTGTAAAATATTCATTTTCTCTTCCTGGTTATAACAAAGGACAGCTATTACCTAGGCGACATCACTTTCTGGTGGCACTTCTGTAATTTTAATCCAGGATGTCCTTCGTCCTAGATAGGTAGGCACCTCTTCTGTTGTTAACGTTAGCACAGAGTGCTCGCGGGCTTTCTCTATGCTGTGGAACCTTACCTTTATAGAGGCGTATTTTTCCTCGGGCCACGTAGGAGATATCTCTCCAAATGGGTCCGAGACATTTTTCTATTTTCTCCCGTGGCATATTTTCTATTTTGCGGTTTTTTACGCCGTAACTTTTATATATAATGTTTTTTCTCATTGTTTGGTTATATCGTCGGTGGGAGAAATTTTAATGTCGCTCCTGCTTGCTTTTAACATGCCGAAATATGACTGTAGTGATATTTCTGTATGACTGCGCGTATGACTGTATGACTGCGTTGTATTCCTATTATTTCTGTTTTGGTTTTCATAGCTGCCGCGAATCCGTATGTTAAATTTGATACTACCATCTCTTCATGTGGTACACCTTCGCTCTCAAAGAACGGCATTTTTCTTGATTATTTCTACCGACATGGTAAAAAATAATCAAAACTTTTCTCTTTCAGAGAGAAAACAACAAAGTTTTTGCTTATTGTAGATAATACTCTAAAATAGTTTCAAATCCTTCCTCCGTCGGGGAAGGAACACAGTTTTAAATTAAAACAGTTCACAAATGTGTAATCCAATAAATAAAATTTTCTCTAATCAGAGAGACACAATATTATGCAGTTCAAATCCTTCCCCCATCGGAGGAGGAAAACATTTTAATGAAAACAGTTCACTAATGTGTGATTCAAAAGAAAAGTTTTCTCTCGTAAGAGAAACAACAATAAATAATTCAAATCCTTTCCCCGTCTGGGGAAGGAACACAGTTCAACAAAAATTTACCAAAACTGACCATAATTCACAATTATAGGAAATATTACAATCTTCCCCTCGTAGGGGGAAAGAACACAAGTTCGAAAACAACACCTGCCAAGCAGGCAACATTTTAACAAGGCAAACAATTCAAACAACAACACTTTAACAATATCTTTGAAAAGGAAAACTAACAAAACATGACTTCTCTTTCAAATGAACTTGCCGCTCGTACGGCATTATTCGCGTACCTTCGCTGACTGACACTACTTATTAAGTCTGCCCACTATTTATTAGTCGTGGACCAGCCCACTTCTCACCTGGGGGCGTCCACCACAGCAATTTGAATATGTATGGCAAAGATGAGATACAAGTGAGTTCCTTGGTGAACACGGTCCATTGTTTTAGTACGGATATAAGAATGGAATTTGGACTCAAGAAATCCGGAAAAATTTACCTGAAAAGAGGCGAGGTACAGTCCCTAGCAGGGATAGAATTACCGAAAAGAGACTTTTAACTAATAATAATAAAAACAGCAAGAATTTGCGTGTGCAGCTGTAGATTTCCACTACGATGTTAATGGAAAATTTGTTAAGTCTTTGACATTCAGGGACGGTCATGAAGTTGGTGTGTATTGGAATTCAGAAGATGTTTTCCTTCGTCTTTGTTGCTCCATAGTTTTCTAAAATCTTCAATCTTTGGTAAATATTTTGACAATATCTGATATGTCAAAATTAAAGTCTGTAAAAGAAACAAATCACATCAACATCATCATCAGAGACATCATCTTCATGATCATAACATTGTTAAAAACACTAGCAACAGAAATGAAGGAGGAGGCCTCTATGCAATCGTTCACCTAATATAACTAATAACTAAATCTTCAAATAATAACCTAGCGCAAATATTCTGGATAAACTAATCCTGGATAGAATATGCCAGAAAACTAACTTCAGGACTCACTTTATGCCCATACTATGCTGTACAGATCACAATGAGTTCATGTTTGTATCACCACGAACAGCACACTTTCTGTAGCCATCGTGTTATTCTGTATCGCGGCACAACTATATGAACTGATATATGACGCATCAGCTTTGCCTATTTTCCTTTGTCGTATCCAGTCTTCAAAACCTAGAGATAGATCTATGTCCTGCCTCTTGGTAAATTTCTTTGAAAGAATTGTCAGATGAAGTTGCAGAACATTTTATGGCATACTACTCTTCCTTGCTTTTATTTATTTTTTCAGGGTGCTTTTCCAAGTTGAATTCATCTCTTCGGTTGGTAACATTTGCAAAGCTTGAGTTGAAACTGTCTCAAACGTCTGTGTTTACAAATGTATGCGTATGTGAAATTGTCATTTTTCTGGATATTTTTTTTCAAGGTACAACAAATATCTGAGTTAGACTGTATGTCTTCTGTTTATCTTTTTGATATCTTCTAAACACTTCGAGGCGTATCGCACGACCATCTCAGTGGATACGATTTTTACAAATTATATTTTCTCTGAAGTGTGAAATGCAAAGTTGCTTTCTGCAAAATGGAACTCTGATCGCAAAAATAAATGAGTAAATAAATAAATTAATATATATAAATAAATAAATAAATAAATTAATTAATTAATAACAATAATAATAATAATAATAATAATGGCTTCCTTGCTGGAGTGGGCCTCCCAAAATGTTAAAAGAAGATATAATATGCCTTGTTCACAAAGGAGGAAGAAGAGCAGATACTAAAAATTACATGCCTATCCTCTCTAACTTCATATGTTAGTAAAGTCATGGAACTCGTTGTCAGAAGGAGGCTTATTATGTTCCTAGAGGAACATATCTTGCTCACAAACACGCAACATGGCTTCCATTCAGGAAGGAGCTGCCTCACACAGCTACTACAGCATTTCGACTGGGTACTGAAAAAACAGCTCAGCCGTTCAAATGTGGAAATGATATATCTCAACTTTGCTAAGGCCTCCGACAAAGATGATCATGGGATATATAACAAACTGTGTGACCTTGGTATCATGAAAAACTAGGTGATTGACTGCATAACGTTTTAGGAAGTAGAAGTCAGAGACTTACAGCCAATCGTGCCCTCTCTAGGAAGACATCAATTCTCAGCTGAATCCCTCAGGGAACTGTACAGGGACCATATATATGCGCGCGCGCTCGTGTGTATAATACATTGCGCTGTATTATTTTTGACAAGGAAAGAATGAAATACCAATAAAGCAACAGAGCTACTTACAGTTAATAATACAAGAAATGCTATGTGGGTAAGACTCCATCTATAGCCAAATATATCTAAAATAGGTCCAGCAACTATAAATCCAGTGAGTTGTCTGCGAAAAACAAAATCATAAAAAAGAAACATCACAAAGATATATTTTATTTGTAACAAGCATTATGAAATTAACATTATTATCAAACAAAAATAATAGTAATAATAATTATGCTTTCTACTGAAGCACAAGTCCTGAAATTTGGTGCGGGGGGATAAGTCGATTACATGGACCCAGTACTTGACTGATACTTATCTTATTGACCCCGAAAGAATGAAAGGTGCACTCGACCACGGCGTAATTTGGACTCAGAACGTAAGGATGGCCACAATGCCACTAAGCATTTTGCACGGGTTGCTAAACATTCTGCCAGTTCACCACCTTAATAATAATAATAATAATAATAATAATAATAATAATAATAATAATAGTAATAGTAATCCTTTCTACTAAAAGCACAATGTCTGAAATTTTGGGGGAGGGGACTACTCTACTACATCGTCCCCAGTATCTGACTGGTACTTAATTTATCGACCCTAAAAGGATGAAAGGCAAAGTCGACCTCGGCGGAATTTGAACTCATAACGTAAAAACAGACAAAAAACATTAAGCATTTCATCTAGCGTGCTGACGATCCTGCAAGCTCGCACTTTCTTAATAATAATAATAATAATAATAATAATAATAAAATAATAATAATAATGATGGTGATGATGATGATAATAAAATGCGGCACACACCACCCCACCTGCACGAGAATGCAATAAATGATTCAATAGAAAGTTGCTTCAAACTATCATATATCGAAAAATAATAGTGTTGATGGCGTTGTTGACGAACATTACTTTAGATTCTGTTATCAGTACGATAGATACTAAAAATATAGGAGACATTAATTTACTGAACTATGCAGCAGGGGAAGTAGTCAGCAGGAGATTAGATATCTCACAGGGAAATTGTTTTCAAGAGAAAATGTGGAAAAGAGATATAGCTGGATATAGATGTGGAAAAGGAGATATAGCTGGACATAAATGTGGAAAAAGAGATACAAAATAAAGTTGTTGTAACGTAAGTTTTTACGTACAATATATAAGATAAACAGACAACAGTAAAAACAATGCAACGAACATGGATAAGTGAATGTTTGAGTATATTCAGTATAGCAGACGACATAAGAGAATTAATTTGCTTTATTATGAAGTAATGAAAAGTAGATCTCTACCCAGGTGACACACTCTTAGGGTAAGTTAATATTAAAAGAGGGATTTTCCAGGGGCACTCGCTTTCTCCTTTGATATTTGTCTTATGTTTGATCCCCTTCAGTTTAGTATTAAGGAAGGCAAAGTCAGGGTATCAATTCAGAAATAGTAAGGAAAAATTAACCATTTGCTCTACATGGATGATCTGAAGCATTTTAATAAGAATGAAAAAGATATAGGTACTTTAATATAGACTGTAAGACTCTTCAGCAAAGACAGGCATGAAATTTAGCATAGATAAACGCGCAATATTACTAATGAGAAGGGGACAGGTAGTCAACAGCGAAGGCATCCAATTACCAGATGGCCAAACATTAACATCATTGAAAGGAGGAGAACGTTATAAGTATCTAAGCGTATTACAATCTGACCGAGTACTAGCTGTAGAAATGAAAACGAAAATTGAGAAGGAGTACATCGGAAGGGTTAGGAAGCTAATAAAGTCAAACCTAAATGGTCCGAATCTAGTGAAAGCTGTAAATACTTGGGCAGTATTATTACTTAGATATTCAGCAGTTTTTATAGATTGGACAAAAACTGAATTGGCAAAGCTAGACAGAAGAACTAGGAAGGAATTCAATATGAATGGAGGATTCCACCCAAGGGCAAGAGTAGCAAGAGGTTGATATCACTAGAAGACTGCATGGAGTTAACTAGAGTACATATAGACTCCTATGTAGGTAATAGTAAAGGAGAGTCACTAAAAACTACTAGAGTCACAGCATGACATAGGGGAACTAAAACACTAAACGAACTTGAAAACCAGAAAACAAAACAGAACAGAAATTATCTGACTGGCAGGAGAAAGCTTTGTATGGTAGATTCCCAAAGATAACTGCAGCAAATAGTAGTTGTGAGACATGGTTATAGTTGCAGAAAGGAAAACTGAAAAGGGAGACAGAAAGTTTGTTAGTAGCTGCACGAGATCAAGCATTAAGGTCTAATTGGATAAAAGCCTAGATAGAGAAAAAAATAGATTCTCAATGTCTGTTATTCATATCAAAACAGGAAAGCGTTATTCATATAGTAAGTAAATGTAGTATATTAGCACAGCATGAATTCAAGAAAAGACATGACAATCTAGGGAGAGTAATCCACTATGAGTTATGTAGAAAGCAAGGATTTGAACATGCTGATAAATGGTATGAACATGAACCTACTAACGTACTAGAAAGTAAGAAGTACAAGATGTTATGGGACTTTAACATTCAAACTGACAGGGTGATAAAAGGCCTGATTTAGTAGTAGTAGATAAAGAGATAGAAAGTGCCAGATAATTAACTTTACAGTCCCAAATGACGAAGAAATTAATATGAGAGATATAGAAAAAATAGCAAAGTAGCAGGACTTAGCCACTGTATTACAGAAACTGTGGAAAGTGCGGGTAAAATGTATCTCAGTAGTTATAGGTGCATTGGGAACTATCCCTAGAGTTCTGAACAGATGGATAGAGAAAATAGGCATAAAACCCAGTTTAGTACAGCTACAGGAAACAGTGTTTTAGGGACAGCAAGGGTACTTCGGAGGGTTCTTGGCATCTAAGGTTACTTCTAGCCCGATGTTACGATATTTTTCTCTTCCAACAGTATAATTTGTGGCGCATAGTAATAATAATAATAATAATAGTAATAATAATAATAATAATAATAATAATAATAATAATAATAATAATAATAATAATAATGCCGTGGAGCCACTTCATGTAGTTTCAGAGTATTACATAAGAATACGCAGGAAGTTAGTGCTCATCTCGTGGAACAAAGATTCTGGCGTAAAATTTAAATCGTCACTTTATATAACCCTAAGCACAACATTCCAGAAACTTCGAATTGCAAATGGACGAAATTTTCATAATCCGTTGATGTTTGCCGCCGTTAGTCGATACATGCCAACAATGCTGATTGACCGGTAAACGTTCACATGGGGATTCTATTCTCTCAAGGGTTTGGTTGTGCCTTTTATGGCTATATGTGTAAACTGTAGTATTTTGGTAGAAATCCAAGCAAGGTGGTTCGAATCTGGCTAGAACATAGCATCAAGTGCATGAACAGTATAGAGAACAAAACACAAGACAGAAAATTAAAAGAAACATAAATGAGAAAGAGTGTATATCTACATTAAGTATAGTGCTGGCAAATTTTGGGAAGATAAAAGTTTTGAAAGTGTGCTGACAAATAACAACTGCCACGGATGTTTATGCTATGCTTCAACAATTCTGAATGTGAAAAAAATCTTTCCGAACATCATAGATGCTGCGCTGTTTTATATTAAATAAGGATGTCCATGGGTAATAAAGATATTCAATTCAAAAAGGTGGCCAGAGTTGTTGGAAAAGTGGTGGATAATCTTGCGTATCTTGAGTATCTGTGTCTATTGTCATTACTGGGAAAAGACATAATTAATCAGGTGTAATGCAGGCGACTAAGAGTCGGTGATCGTGTTTATAGTCTTAACTTTAACCCTTCTCAAATATAACAATATTGGTTTCAAGATATGATTTCAGACTCAGAATTCTTTAAAGACATTGAAAATCCAAATACCCATATCTTCTTTCTTCATAAATATCTATTTATGTTTTTATAGAAACGTTTACGTATAATTCCGATTGTATTACTTAAAAATATAATGACACACATATTTCAAAACTTATGTCTCCAGTTTAATCGGCCCAGAGTTATAGTAAACATTTGCTTAAGGTGTCGTGCTGTGAAAACCGAACCCGAAATCATGTGGCTTCAAACCGAATGTCCTAACCATGTAGTCATGCCACTGTGTATATCAATTATTGACATATGATATGACACTTTTGTCAGGAAAATATTAATCATATGATTAGCGGGTGTGGCATTAATGGTAAACTTATTGGGTTGTTCAGAAAAAAGCTGAAAGCGTAGACTGTGTTGTGTCTGTATCAACAGTCGCTCGTCTACTATTCTTTCTCTTTCTCCCTTCCTCTCTGTCTCTGTCTCTGTCTCTCTCTTTCTCCCTGACTTTCTTTAATGTCACCATCAGAACATCATCTCATTGCTAAAACTGTATTTTTAACTCTGCTCTATATCATCACTACCTTCAACTAACTTTTTTAACCACGTAATAAATATTACATTCACCCTACCTCATGACATGGATGCTTATCTCACCGTCTTTTCTCTCTCCATCTTTTTCTTTCTTTCTCTTTCTGCCTCACTCTTCACTTTATCCTCTTTTCCTCTCTTGCTCTTTTCTTTCTCCCTCTTTTTCTTTAATCACATAAAAGCGTTACTGACGGGTTAAGTAACGTAATGACAAGCAGAATTATTACAAGATGTTTTTGTATCTGCTTGTCAATCTGTAAACTAAAGTTCCATCATATGCTGTTCATATTGTCAATTTCCCAGACATGTGGTGAGGCATATCCTTATCTCATACCTATTTCTTTATGGTGTTAGTGCTGTTAACACAATCATCGACAACATCATCTAATATAAGGGACGATCAAGAACAGTGTCCAAGAGGTTTTTTGCGCAGTAAATATAAATATTTTAATACTTACCCAAAATATACACTCGTGTTGAAAGTGCTGCTTATTGTACTGGATTCATGTAAAGTTTGCTCCGTTTTATCGCCACTAAAAATCAAACACAAATACAATTTGTCAAAGATGTAAACTGAACTGTAATGCAATGTCTGATAAATACCTTTTAAATACAATGTTGTCTTAAAGTGACTAAAATTAGAGCCCGCAATCGCTAGTTTTCATCTCCTTGCTGTATCCCTACAAAATTATCTGACCACCTTAACCTTATAAATCTGTAGTTTCATTTGTTCCGGCTAGTTATGTCCTAAGTTCAAATATCATGGCTTACACAGATGGCTGACCCAGGTTAACACCACAACGTGGTACCTTGAGTTTCCTTTAGCGGCTTTAGCATAGTTCACTCAGCTGCAAGCAGTAGGAACAGATTTCCACTCAGAGAATAACTTCCTCCCTCTTACAAGTCTCTCGGAGGCCCTGTAATGAGTCATGGGAAAAACCTTCCCTCCCGACTAAAAAACATAAAAAATAGACGAACTGTATTTCTAGGATTTTCGACAGCCTATTCTAATTAACTTCATTTTTCGTCTTCCTTTGATCCGTTCTTTTGTTTCCAGAATAAAACATAGTATTCTGCAGATCATCTTACTGAACATAACTCCTCCTGATCAGGATGCCAGTCTCCAATAGGTTTTGGTTTATATGCCAAGTGAGAGATGTAGATTATCTCGGCAGAAGGATATTGGATTATCTGCCAAGAGGTCATAGGTTAGTATTTGATTACTAGAGGTGTTGACTCTTGTCAATACACTCATCTCTAATTCAGTTGGGTAAATAGCTATCACTGTTTAGTACAACATTCTCCAGTGTTGGCTGTGAAAGTACAGCAGTTTAGTTTGTGTATAGCCATACGCAAAAATATTAACGGAGACCCAGATTTATTCAGTTAAATACATGAGAGCGATAGCCGCCAGTCAACTCCTGCTTAGCAGAAAGTCCGCTTAACCGGATGTCAAATTAGCCGCAGACCATCTCCCTAGCTAGCCCGCAGCGAAGTTCCTGTCTACATTCCATGTGTTAAATTCTTGGGCCTACATATAGCTCCCCGCTCTCCAGAACTGTTGTCTGTCATTGGAACCGAGAAGGCGTTTTAACTGCCCTGCCCATGTGTGTGGTTACACGGCTCTTTGGTGTTTGTTCCTTGCCAAGGGTTGGTGCGATTTGCTTGGGGCGGCTTCTGTTTGATGGTCGAGCTACTTGGACGGAGCTGTCAATATCGAGATGGGCCAGCTTCAACATTTCAATGGAAACTGCGCCTTGTCGTCCGCCAATTGAGAGTTGGAATGGTCTGTCTCCCGGACATATGACTTCCTATGGGCCATCGCAGGGTGACTGGAGGGGTTTTCGTCGTGTGTCACGTCGAACGAACACGAAGTTATCCGTGCAGAGATCGTTTCATATGGATGATCTAGGTGCACCATGTGTTGACATGAGAATAGGGCACAACTGGCCCACACTCTCTCAGTTGCGTGAGGTATCTTTTGACATCCGGGTCTAATTCGGAAGGAACTCTCGTAACACTGTAAGAGGGGCACCATACAGCATTTCCGCGGAAGAAGTGGTGAGATTTTCCTTTGGGGTGGCGTGGCTTCCCAGCATCACGCATGGAAGCTGATCAAGCCAAATGGACCCGTTAAGTCTGGTTGTCAGGGTTTCCTTCAGGCGGCGGTGAAATCTCTCCACTAATTCGTTGGCCGCGTTTCCAGGCCAAAGGGTTTACGTAAGAAATCATACAGCCAGAAACGAGCACTCACTGCGGTTTTCGTCTTAGTATTAGTATTTGGTGGTAACCACAGATGAGATCGACCTTCGAGAAACCGAGCACCTGGCTAGTTGGGCTGAGAAGCCCTGTAAGGGCAAAATGGGGTAGCGGTCAGGTGTCGTATCTGCATTGATATAGCGGTAATCTCCACAAGGTTGAAAACCCCCACTGGGTTTTGGTGTCACATGCAGGGGTGACAACCAAGGACTACTTGATCGGCGAACTATGCCCAATGCCTCTATATTACCAAACTCAGTCTTTGCAACAGCAAGTTTGTCTGGTGGTAGACGACGTGCACATCTGTACACTGGAGGGCCAGTGATGGGGATGTGGTGTGTTACTCCGTGGAGGGCTGTATGTTTGGAGAATTTCTGGGTGAGGCGACTCGAAAGGAGATTCGAGAATTCATTCTCCGTCTGAGAGACGGTTGCTATGCGGGAGGCAGCATGTGCAGATGTTGCCAGAGACACGGAAGCGCATGTGTTGTTGTCGATGAGTTATCTCCCCTGCAAATCAACCTGTAGCACGTATGCTCGAAGAAAGTTTGCTCTGATAAGAGGCTGATAGACATCGGCGATGGTGAATGCCTATGTGTATTTTGTGAGTCGATGTTGAGAGAAAGGATGCTGCAACCGTACGCCTCGATTGTGGATCCGTTGGCGGCCGTTAAAGGTTGACCCTGCTTTCAGTAACGGAGGTCCCTTGCCGACGTTGGGATCACGCTAACTCCTGCTCCTGTGTCGATTAAGAATCTTCGTCTGAAGCTCCGATCGCAGACATAGAGGAGCAGTTGATCATGTCTGCCGACCGCCAGGGTATTCAATGGCGGCCGGCCCTGGCTTTTCCCGGGGCCGATGGCCAAGGAGTCCTGAAGCTACATGGTTGCATACATTTCGTAGACTTTTTGCCGAACTTTGTGTGGTGGAAGCATAGGTCGTCTTGTTTAACTCTACCATGTCTCAGGGCAGACCCAATGGCGTTGACTATAACACCACTGGATAAAAAAATGTGTGTTGGCTACTTTCATAAACTGCCGCAAGTCCTTGATCTCGGTCTGAATTATGAGGGTCTGAACCTAGGGTGGTAACTTACCGTGGAATATTTCCCAAAACAAAAAGAAAAGTGATTCATCAGGTGGAAACTAATGCCAACATCATACCAACTCCAAAGGTATGGAATCGCTCAATTCTTCCTCCAGTATCTTGGCTGCCGCACCTCGGTCGCTCCGCCGGAATGTATCCACAAACCTGTCTTTTAACGTAGTGTATTTGTGCGTTATCGGGGGTTGGGTTTAAATGTCCAGCACCCTCGTGGCCGTGTCTGCACCTAGTGCCGCTACTACATACGAATATTTCGTTAGGTTTGGAGTTATTTTAGGTACGTTAAATTGCGCTTCAGCCTGCGCAAACCATAGCTCAGCTCTCTTCAGCCAGAACTGTGGTAGCTTTAGTGCTGTTGCGTGATCACTTGCTATGTTTCTCTGATTTTCTGTTTACTTCGATGTGCGAAGCGAAAGCTGTTGTTCTTCCGAGGGGGTCACCAGTTATAGCTTTAGTTAAGGTATACACAAACAAAGTAGCGGAGACCCAGAATGTGCTAGTGAAAGATTTATTGAGTTAAATACATGAGAAGAGTGACAGCCGCCAGTCAAGTCCCGCTTAGTAGAAAACCCACTTAACCGGAAGTCAACTTCGCCGCAGACCATCTCCCTAGTTATCCCGCAGCAATGTTTCTGTCTATAGTTCATGTCATAGATCTTTGGGCTATACCCTTCAGCGGAATTAATAAGATATTTATTGATTTGTAATTCTGTGATCGGTTCCTCGCATGGGACAATACTAGCTATAAATCAGTATTCTATCTGGGGGCACATTTTTCTCTTACACTGTGCAACACTCAATATCCTACAAGAGATCTGTGGCCATTTTTATATGCAAAATGACGTGGGAAATCCATTTCTGGTCTTCTTTTTGTTGAGTTAAGCATGGTTTCTACAGAATTGTCACTGTATACCCTTTTTGTCACTATTATTAAATAAAATTCTCTACCGCATTGTAACCAGTGTACCCATTGTTTTATCGCCTCCAGACTCAGGGTGTGTGGCATGTTCGTGTATAAGTTCGTCACATCGAAGCTTGCACGTATGTTTTCCGGAACACTGGGTAGAAAACTACGGGGAATTCATAGAAAAACGCTTCAAAACAGACTTTATCACCAAAGTCATCCAATTAATACTTGAAGAAAACACATTCACATTAACAAGACATCCCGACAGATAAAGGGCACGGATATGGGCACGAAATTCGCACCTTCATATGGCAACTTGGTTATGGATTTCTTTAAGAACAAACAATACGAGGAAATAGGGAAAAATCTTCGAACACGACTTCAGAGAAGACATCAAGTAAAAGTGGAAACGCTACCACGATGACTGTTTCATCTTTTGAAACAGGTCAGAAGAAGATCTACGAACATTCCACATCCTCAGCACGCTTCCCCCATCTATCAACTTTACGACAGAAACCAGCTATAACGAACTTCCCTTCCTAAACATCAACATCAAGATACACAACACCATCGTCACAACAGATATCTACTACAAAAAACCGACACACACCAACATTTAAATTTCTACTTCTGCCACCCATCCCACATAAAAAGAAACATTCCATGTAGTATGGCAAGACGCATAGTGGTCGACTCACAAACACGCCAAATAAGACTAAATGAACTTATAAACTTCTTACTAGAACAGAAATACCCACTCAAATTAATAGAAAACGGAATCTCAAGAGCAATGAAACTGGACATCACACAACTCAGAACTCCAAAAAAGAAAAACAAAGAAAATATCATCCCATTCATAAACACACAAGCCTGGAGTTACCAACATGTTTCAAATTATACAATCAAACTTACCAATAGTCCTACAAAGCCCCAAAATGGGAAACCGATTAAACAAATACTGCTTAAGAAACAGTAAACTCCAAGAGAAAAACCTGAAAAATCAGACAAGAGCAAAATTCTCATCAGAGAATGAAACCGAACTCTTTGTGAAAGAATGTGGAGATAGTAGATGTGGGATCTGCAGTAACCCTATCTACAAATATATAGAGGAAAACAGCCAAATAAAATTTAAGAGTGGACACACATTCAAAATAAATGCAAACATGAATTGCAAGACACAAAACTTAATATATTGCATAACCTGTTCCACATGCAAGGAGAACTATATAGGTGAAACTGGCAATTCTTTATGCCAACGAGTCAGAATTCACTGACAACATATCCGACAGGGAGAGCTGCAAAAAATTCCACTAAGTAAACACTTAGAAACATCTGGAGAAAGAAGACTCAAGATCTTTCCTTTCTATAAATGCCCAAGGAATGACACCTTCTTCAGAAAAAATATGGAACAACACTTCATAGCAAAATTCCCCCCCATACTGAATGGCTGAAAATATGAAAATCACATCAACTTCCTTATAAACCCATCTGGAACCCTAAGATATATGCATGTGTGTGTGTGTGTGTGTGTGTATGCATATACATAGATAAAGACATTTTTGCATCCAGATTTTCCAACCCATACCGGCATGGGAATCAAACATTGGACAATGATGATGATAATAATAATAAGTCCAGACAATTTTTTGAAAAATAACTTTCATTATTCTTCATCAAAACAGACCCCCCCCCCCCTTAGAGTAACCACCTGGTCTTGCCATTTTCACAAGAATCAACTTCTATTGAAAGCCCATCTTCTATTGAACTGACCAACTGTATAGATATAAACACATTTTTTCTTCTTTCTTTCCTTCAATTTTCCATTGACATTAAGAAAAAGCACATTTTTTCACTTTGCAAACATTTTTCTTTCAAACCCCTTAGTGAGCTGGCTGAACCAAAGTAAGTCTCTGTTCCAGCCACCAACTTAAAAATATTCTTTTTCTTTATCTCCTGTTCAAAACACTTCCTTTCAGATACACAGGCACATGCACGCACGCACACACACACACACACACACACAATTATTAATTGACACTTGAAAGCAAGAGAAATAATATTCTTAAGATTATAGAACTGGAAAAGCACAGGGCAAGTTATTACACTTGGAAAATATTGCAGCTAAGAATAAAATTTCAAATAAAATATTTAAATTTAGAAAATATTAGCTTTTATTTAAAAATTTATTACAAGTCACTACCACTTCTATTTCTAATTACTTGCTACTTCTATTAAAAATTTAAAAAATAACTTAAAATATTTTTTGCACTTATTAATTAATAATTAGAAATTTGAAAATAGGCTATAAAAATAGTAGTAGTACATAATTTTAACAATAAATAGAATAATTCAAAAATTGGTTATATATTACAGTAAAATCTACCTATAACAGTAAATTTGCTTGAGTTATTGCCTAAGTTATTACGAAGTCTTCACATTTTTAGTCTTGACCCGATGCCTATTTTTTACATAATGAATTTGTCTATCATTTATACTATTCTACTTTGCGTAAAACTTTAACGATATTGGTACTTCTGGCTCTCATCTTTTCAATATTCTAGTGTGTCAGTATTTTAACTAAATGATGGTACCTTTTTTTAATTATAATGTTACGTTTTTAATATTCAAATTTTATCCTTCGCTGCAATCTTTTAAGTAAAAATTTTCTTGTTCTATACTTTACCAGATGTAATAACTTGTATTGAACTTTTCCAAGTGAAATACCTTATCCTGTACATTTCCAGTTTTATAATTTTAAGAATATTATTTCTCTTGCTCGCATTTTTCCATGTAATGTGTGTGTATGTATATATATATATATATATGGTAGGACAAGGGGAAAGAAAAAGAAAGAAGTAAGGGGAGAGATATAATTTTACTTACCAAACATACTTACAAATCAACCGATATATTATCACGGATGACAGGTTATAGAAATACCCAAATAGCAGAATAGCAACGACATCCAACCAAATATATCTGCAAGGAATCAAAAAGGGTGATCTTAAGACAGACTAGAACATGTGTGTGTAGTACGTGCGCGTGCATATATATATATATATATATATATATATATATATATATATATATATATATATATATATATATACTACTTATCTCTGTTTATCTGCCCGTATTTAATCGTCTTTATTCCAAAATCATGTGGAATATTTCCTTAGAGGCTTACTACATCAAAACGAAGTAAAAGTGAATTCGTTTCTGTTATTTGGGAAAGATAGGACAGGAAGTCGATGTAGAGGAAAGCTATAGCACTGAATAATTTAGAAAGTATATTGAAAAGGCATGAAAGAGATACCTTGACGACTGCTTTTAATCCGGACAGAATCTCTAAATACTCTGGAAAATATCAATATCCGCCTGAACAACCTCCCTCCTCGTTTCTTTTCACTCTCACATCTATTAATATTTTTCAATATTTTTCTCCCCATAAAGAAATTTTATGGAATGATGTCAAAGTAACACACGTGTAGTCCCAACCGAGCGAGGGCATTTTATGTGTGTGTGTGTGTGTGTGTGTGAGGGTAAAAACATCTTTAGTGTTCATATTAATCAGTCAAATGTGATGCTTATTTGTTCACGGTATTTTGAATTATTAAGGTTCAAGAGCAATGTCCACAATATTTGCTTGTAACTTTGTGAATTTTTTTACATACAGTTTTGAAATTTTTCCAGTGGATGCTTTATATGCCACTGGATTAGAGCTATGTAATTTTAGCTGATGTTGCTGAGTAAATTTGACTTTCATGCGCAGATAATTTTAATTAGCAGGTGTAAAAGCAATAACATTGAAAGTCTTAATGTATCTTACTTGTTTTGTTATTAAAATTATCCCAGATGGCAACCGACAAACATTTTGCCACTTTTCAAGATGAGGTACATTAATTTGAATTAATTAAAATACAAGTATAATCGGTACAAGATTTGATTCTTTCGGTAAATATTTCGTACATAGGTGTAGAATAATTTCTTTCCATAGTTTTTCCGGGTGCATTCAACGTATCTGACCTCCAAACATGTCACAAGCCACTTTTTTTCCCGAAAGAAATGTGGGAGGGGGGGGGGGATCTCGAAGTTTCCCACCAAGGAAGTTTTGCTTCGCAGGTCTTTTTTTTCCAGATTATTTTGCATGCTTTCAACAAATATGACATCGAAGACATGCGTAAACGGCTCCTTTTTCCAGGAAAGGAAAGATTTGGCTGCTATTTCTAGCATGCCCTGCTACCACGTAACAGCTGTTTGCGTTCAAACCGAAATATTTACCAACTTTTTTCCTTCTACTTATTTTTTCCACTTTATGGAAGTCAATATTTTCTCTGTTGACATCCACTTCAGCGAGGTCACAGATCAAGTGGAAAGACATCAATCACTGTTTCCTCTTGACAGGAAAAAGAAATTTTCCGCTCTCTTTGCAAAAAAACAAGCGGGTGTATTTGGTTTCAAATCCAGGCAGGGTCAAACGAGGTCCTACAAGTTATTTATAATAAGTGGCGTTATATCGAGGTTTAAAGAATGACGCGTACAATATTAAATGTGCTAAGACAATCTGAAAACAGGAACTTTTAAATGTTTACAGTTTTTGCGAAATTTTTGCGTTAACGGACTTAACAGACGCTAAATATAACGGAAGTTAATTAGTCCGATAATGATTTTTAAAGTTAACTTAAAAATTAAGTCGTTAACATAAATGTTAATTTCGTTAATTAACGATTAACGGATTAACGGACTTACGCCCAGCTCTATATATTTAGTACCATTTTCTGTACCCATCTTAGTGCCTTTCAAACATATCACCCCACCTCCCACTCCTCACACATATTCAATCCTTACATTCTTATATCTTCCTATCCCTCTTCGACTCCCCTTCCAACCTCCTCATAATATCTTGACCACCATCAAACATTCCTTTTTCATTTTATCTTCTTCTTTCTTCTTTTCTTTCTTTCTTCTTTCCTCACCTATTCCTTTTGACCATTCTCCTCATTTTAACATACATGTATATTCTCTTCTCTCTATCTACTGAATACTATCACTACTTTCTCAAAATTTCATTCACACCACATGACCCCTTTGAATGAGCAGCACATGGAATCTTCGTCTCTACACTTTCCATTTGTAATAACAAAATATGAACTCTTATCGGAATTTACATACCACGAACAAGAAGCATTTCTACCATTTCTACACACTGCTTTCTTTGGATAATGGAACTGCAACTATAGCATCCTACATATATTTTTATTTTTACTGTTATTCTCTTATTTCTTTTTATACTTCTTATTTCTATCCTTTTTCAAAATAACTCCTTATATTGAACTCTACTGTTTGCCTCTATTTAGCCCTTTCACATCTTCTCTGATGAAGGGATATCCCTAATATCCCAGATACAGCTGTACAAAATTCCACACAGCCTTGGCTTTGTTGTCTCATTTTATTTAACAAACACACACACACACACACACACACACACACATGTATGTATGTATATATATATTAGAAATATTGAATTTCTAAATGTCTGAAAGAGACATGAGCGATAGAGTGGTTGTATACTGTCAACATAACGTGACAGTCCCGTAAAGGGAATTACAGGGACACGTTTCCTGTGTCCTTATATTTGCGAAGGGGAGGCAAGCACCATCACCAGCTAGAGCTAGCACCTAGAGACATGCATGTTTCTGAGTCTTTGCTCGTCATCAGTCCAGGGTAGCCAGTCCTGCTAGTTGAGATGCCTGCCAAGGCTTCGCAAATATATATATTTTCAGTGAAATCTATTCACTGGTCACCGAAATTAGAAATATTGAATTTCTAAATGTCTCAGAGAGATATGAGCGGTGGTGTTTGCGCAATTTTCTATGCCAAAGTTTGGTAAAAGTCCTTCCAGGATTTTTCAGATGTATATCACTGCATATCTCCCCGCTTTCGTTCTAGGGAGTAGAATCTTCACTTTTTCAGCCTTTTTCAGTAGCTGACAGGTTACATTGAGGTTATTTTCTTTGTATATAATTTTATACTTGGGGGCAGTAGTCTAAGTGGCCGAGGGCTTATCCAGAAGACCATCATGGTTTCCTATTCCTTCATTCCGAAAATTCGGAGAATCCATTCGGCCAACAATCTCCATGTTTTGTTGTTCTTCTTACTTCAGTTCTTTTGGATTGCTGTGCAGACAAATGGGTCTTGCTTCCATACCTGTAACACAAAGTCATCTACCTTGAATGCGGAGCTTTAAGGTTTTCATAGCACTTTGTACATTTCACAGCTCTGAAATTGTTTTGTGGTTTTGCTGGATCATAATGAGTTGAATTTCCGCAGCGATGGAACCTGACCACATACCGCAGAATGTCATATCTGCACTGACTACCTGCTCTTATTGTACCGCGAATGTGACACAATTTGAGCAGATTATTAAATCAGATGTGACATTTCACCGATAACCCTGACACTGAATCTACTCTTGTTTCTCCAGCTTATAGGCAGGTGCGTCGCTTTGTATTTGGTTTTGTACTATCACCCCTTCTGTTTTAAAAAGGAATATTAACTCACATGAAATATATGCCAAGGCTGCTTCCAAATCATAGTTGAATAGGACAAGAAAATCAACTATATTTTTGGTAAGAGATACATTGCTTTCTACCTCACTGACATGGATTTACGGAAGGCTTGCCACAGTTCGGTGAACAAAATACTAGAAGGCTTTCAATCTTTCAACAAAATGTTCTATACTAAAAGTTTCCTCTTCAAAAGAACACAAGCAAAAGACATGTTTTACTTATTCGTGTTTATATCCTAAGAGCATGTATTTGTTGTTGTTGCTGTTTTTGACAAAAATTCTAATCGGTGTAGTCAAAATATCTGTTTTCTTTTAGTTCGTGTTTACAATTAATACTTTGCGTTTCAATTAATTCAGCATTCTGAAGGGTTTTTATTCTGTATGTGAAATGTATTATTTTGTACATTTTCAGTTTTGTTTTTGGAGACATGGTGTAAAATTCTCATGACTATTTTTCTTTTACTATATTATGTCAGTAGCGTGAGAGAAAAGAAATTTTGTTCAAAAATATACAAAAACCTTATTTCTTTTGAAAGTCCAAACTTTAGAAATTTATCTCTATGCGAGTATTTTGGGGTAAAAACTCTATTTCAAGTGTTAAAATCATTTTTTCTTTTTGTAAACAAAACACTTACATACGTCGCATTGTATAATAAAAATATTAATCCATCACTTCTCCGCCCCCTTTTTTCTGAGAGGCACCTTCTCCATAAGATCCTATCAGAAGCAATCGTCATTAGACTTAGCGGCTGGATTCCCAAGCGTGATCAACAGAAAGTATGGATATTATAGAACCATCTCGCTCTCGGCCTACCTCAAGTCTCCTGTTGGTTGGGGTATTTTGGGGTAAAAACTTTATTTCAAGTGTTAAAATAATTTTTTCTTTTTGTAGATAAAACGTTTACATACGTCGCATTGTATGATAAAAATATTAATCCATCATTTCTCCGCCCCCTATTTTCTGAGAGGATCATGGTATTAAAGTCCCCACGCACCTTCTCCATAAGATCTTATCAGAAGCAATCGTCATTAGACTTAGCGGCTGGATTCCCAAGCGTGATCAACTGAAAGTATAGATATTATACAACCATCTGGCTCTCGGCTTACCCCAAGTCTCCTGCTGGTTGGCTCGGCTTGAAGAATCCGACATGCAATTCTTTCCTACAACATTCTAATCATATGTCCGTAGAACCGAGCCTGTGACTTCTCAGAGTGGAATACGAGTAACTCGATCTGGAGAGGTTTCCTGATCTCCAGGCTATGCACCCTGTCGAGTAACGTTACTCCAGAGATCCCCAGGAGGAATCCCATTTTGGCCACTGTATTCGCGATCGTATTCATTAGATCATTACCCGACATTCGGCTTTGTATCCGTTCGGTTTCTTGTTCTTCAACAAAAGTGCATTCGGCATCCTGCCCGCGCATGAGTACGAACACAGACCAATGTATACAGATATAGAAGGTTGAATTCCTCTTGATCACATATTACAGAGTAAGATGTACATTGCCAAGCCAATAAACATAGATACACTACAGAGAGATAGATTTTGAAGCAGTACCTCTGCGAGTCATTATTGTTTTTATTATCAGAATTTTATAAAAATCGTACGGACAACTTACTTGTGTTCTATTCCCAAGAAAGGCGATGGACCGCAGAGCAATAATGCACTGACAAGTATAATATTTGACACAATGAGCAGACTTTTCGAATCTGACTGAAAGGAAAATAAACACATTAATTAGCTATTCAGTATTCTGAAATATACTAATATATCAATATTATACATAGTGTTAGGAAATTATAATTTGTAATGTTAAGTTAAAC
Source organism: Octopus sinensis (assembly GCF_006345805.1). Lineage (NCBI taxonomy): Eukaryota > Metazoa > Mollusca > Cephalopoda > Octopoda > Octopodidae > Octopus > Octopus sinensis. The sequence continues at coordinate 22,817,688 of NC_043005.1, forward strand.
AGGTAAATAGTTTTTCATGTTGACTGTAAGGTCAGGATGAAGTCCATTGTCAAAATAGGGGAAGCTAGGTGTTATTAGCCAAAACTGTGAAATTATAACAAATTCGCTAGACCTTGGCCAACCTTTATAAGCAGAGATAATTTCCCCCTACCCACCCCGTTTTTGTGACAGTTTTTTTTTTTTTCTGTGAGACAAAGTTGTTCAATTAGATTCTGGAAGCTATGATTGCCTGTTTAGTTTATTCACATTGTGCTTCGTGTTAGGCATTTAGGGATTTATTTTTTATGCTCCAGGAATTCGCCAGAACTTTTGTCAGATTTAAAATAATTTCGTGTCACATCTGGGTGAGTACAAAAATTCTCTTAAGTTATGATGTTATAATATTTATGCGAATTTCGAACCCTGCATTTGTTTTAGGTTGTGTAGTAATTTTGCTAGCTATTTTCTGTTAAGCTGGCAGAAACGTTAGCGCGCCGGGCGAAATGCTTAGCAGTATTTCGTCTGCCGTTACGTTGAATTCAAATTCCGATGAGGTCGACTTTGCCTTTCACCCTTTCGGGGTCGATTAAATAAGTACCAGTTACGCACTGGGGTCGATGTAATCGACTTAATCCCTTTGTCTGTCCTTGTTTGTCCCCTCTATGTTTAGCCCCTTGTGGGCAATAAAGAAATATATTTTCTGTTAAGATAAATGTTAAAATTTGTATAAATAGCAAAAAGGTGTATGAATTTAATTTTTTCATGTAGCCAATTTTTTGTATTAGACAACTAACTGTAAATTTTGTCTACTCAGCATGCTTTTAGGAAACAGTTTTGTGTGAATTTATAGCAAACTAAATTTTTGTTTGACTATTTAATTTTTTTACTATAATTATTGATGTAGCCTGGCAGCCGTTTGTTATGAACTTTTAGTTTAACTGATTGCTTTGACATTAGATTTATGTTTAGAGGTTCGAAATCCAAGGTTCGAAAACCGAATTTTTACTAAAATGGAAATCCAGATTTTCGGGATCCATATTTTTTGAAAACCAAATTTGTGAGGTCAATTATGGTGAAACCAAAATTTGTGAATCCAGAGTTTCCGATCCAAGTTTGTGAAATCAAGTTGGTGAAGCCGGGATTTTGAGTCAGAATTTCTGAACTGTATATATATGTTACCTTTGTAAATATTTTGACTGCACGTCTGGTGTTGCATTGGTTTGTTTTTGTTCATATATATTTGTTTTGTATGTAGGGTGTTTTTTTATGCTGACAATTGTTAATAATATTTTACAAAAGACTGCGTGGTGTGCTGTTTGGGGTTCAGCTGATCTTTGTTGATTTTGTAAATTCGGGTTATGGCCACGAGGTCGTAACAATAGTCTAGCTGTAGTACAATTTTTAGTATAGGTATTCAAGCAACTGACTTTCGAATCGTTAACAACCATCAATTTTGGCATAAAGTTCGCCGATCCTCCAAGGTTATCTAGCTAATTACAATCCTTGGAACTTATATGTAACCGAAACATTACTAGCCATTCCTTTCACTACATATCCCACCTTCCTTGAGTAACTCAAACCTTACACTCTCTCTTACATCAATCTATTCTCTGAAGTAACAAAATGGAAGTAGTTCATACCTTACACCATCTCCTAAACTAACCATCTCTGTAGGATTGGAATAGAAAGTGCAAGAGAGAGAGGTTACAGTTTGGTTTGCCTTCTGTATCCCTGCCTCATAACATTTCCCCCATATGTAAAGTGATGTCAATGTATGTCAGATGGTCTTAGTGTCACTAAGGAACTTTTTCAAGCTGAAAATCCTAGTCATATTTCCCTCAAATCACACCCAATTTTTTAAAAATAAATGTTATATCGAACAACGTAATTCCTGATCTACAGAAACACTTTTCCTCATAGATCAGTTCGGTCAAGACTGATCTGGGGTTAAGCAGCAACATCAGTGGAGGCGCAATGGCCCAATGGTTAGGGCAGCGGACTCACGGTCGGAGGACTCGCGGTTTCAATTCCCAGACCGGGCGTTGTGTGTGTTTATTGAGCGAAGACACCTAAAGCTCCACGATGCTCTGACAGGGGGTGGTGGCGACCCCTGTTGTACTCTTTCGCTCCAACTTTCTCTCACTCTTTCTTCCTGTTTCTTATCCCCGACTTCCTACGCAACCGCTGAGGCTGGACGCACATTCATCCATCAGTTGATGCTCTCGGTATCGGGGTTTGACCTACTTTCTCTTCTGCGGGTCTTACGAATAGCAAAGGACCACGTTTCGGACTTCCCACTCTGGGACGAAGACCGCTTCGCTCAACAGCAACAACAGCAGCAACAACAAATCACATCAAGGCCCACTTTGTCTTTAGTTTTTTTCAGAATCCCTAAATAAAATATCATTCTATTAGTGATATCGCTTTTTTCCCCCGCTCCTTCTGTCTGTCTTTCTCTCTTCTCAAAAGAATCATCTGTTATTAAACACGGAGAAGATTGATTTCACCAAGACTAAAATTGCTAAAGATATCCGGTATGCCACAACGACGCCCCTACAACTCCATCAAGAGGGCTCAAGGCGAAGCATAATCTTCCTATCATAACTATGTACAACAAAGCAGACAGCATAAGCTAACGTTCAGTGCTTTGTTATGGACAGCACGTAACACTATCCAGTGCTGATACATTAGGTCTAGGGCATCATATATCCGCGCTAAAAGCATTTCTGTAGACACTATTTATAGCTATATGAATTACACTAGGGTATGCTGAATGTCATGTCTAGGGACACAGTCATAGCATACCCCTGACAGAATATGAACCTGTGACTAAAAGTAGCCCCTACCGACCTACTTAACAACTTTCAAAAGTATTTTCAAGTTTTAAGTATATCCAGAAGTATATCTTGAAACATCACTGAAACAAAGGAATACTCACTATTTTATACACTATCCGAGCGTTCAATAAGGATGCGAGGCTATAACTGATACTGAGCAGCAAGTACATTACTCCTATCTCCGTCTGAGAAAAAGAAAACTTAAAAAGACAAAAAGAATTCGCTTCGTTAGTCTAACGTTTAATATTTTCAAAGGGAAAAACGTTTGTTACCTTTATTGACTTAGGTCGACCTTTGACAGACACCTTTCCCTCAGCCTATTTCTGGACAGGTACTAATAGTAATTTAAACACTAGATATATTCCCATTTTGCTGCCATTCTTTGCTCCGTAGAACAAGACTTTCACACAAGAATATTAGTTTCTGGTGAAAGAGACAGGATGTTTTGTGACATTTATTTAGACCTACTTTTCCTTTTGAAAGTCGTGTCTCGACGATATTGACTTTATTGTTTATTCGAAGAGTAATTCAAAGGAATTAATACGATCGTCAGTTCAAGTCTGTCGAATTATGTGACCTTTAAGGCGATGAGCTGACAAAAACGTTAGCATGCCGGCGAAATGCTTAGTGGTATTTCTTCTCTTTATGTTCTGAGATCAAATTCTGCCGAGGTCGACTTTGCCTTTCATCATTTCGGGGTCGATAAATTAAGTACCAGCTGTGTATTGGAGTCGATCTAATCGACTGGCCCCTTCCCAAAACATTTCGGGCCTTGTGCCTAGTGTAGACAAAAAAAAGAATGATGTGACCTTTTACCTATGTAAAAAGTCCTTCTTTATGATTTGCAAAATACATCGAAATTTTCTTTTTCGTTCATCATAAAAAGAATTAGATACGTTTTTGGAAATCATGCATTTTTCGGGGTCGATAACTTAAGTACCAGTGAAACACTGGAGTCGATATAATCGACTATTCCCCGTCCCCCGCCAAATTTCAAGCCTTGTGCTTATAGTACTAAGGATTATTATTATTATTATTAAGGTAGTGAACTGGCAGAATCGTTGGGACGCCGGGCAAAATGCTTAGCGGCATTTCGTCTGTCCTGACGTTCTGAGTTCAAATTCCGCTGAGGACGACTTTGCCCTTCATCCTTTCGGGGTCATTAAAATAAACACCAGTGAAACACTGGGATCGATGTAATTGACTAGTCAACTCCCCACAAATTTCAGGCCTTGTGCCTTTACTAGAAAGGGTTATTATTGGGTTTGTACATAATTATTGCGGCTTTTTTTTCAACAAAAGCAATAACAATAAGTAACAAAAACATCTTTAAATGATTATTCCAGATTTAAATGATTATTCCAGCATATTCACCATCTACTTCAATTACTGCTTCCCATTTGCTTGACAGACGGTCAGACTGTCATTTAAAGATGGTTTTGTTGATTTTGTTGTATAGAATTTGTTGAAAAAAGCTGGGATCTTTTCTTTTTGAAAGCCAGATTTTTCTAGTTAACTAAATAATTTGAAACTTCGTATACTGGTAGAATGTGTCAAAAGAAAACAATAATTTCAACTAGTTTTTTTTGACAAAAATGTATTTTATAAGTTTAAACGTAGTTTAAATCTGCGAATTTTAACCAATCGTATTGTCTGTTTTCATTTGAAATTATTAGCTGCATAGTGTTAATGTGACGTAGATAGCTATTTTGTGAGTGGGTAAGCAGTAAGCAAACAGCTGTGGTAGATGTGGTTATTATGGCAGTGGTGGTAGTGGTGACAGTGGATGTGTATGATGGCAGCAATTATGGTGTTGGTGTTTTTGTAGAGGTGGTGGTGGTGGCAGTGGATGATGATGATGATAATGATGATAGTAGTAGTAGCATTGATTATGTTAGAATGTCTCATGGATGGTAGTGTTGGTGTGTGTGTGTGTGTATGTATGGATCAAAACAGTTTGATTCAAATTCTGTGGTACTTATATATCATACATACATGTAGATATAACATATATATTGTATGTAAACATCTTTTATATATATATATATATATATATATATATATATATATATATAATGTATGCATCTATAATACGCACACATTATAAATATATACACATATATGCATATGCATTAGAATATGTGTGTATAGGTGTGTATATATATATATATATATATATATGCATATAAATATATATATATATATGCATATGTTTGTATACATGTGTGTGTAGCTATTTAGGATCTACACAAATTTTATATATACTCCACGAAGTTTACGATAAGCGGAGATGTTTATATTTTAGCTATTTACATGTTTACGTTAACTACGTCACAAAATAGCTGTTTACGTCACAGTATCAATATTTTGAGAAGCAGTAAATAATATGAGGCCGAAAGAAAGAATATCATTGGTTAAAATTCGAATTTTTAAACAACGTTAAACTTAGAAATTACAATTCCGTTTTCATTTTGGTTTACAATTATGTTTTCTTTTGACACATTCTACCAGTATACGAAGTTTCAAATTGTTTAGTTAACTAGGAAAATCTGGCTTTTAAAAAGAAAAGATCCAAAAGCTGCAATAATTATGCACCAACCCAATATTCTTAAGGCGGTGAGTTGGCAGAAACGTTAGCAAGCCGGGCGAGATGCATTGCGGTATATCGTCTCTGTGAGTTGTACGAGCTTGTTTGTTTGGTTTGTAGTACTTTGTGCTGCGTTTGCAGCAATTTTTTAGTTGTTGTGCTGTCTCTCGGTAGTACTGAGAGATGGCAGGTGGACGTCGTGTATATTCGGACCTAAGCGAAACTGAGTTGTCCTCTTCGGAGGAAGAACTGATTAAGGCAGTAAAGATGTTGGACGCAAGTCTGGAAAAAAGTTTTGCAGAGGCAACCGAGATGCGAAGGAAGAAAATAAACCTGGTAAATATGGAAAGAGACAGTAGAATGGCTGTAAAGGTGTGGAACGACGTGAGGTTGTCCCCACCGCAGACAAGGATGGAGGAAATCCAAAAGATGGTAACGTACAAAGTTTACTCAGTTGAGAAAAAAAGAGTCGATCACATGGAGGAGAAAGAATAGACAAGACGCTGATGACAGTCTGGTCAGATATTACCTACCTGGCCAGAAGTAGCAAGTTCGGGACGATTATTGTTCATTATAAAACAGAGGAAAGAGCGATCGCCCACATGGGCAAGAAGATTGCCAAAATCAAAGTGGAAGGGATTCCTCCTGAAATCGATGCGGCTTGGGTGGTGGCAGCTCTCTTTATTGAAAGAGAAAAAGAGGTGAAGGTAATTCAAGCGGAAGTGATGGAAGGAACAACATGGAAGGGACAAATCATCGAAATTACCGTCCAAGCTGAGGTGGAGGTCCTCGAAGTGCTTCCTGAGAACCTGTGGATTGGGGATTTGATACTGAAAGTGTGGGTGGAGGGCAGGATTCCTCGCTGCTTTAAATGTTGCCAGAAAAGCCACATAAGAGTGAACTGCCCTCCACCACCAAAAATGGTAGAAGAGCGCCAGCCATCACCACAGGAGAGGATACAAGAAGTAGAAAAAGAAACTCCAGTATTAGAAGATAGGGAATGGGAAATAGCCGGGAAAATAGAAAAAGAAAGTAAGTACTTGTGAACCCCAACCTACCCAGTGCCCTCCCTATCCCTTTTCACCACACCCTCCCCATGCAAACACCAAACCTACTCATTCCCCTCCAACAACAAAACAGAAAAGAAATGCAAACACACATGATGTAGATATGGCTCCCTCTCCCCCTGTTTGTTTCGCTTGCGTTTTGTATGCGGACGCGGAGGATGATGTAAACCTGGTGAGCGAGTGGAAAGATGTGGTTGAAGTGGAATTCTTCGATGTAGATGGTGATCCTATAATATGTCATTTGTTGAATAAGGCACCAATGGAGATAGTAAAAAAGTATGATATGGGTATTGAGTTGTGGAAGGTGATCGGGGAAAGAGAGCAATTGCCAAAACAGACCTAAAAAATGACTACGGTATTGAACTGCTGAATTTTAGATAACAATGATTGAACTGTAAAATGGTTTCAATGTAACCACTCGACTTCGGGGGTCGAGTTGGCTTTCCGTCTCATTATATCATCTTTTTCATGATTCATTCCTTTCCTTTAATTTTGCTTCTTTCTTTATGCCTCCTTTTAAAATTTTAGTTCCCCGATATTATGCACGTATCTTCTATGATGGCCCCTGGTGGGTAATAAAGAAATCGGTTATTTCGTCTGCCGTTACGTTCTGAGTTGAAATTCCGCCGAGGTTGACTTTGCCTTTCATCCTTTCGGGGGTCTATAAATTAAGTACCAGTTACGCACTGGGGTCGTTGTAATCGACTTAATCCGTTTGTCTGTCCTTGTTTGTCCCCTCTGTGTTTAGCCCCTTGTGGGTAGTAAAGAAATAGGTACTTCGCCCGTCGCTACGTTTTGAGTATAAATTCCGCCGAGGTCGACGTTTCCTTTCACCCATTCGGTGTCGATAAAATAAGTACTAATTGAGCACTGGGTTGATGTAATCGATATATAGTCCTCCTGTGAATTTGCGGACCTTGTTGAAACAGTTATTACTATTATTAAGGCAGCGAGCTGGCGAAATATATACTTTCTTTTTACTCAATCCAAATTTGCAGTGTGTGTATTTCGTTCTTACATTGTCACCAGACTCTTTCGGCCCTTGTGGCCATTAAAAGAAATTTTTATTATTAGATTGGCGGAATCGTTAAAGCGTTGGGCTACAGCTTTTTAAGCTGAGTGTTCAAATCTCGCCGAGATCAATTTTGCCTTCACCCTTCTGATTTCGAAAAAGTAAAGTAACGATCAAGTGATGGGGGTCGATTTAATCAGTTAACTCCTCTTTAAAAATTTCTGGCTGTATGCCTAATAATAACTTCAAATATATGTACAGTATCTGAAATTTGGAGGAGGAGTACTTCATTGGTACTTTACTTTATCAAACCCGACAGGATGAAAGGCGGAGGTCACCTTCGCCTAATAATTTTTGCAGGGTTGATATAATAAACTATCAGCCAAGTCTTATCAGCTCACTTATCAGCCTGTCACTGAAATTCTGGCCTTGTTCTTACGTTTAAAATTATTATAGGCAGTACATTGACAGATCTTTTCAATGTAGGATAAAATACTTTACGGTTTTTGTTCTAATACTGTTCTGAGTTCAAATCCTGGTGTCGATGAAATAAAGTACTCGTCAAGAATAGGGATCAATGACATCGACTTAATCCTGCTCTCAAAATTGCTAACCTTATATCAAAATTAAAAAAACATTAAAATGGCGGCGAGCTGGCAGATTCGTTAATCACCGGAAAAAATGCTTTGCGACATTTGTTCCGACTCTTTACGTTATGAACTCATATCCCATTGAAGTGAACTTTACCTTTCATTCTTACAGGATAAATAAAAGTAGGTCAAGTACTACGTCGATAGTTGTTGGTTTTATGCCATTACTAAGGTGGTGTGCAGGCTGAATCATTAGTGTGTCCGACTAAATGCTTAGCGGCATTTCTTCCGGCCCTTCACGTTCTGAGTTTAAATACCGCCGAGGTCAGCTTTGTCTTTCTTCCTTTTGGAGTCGATAAACTATAATACCAGTGAAGTACTGGATCGATGTAATCGACTAGCTCCACCCTCCCCACACACACTAAAAGTTTTACTGTGTGCCAAAATTTAAAACAATTATTATTGCTATAAATAAATGTTTCAAGTTTCGCCACAAAGTGTTCAAGTGGTACTTATTTTATCGACCTCGAAAGGCAAAGTCGACCTCAGCGAAATTTATACTCTGAACGTAACGACGGGAGAAATATCGCTAAGCACTTCGTCTCGCGCGCAAACGATTCAGCCAGCTCACCGCCTTATAATACTGTAAATAATCATTTCTACTAAAGGCACAAGGCCTGAAATTTTCGGGTAAGAGGACTAGTCGATTACATCGACCCAGTGTGTTACTGTTAGTCGGGTTGATAAATTAAATACCCGAACGGATGAAAGGCAAAGCCAACATCAGAACGTAGTGACAGACGAAATACTCCTAAGCATTTCGGTCGGCGCGCTAACGATTCTGTCATCTCGCCGCCTTATATTACTGTAAAAAATACTTAAATCAAGGCGGCGAGCTGGCAGAAACGTTAGCACGCCGGGCGAAATGCTTAGCAGTATTTCGTCTGCCGTTACGTTCTCAGTTCAAATTCCGCCGAGGTCGACTTTGCCTTTCATCCTTTCGGGGTCGATAAATAAAGTACCAGTTACGCACTGGGGTCGATGTAATCGACTTAATCCCTTTCTCTCCTTGTTTGTTCCCTCTATGTTTAACCCCTTGTGGGTAATAAACAGATATTTCATCTGTCTTTACGTTCTGAGTTCAAATTCCGCCGAGGTCAACTTTGCCTTTCATCCTTTCGGGGTCGATAAATTAAGTACCAGTTGCGTACTGGGGTCTATGTAATCGACTAGCCCTCTCCCCCAAAATTTCACGCTTTGTGCCTATAGTAGAAAGGATTATTTACAGTATTATAGGCGCCGAGCTGGCTGAATCGTTAGCGCCTAGAGTAGAAAAGAATAATACTTACATCTTTAAGATGATACCAAAGGAAAACTTCTTGAAATGCGTATGGTAGTGTAAGAACTACAAGAAGAAGAACGTTGTTGAAGATCTCCCAAGAATAAGTGAATCTTGACACTGAAGACCTTTCTTCTTTTTTATCTAAATAGGAAGAAAAAATATAACTTGAGGATTTGCAGAATGTTTAGTATCGGACGAAATATTTTACTGTATTTCTTCCAGTTCTTTACTATCCAAGTTCAAATCTTGCCGGCACAAGCTTTTATTTTCATCACTTCAGTAGTTTGATACAATGCAATATCAATCAAGTACTGGAGTGTATTTGATCGACTAACCCTTGACCGAAAATCTTTGGCTTTGTGCCTATATAAGACACTTGGTAACATGGAATCAGTAACTAGTCTCCGATGAATCTTTGACAAAAGCTGAAATCAATCATATCGATCTCACGTCTACGATAATGAAATACCACCACTTCCATAGTTTCAGGTGCATGGAAAGTGAATTATAAGCAGAAACAAGCGCAGTTTTCTGCCCTCTCCTTGTTGAAGTGTTGCGTAATCATTCATGGACTTCATTGGTTGATGTATGAAACATCCTGGAGCCTTTCATTAAAGCAGTGGAGGTGTCACACATGTGCAATAATGAGATATTGTCGTTTCCACTGCTTCAGGTACACAGAAGGTATTGTATAGGCAAGAGTAATTGTGATTCTCTGGTCTTCAGCATGGATGTGTCTCTTGTTGAAGTGCTCTATGGCTGAAATTACTGTCTTCATTGATTAATTTTTAAGAAATGAAAATATGCAATCAATATGCATTATACATTATACTGCTGTATTAAATCATATATTATATTATATTATATTATATTAGGCGCGGGAGTGGTTGTGTGGTAAGAAACCTGATTCTCAACCACATGGATCCGGGTTCAGTACTCCTGCGTAGCACCTTAGGCAAGTACCTTCTACTATAGCCTCGTGCCGACCGAAGCCTTGTGAGTTGATTTGGTAGAAGGAAACTGAAAGTATCTCGTTCTATATATATGTATGCATTTGTGCGTCTATGTTTGTCCACTCACCATCACTTGACAACAGATGTAGGTGTTAGTTCTATATTTAAGAGATGAGGAATTATGCACATTATTTACATTTGACGGATATTTGTCCTCATCTAGCTTGTTAACACAACGTTTCGGCTGATATACCCTCCAGCCTTCATCAGGTGTCTTAGGGAAATTTCGAACCTGGGTTTCCATTCCTATGGTGTAGTGGTTAAGAGAGCGGGCTACTAACCTCAAGATTCCGAGTTCGATTACAGGCAGTGACCTGAATAATAATAATAATAATAATGATAATAATAATAATAATATCGAAAAATACCTTAGGAATGAGAACCCAGGTTCAAAATTTCCCCGAGACATCTGATAAAGACTGGAGGGTATATCAACCGAACCGTTGTGTTAACAACAAACAAGATGAGGACTAATATCCGTCAAATATAAATAATGTAAATGGTTGGTGCGTTTACGTCCCCGTAACTTAGCGGTTCGGCAAAGAGACCGATAGAATAAGTCCTGGGGTCGATTTGCTCAACTAAAAGGTGGTGCTCCAGCATGGCCGCAGTCAAATGACTGAAACAAGTAAAAGAATAAAAGAAAAATGATATTGTATATTGGTTATATCATAATATACGTGGTCTATCCAAAAGAAAACTAAACTCTTAAAACTTCGTGCCAACCAACCGATGTAACATACTCCCAACCTCACTGCTGTGTTTTGGTTGGCTTTTCGCTAAATATTGCCACATCATGCCATGTCAGTCATCGACCAACACATGCGAGAGTTGACGTATAGTTAGTGCAAGTGGACGTCTGTTGAAGATCAACACTTGAAGGGTTTGGAAGAACATGTTTATATGAAATTTTGTTTCAAATACAGAAAATTTTTAACTGAAATCTCTCTAACGTTAAAACAGGTTTACGGGCGGGCATTTTTGAGTCGTACACAATGTTAAGAGTGGTATTAGCGTTTCAACTCGAGACGAACACCTACTGAAAACGATTCTACGTTACACAACTTCCTACAGCACTTGATGGTGATCATTTTGTGAATGTGCGTGTTATATGTCCATGAAAATCCTCACCAAATTGTCCGTAAAGTTTCTAAAGGAGACGTGCGCAAAAGTCCGTGCCGCATGATTAAAAAATTAAAGATGCATCATGATGTCGCAAAGTTAGTGTTGCATCTGTTGTGGGATGAAGGAAAATAGAACTGGTGCTGCTTGGTAGTTAGAACGCTGATGAAAACTTTCTGAAAATGCCATAACAGGTGTGCGACTGCGATGCAGAAGCAAAAAGATGGTTGTCACAATAGATATGGATCAGCGCTGTCTAGAACAGAAGAGTACCTCAGAGATACTCAAACGCGAAGGGGATGTTGATCGTCAGTTTCGGTTGGAAGAATCTTATTCATTATGAGTTTGTTTCGTGTGTTCAAGCGACCAAAGTGTTTACTTGGATAACTTGAGACATTTCAGAAAGGCAGTGTAAAAGGAGAGGCTTGTAGCATAAAATCTTGATGCTGCACAAAATGGCACCAGCTCATACGTCATGTTTTATCCCTAACGTTTTGGACGACGCTTATTTCCCTACTATCCTATTTTACAGACTTGGTCACTTGGGATTTTTTGTCTTCAAAATTTTTAATTTATTCTGAACGGTTGCCAATTTCAATCATTAAAAAACCATCGAAAACTGTTCACTACAAGAACTTCACACCACCTCTAAAAATGCATTGCAAAACTGGAAAAACGCTAGGGTCCTTGTATCCACAGTATATGGATCTATTTTGTAGGAGACAAGTTTCATAGAATTGCAAGTAAAATAGATTTATTTTTCAAAAAGTTTACGTTTTATTTTTCGAATCACTACATTAAATTATATCAAATTATAATGTATCTTGTTAGATTATATTACATTATAAAACACTTACTCGAGCTCCTTCTTAGAAGATATATATCGCATGGTAAACAAATGGCAAGCAGTGCACCATATATCAGATAAGGTAAATTGAATCCGCCAAGCTGAAATAGATTTAATACAATTATGGTTTACTCTGTTGTGGCCGATTTAATATTGCTATTAGCGATGTATTGTTACCAAAAACTTGGTCCTTGGACTCCTCTTTAACACGTTATATTCGAAAATATCAGATTTTTTTTTTTTTTTTTTGCATATGCAGAGAAACATAAATTCATGGGAACGAAACAGACTTTTGAAGTAGCGTAAGTAAATGCTTGGTTTTTGTAATATATTTTGTCGGCTCTGGAACGATGAGAAATGAATGTCGATTCATTCCAGTAATATAAACATAAATGGATGAATCTAAAATCCGTAAGATATCAATTTCGGTGCTCTGTCATTTCTGCCACTCTACATGCTTAATAACATCCGTAAACTCACACCTAGATTTGATTTAGCAGTAACTAGGCATCCCCTACTACAGCCAGTCTGAAGTAACCATCACATTCTACTTTATGTTATTTTCTTCAATCTTGTCCTTTCATAGCCTATCTTTTATTTTATTTATAATATACATATTACGTATTATTGTATTTTATCATACCATCTCATATCCTATCCTATCCTATCTTATCTATCTTGCATTATCTGATCTTATTACAACTCTTCAATAAATATTTTTGATTTACTATGGTCAGTTTAGTACTCAAAAAAATTGTCTTTTGTCTAAAGGGGAGACCAAAATTAGTTTTTCAAGGTACAGACGAGATGGTCGAAGGTATAGGCATCGGGTTATCTTCTCATGGATCATAAGTTCAAATTATAGGGTTTACGTGCACATTTCTAAACGACTTACAATGTTTATGGATGGACAGCCATCCTTTTCCGTTGTGTAAACAATAAAAATAACTTGATCAAATATCGCTATCAACTCGGCTCACCTAGTCGTTCGAATGTGTTAGATACTACGAAATCAATAGTAAATATTATCTTAGATAGATCGGCTTCCTTTTCAAAGAAAAGTTATGTCATCTTTTGTACCCATAGTCAAGGAACAGGCCTGAAAAACGTTAAACTACTAAGCCCAGATTTAGGGGATATTTATACTTATAGGAAACAGAAGGTGAGAGATATTTGCATTACTGATGTAAACTCACGCCCATGGACTTAGTAGATGTCCGAATTATTGAATTAATTCCTCTCAGTCAGGTATATGAAGAGGCTTACCTAATCCTTGATAGTGGTGTCAGCAGCCATTCGGCAAACAATATCCCACAGCCATTGTAGCAGCAGACACAGTTCAGCTGTGATACAGCGGCTTGTATCAACTATGCAATGACAGTCAGCAGCGCAACAATTTATAAACCAACATCTTTTACAGATTCACTACGTTTTCAAGTTCTGTTGCTTGAAACGAACTGTAAAGACTATCTATGATCCGGGAACTTAAATTTCATTATTTTTCTATCTTCAGGTGGCGGGCTGGCTGAATCGTTAGCAGACAGGGCAAAATGCTTAGCAGCATTTCCTTCGTCTTTATGTTCTGAGTTCAATTTTTGCCGAGTTCGACTTGCTTTCCATCCTTTTGGAGTGGATAAAATAAGTACCAGTTGAGAAATGCCATCGATGTAATCGACTTACCCACCACCTCAAAATTTCAGTAGAGAAGATTATTTTTTCGCCTTGAATCCATTGAAAGTACCTATTAACTGGATTGTAACACATGTATATACTCTTTATATACGTACACTAAAAACTTGCATAGCCATACATTTATTGTGTATACACACTTACATGAACGCACTTTCGTTTACATTTGATGATTCATTTGCATGTACACACACACAACTGTATATACACTCCATCATCGCTTCTTGTAAATAGTTATAGCCATTTCTATTTCTGAACATTTCACTTAATTTCAAGTAATATTTCTTGACTGTGAAATTGAAACACCATTTGTATCATAGACTTTATATCTTGCCGATTAGATGTGTCATAATTTAATTTATTGGCAATTAAAGAATATATATTCCTATTCCATGTTTATTATTGTATGTAGCCAATCTTTATAAATCCAGTTTTGGGGTGGAGTCTACATTATCCACACAGTGTATAATCCTTCCCCGGCACAAAGGTCAATAATTACGATCTTTAATTCTAGTTTAGAGATAAAGAGATAAAAAGTAAAAAATCTTACTAGATACGACTAGATTATTTCAGGTAACTATTCTCACGTGAAGAATTAACCTCAACTGCAAGCCTCATTAAAATAATGATGGTGTTTACAGCTGTGAACTATGTTTCTTGAAGGGCCTCTTAAATGAATTCAGATGACTCGGATGTTGAAATTGAAGTAACTTGATCACAAACTTAGTGCAATGCTTGTGACAGAACATAAGTGAGGCGACTTCTATATGGTCTGTCGGCATGCAAGAAATAGCTGCCTTCTCGCTCAAATTTTGCCCTGCTTTCATAAAAACAAAATATACGTTGGATAATACTGTCCTGTGTACGCTAAGTCTGAAAACGGTTCTGTCTGGAACTTCGTTAACCATACATTTGTTTAACTGCAGCTAAACGTCAGCTAGTTACCCGACACATCTCACATGGTTTCATTCTCTCGCAGCAAAAATTCAATGAAGATAATTATGTAATCATACTTACATCATAAAGTATTCCTCCAAATAGGGGGCTAGTTGAGTAACCAAGCCCAGTTACAGCCATAAACAAACCCTGAAATAACGTTTAAACACAATAGCTGTGGAACTTCAGAAGATACTAATCTGTTTTTGTAAGAAAATTATGTTTTGAAATATTTTCTTAAAAGTAAATATCTTTACTTACATGTAACATTCTCAAAACTTACACAATCTCTCAATTGTCTCATTCCGTAAATAATGATATAATCTCAAATGCATTATTCCCTAAAATGTATCCGTACTATAAAATACGATATTCCTTAAAATTTCAGTTCTTTAAAATAGCGGTAAATTGACAAAACAATGAATAAGTTTTATATAGGGGAAAGATATTTAGTTTTACAATAATATGTATAGAACATAATGTATTTGACAACCTGCACAAGGATCATAGGACCAAATCCATGGCTGGCGTTCCATTGTGATTCAGACTAGCATCTTTTATTCTATTAAGCATTGATCCACTTAGGTAACGGATCATTGGCTTGTAAATTTTCAAGCTAGTGTTCCATTACTTCTATTCCAGACTGGACCCCATTTGCTTGGAGCTTGCATTGCCAATAAAATATTTCTGGCTGTTTCCTAACTTACTGTAACGTTCAAGTCACTATTATCGTCGTTTATTTATACACAAACCTATATCTACACATAATTTCTGGAATATGAAACACATACTACATCCCAACTCAAACTTTATAAGCGAGTGTGTGTCTGCGCTCGTATATATCCGATGGTGTTTGAGTGGTTATAAAATTGTCTATGATTTACATATGTTATGAAGAGATATTATAAAGTGCTAATTGGTCATTTTGACATAATCTTTATGATGGCCTAATCTATTTGATGTAATGAATAACATAATAGCCTGGCAAGTGATAGATATGTAAATCAGCTCCCGAAATGCAACCAATTCGCTTTTTTCTGTATGGGGCCGTAATTTGAAATATCTATATATTAATACGCTAAGGACAAAATGCGTTACGCTGTCACGTGATTAGTTGAAGAAAAAGGAGTAGAGCGAGAAAGAAAAAGGGGGAGAAAGAAGTGTTCATGATGCGAAGTAGGAGAAACGTAACATTTATTGCGGGGTTAAAATGCTTTCTGAAGGTAGTGATGTAGAGAAAGAGAGTTAGTAACACAAATTTTAGCAGAATGAGGTTCTAGTGGTGCAGTTAAAGAAAGACAAAGAGGGAGAGAGAAAGTGGAGAGTGTAAGGGAGAAAGAGTAGAGGTGTTTTGCCAGCCGATGCATTAAGCTGTCAGGTGGTCAGTGCAAATGAGAGATGAAAATTAAGAGAAAGAGAATGAGAGAAATCATAAAGACGTGAAGAGGGAATAACATGGTTAGAATGTTTGTTAAAATTTGAGGTAGAGGGAGAAAAAAAAGAGAGCTGGAGAGAGAGAGAGAGAGAGAGAGATAAAATGTTAAAAGGAAAATTTTAAACATCATATATTATTGTGACTTATTACATCGTTGGGTGGACTGAAAAAGGAATAATAATAATAACCTTATCATAGAAAAATAGATTTTTTCAATGAAAGTGAAATAACTTAGCAAAATAAGCGTAGATGTTATTTTTCGTTTCTTTTCTTTTGTCGCTTTTTGTTCTTTAAAGAGGAGTAGATATAAACAAAGAACTGAAATAAAATGAAACTATCGTGGATGGCAAACAACTTAGATTGAGCTTTGTTATTGAAAGCTATAATGATGGTGGTGGAGGTGATGGTGATGATCATTGTGGTGATGATGATGATGGTGGTGAGTGGTTAGCGAAATGTGCAGTCTTTTTTTATTTTTTTATATCGCCTCTCCTCATATATTTACTGTCTGCTTGCTTGAAAATATGTATTTGTTTATAAAATATGGATGACAACAGAAAGATTAAAACGGTATATAAAGAGAAACAGAGGTTCGAATCACTAAAACAAGCACGGGAGCATCAGTGTGTTGAAGGGAAAATATGAATCAAAGAGTATTGAGTGAGTATTTACAAGAAATAAGGGAACGAGTTCAAGATAGAATATAAAATAAAAATGAACGAGAACGTCAAAAAAACCGAAAACGTATGGTCGAAAGATACAACGTTGGTGACATGAATATTCTCTGTAATCACTGTGAAGCTATTAGACTGGAATGAGACGAAGATAAAGAAGTATGCGTTTAGTTATACTCACAAATAAACAACTGAAATCATCTGGAAATTCAGTGGTATAAAATATCATAACTGCTGTATTGATTGTACCACAACTCAAAGATTCGAAAGCTCTCACAATGAAACTTAGTATGAGGAACACCATATTATAAGAACCCTGCTTAGGGATGTATTCAAGAAATCTGATGAGAGAGAAATATACAAATATTAATAATGGTTTCTACCAACAGTGCAAGGTTACCCATTTTCATAGTGAGAACAGTCGATAACAGGAAACTCAAATATATATTTTGTCAGTAAGAAAACAATAAAAGCAAATGAAATAGTAATAAAAATAAAAATGATTATATTTTTGTCATGAGGAAAAGAAAAATTGTTTTGGATTTAAGCTCTTTCTGCTTTTTAGTTTACCCAGTGGCACCCTAGGGCCAGATTTTTCGGGGTATGGTGAGGCAATTGCTCCGGGTATCTAGATATTGGGGACCCCTGCTAGGAAAGGTATGTGGCACTCAATACAGGAAGCCCCTCACCACCACCTTCCAGCAATCAGGCTTGCTGAGTCACACTCGTTATACAAAGGTATCTTGATTTCTTAAATGTAATGAATTCTCTTTTATGATAAATACCCATAGATTTTTGGTCCTTTAGAGATACCAAATAATTCAATTAAAAAACAATTTATTGCCAGTCCCAAAGCATGATTCCCAGGGAAATTGTAGCTGCTTTGGGGACAGCTGAGAAAAGGGAAACAGAACAATCCTGAAAATGTATGTATGTTTGCGTCAGAAAAAAGAAATTTTTCCTCAAATTTGACCCAATTGTAATTGAGGTAGCTAATAAAATATCTGAATACTTTCTGGCAAAAAGCTATGGTGAAGTAGCTATAAAAAACATTTATCGTTGAGATTTTAGATTTTGTCGCATTTCCAATATCTAAAAATGGCTGTATGCTAAATATTACTCATTGTGCCCCACTTACTCTGGAAAGTGGAAAAGTTGACTTTCAGAAATAGCTGTTTGAACTTCCCCGTATTTGTCTCTCTCTCTCTCTCTCTCTCTCTCTCTCTCATCATGCCTTTGGAACAGCAACAACCACAAAAATGATTTTTTTCTTCATAATCTGTAATTTTATCTTATTTTACATTCTGAAATATATGTAACTCACATCAAAAGAAAAAAAAACTCTTACCTCACTCTTCTCGCCTTCATTGTACTTTTCACAATGAAGGAAAAATCAAATACCGCAAGTGGATGCGTGAAAAACGAAATTTGAATTTTGAAAAAGTATATCTATAAAGGGACATTTTCAGTCATTTATTTAAACTTTCTCTGGTAACTCATCAAATTTAATTATTGGAAATAGATGGGTTTTGAGATTTAAATTTAGTAATTTTCTGAGATTATAAGTCTTGGGTATAAGTGACCCACTGAACTTGAAGTGCTCCCCACCCCAGTTTAAATCCGGTCCTGGACTCCCTTTCTGCTTTGCAGCTTCAGGAACATTGACATTATTTTTGATTGCGTACATCTTTTAGTGTCAATAACTGTTTATATTTTCTCTAATTTTTCCTCGTCTCCTTTCATCACAATCATTTAATCACTCCTGGTGCATACAAGCATACATGCATTCATAGTACTTGACCGTCCTACCCATACTTACTCACTCATGCTAAGACATGCACTGACTCTGTCGCTGTTTACTAAACCTTTAGCACCTGTCCGAAATTTCTGCCCACCATCCTAAAAAACTAAATACATATCTTCCTTCCATCGTCCATTATTATCAAGACTCCTTGCCTTTTCTCTTCTTTTTGGCTTGATAAAGAGCCTGTGGCCAAAACGTTAGAAATTTCGCTTTTCCTTGTAATAGATGCATTGCGTTATTTTTTTTTTTTTACTTATTTTGATTACTTGTCGATGTGACCCCCCCCCCCCAACAGATTCTTCAGATTCTTGGTAGATCTGAGCTCAATGTAAAAGATAGATAGCCAAATACCACATAAGATGCTGTCTGATACACCACTGATCCTATCAATCCACTGTTCTTCGTAATAATGATACTAATAATAATTATAACATATAACATTGACACAAGGCCACATATTTACTTAATCAACTTGCTTAACTGGTATCTATGTCATCAAGCTGTAAAAGATCAATGGCAGTCGTTGATCTTGGTTGGACTTGAACTTAGAACATAAAGAGATTAATTAGATACAGCTCAGCTAACTCTGAAATCTTAATAATTGTAATGATAGTATGTCTACAAAGAAACACAATCAGCAGCTTCTTAGACACAATGGCTTTTCAGAGTAGATTCATAAGTTAGCCAAGTATATGAACCTGAAAATGAGCCTTTAAAACAATATTATAGATATGACAGATGAAATCATGATGCAAATCATACACCAAACTTGACCCAATAAAGCATTCATACAGGATTTGCCAGTATTTTATTTCATTCAGTATCAATCTCATAAGTAACTTTACAAAGTACGAAAAAATAACATACAATACGACAATATGAAAAATTCTGAACAAATCTCACTTACCCAAAAAAAATTGTGTTAATGGCAGAAAACCCGATTGCAACATATATGATACGTTTTAATTCAAAATGATAGACCTGTAAGAGATAAACAGACAACACTTAGTTTCAATTCCGAATGAGTCCTGTTGATTTGTTACATATTTTAAAAAAGATCCCATCACCTTCAGAGGAAACTTGAACAAATTTCTCAATGAATACCAGATAATCTGCCTACGCTTGAATACTTGTCAGTCAACAGCAACTCTTAACTTGATTTTAAAAATGACTAACAAATCCTATCAGGTGGTGCTACTAAGTTAGACATGGCTTGGGCCAATCTTTGGCCGAACCATATCTAAGTCATCTAAGTTATATGCATATATATGTATATTGAAGAAGAAGTGATGAAATATTCAAATAGCTGTGAAACAGCCGAAACTTTGATATCAAGTACGGTTTAGCACTCAGCCGATTGTGATATTTTGTTATGACAGGATATTCAGTGTAATGTAATATATTATCAAATTTGCTATGACACATTAAGATATGGTATTCAGTGACATTATCCAACAACATATGATAGTTAACAGGACAAGGCTTTTTTTACATGGTATCATACATCCAACGCATATCGACACTTTTATCAGAAACTAGAGCAATAGATACTAAGTTCGATTTCAAGATGGGAAAGAAACAACTGCTTCTTTGGTCTTAATTCATATATTTAATGAGAATAAATATTTCCCCTCGGAATTGGTTACATAATCTTATCTATTTGACAAATTGCTCATCCCTTGGGCGTAAAATTCTTCAGGCTTCAATGCAAAGAAGCACTCAATATAATTTTTATCTTCTTCGCAATTAATAAACAATTATTCGCTTATTTATTCTTAACATATCTAGGAAGATCCAGACGCAAAATATGTTGGTCACTGAAGTGGACATCATAGAATAACTCCTTTTTACGAGAATTGTGTGTTCAATACACTCGACGCTTGGCGCTTGGACACTGATGTTTCGACATGTTATGTCTCGTCAGCCAGAAGTAGAATTCTGAGCCTACAAGCTACTGGCGTCATTTAAACTTCCAGCGAACAAATTGTTTTCTGATTGGTGTTGATTGCTAACCGATAAAAAAATCGTTATTTGCACCATATACAGCAAGATCTGGAACGATTATTTGCCTATTCTTAACTAATATGGGAAGATCCAGACACAAAATATGCTGATCATATTTATTCTCTTATGACGTACAGCGACCGGCATATTCTGCCGCTGAATCTGCCAAGACGTATTAAGAATAAATATGCGAATAATCGTTTCAGATCTCGCTGTACACGTTGCAAGTCTTGATTATTCAATTGATAAACAGTTTTCCCTCTACATAATATTCCAATGATCTGAAAAGATGATAGTCAGATGGAGCAATGTCAGGAGAGTGAGAAGTATGAGTCAAAACTTCCATATTTAGTGTCATAATTTTTCCTGATTGGTTTGGATAATATGAGGTCTTTCATTGTAGTATAATAACGATACCCCTTTACGACTGACAAAGATGGGCACTTTTCTGAAAATATTTGTGCAATGATTCCAATTGACAAAACTTCTCAGTATTAACTCTTTAATTTAGATTTAACACTTCATAGTAGACAATGCTCTTCATATCCCTCGAAACACAGAGCACATTTCCAGGTGCAACTCTGGGATAAACTCTTCTTTTTCATTGGGTGCTAACCAATGTCGTTTTCGTTGGATATTATTATAGAGAACCCACATTTCATCACTTGGATCGAAAGTAATCTACGAGGAAACATTTTTCCGAACAAAACTGGTCGGACCACTGTTAGCATGTTCATGCATTTTAAAGTTTCATTTCCATAGACAGAACAAATATTTCTGGCCTCTCCTATTGCTTAAGAAACCCCTCTTGAATTCATACGGCACACAGTGTCTGATATGGGTCTGATCTATTTTAAAAAAGTAAAATCGATATCATTACGCATTTAATCTCTGATATAAAGTAACATTCAAAGAAAGAAAAAGACTATTAGAATATATAAATTAGGGTTTTATACTAAGCACTGAAAACAAAGTACTCTCAGAGTGATCATGGGGAAAATACGACAGGACTTTCTCTCCAACGTTATACCATTCTCTGATTGGACTTTAAGGCTCAGAAATATCTGGAACGTATTCCGATGTTACTGCCCACCATATCTGCTTTCTGTTTGTTTCTCGCCTCGTGCACATTGACACAACAAATTTGCACACTCTCTTTTTTTCTTCTCGTACACACACACAAACACACATACACTCACATTCGGCTTACACATCCACACACAAATGGAGCTGTTCGTTCATGACATTGTTAACTACGATTCTAGTAGAAGCAAGTTCTAAGCGCAAAAATAAACAAAATCTCTTTTAAAATATTGATTGACTGAAAACAATTCAAGGCCTACTTTTACCATCAATGTATATTTTTGATTCCTAGTTTAACAAAGAGCACTGTATTAGCTGTATTAGTTAAAATGAGAGTTAGCTCTTTCTTAACCGAGATTCTCTTTACTTAGTATTAGACGACTATTGTTAGTGTGAGTATTTAGAAGTTAATAAATAACTTTTGTCTCACTCGGTGATAATTTTGCCATTTCCTGGAGGACATTGTTCTTGCTTTTCGGTACTCACAGAAATCCACTAAAGAGAGCTGATTTCAATATGCTTCAGTTTTCCTCCTGGCCATCTCAGCCAGCTTTCTGCAAAAGTACAGCTTAAGATGAATACATTCAGTATTTGGCAACAGATTTGTTGTTTGATAATTTAGACTTTTTTTTCTTTTTTGGTCACATAAGTGGTATACAGTAAAAGTCAATTGCTGCTATCGTTTAAGTCAGTCTCATGAGCCAAATTCCACTGCTTTATGATAGTAAAGTATTACAGTATTACTAAACCTTGACAAATATCAACCTTCGTACTCAAACGTGTTCAGGAACCCTTTACCAGGTTCCTAAACACGATATGTGGGTGACAGGAGGCTGTGTTGATGTATGTTAGCCTCTCGTTTAGTTAGCGGTAAGGCCTGTGAGTACCGGAGCCCAAGTCCAGCGTGATGTCTAAGAAATACGCTGTGGTGAGATTGGTTTCTATGGTGATCTTCAATCCCATAGCGGCAAGCGTGCTGATTAAGTCCTTCATAAGCCTATCTAATTAGTGTATGGCCGCTTGCTCCCTTAGAGATGGTCAGGGCATCATCTCTGTAGAGGCCAAAGGGGACAGAGGGGAACTTTTCATAAGGATGTACAACCCATCGCTACGTCAAAGGAGCCTGTGGGGTCGGATTACTTGACCCATGCTGAACTTTTGTTAAATAGTACTGCCTTCCAGGCATGCATAATAATTTCTACATCGCTATCACTAAAGCTAGTGAAGTCCCTAGCGAAAGAAAGCGTTTTGGTCAGTAGCGCTTTTGATATAGACGAATAAAAGTTGAATATATCAAATCGGGTGAAACATGCCTTGCCTCTACCCTTGCTGACGTTACAAGAAAAGGTTGGTGGGCCCTACATCAACTGTACAAAACGCTGCGATCTATGAATCTATGCATAGCCGAACGCACGAGAATCCTAAAATTCACTAAAGAGAACCAGGCACTATACTAAACTGCAGAACTGAGATTTTCGGGCCATGTTTGCATTTTAGGACATTTCTGCTGGCATTTTGGGAACCGCAAGGTTGCGGCACAGCCGGAAGTTGGTAGTTAACGGGAGAGAGAGAGATAATCCCTTATTGTTTACCCTATAGCTGAATGATGTCGGTACGGGCGGAAGTCGATAGCCATTAGCAAAGGGATACAACCTCCACCTTGTTTACATCTGCCTTTCTACTGAAACTTCTCTTCAGGTTTTGGGTTCTGACAAAACGCCATAAGTTTAAACCATTTATGGACGGGAAACACAGAGTAACCCCATAAACCGGACTTCATCAGAAAAAAAAATTATATATCTATAGTAATACGTAATTGTAAGATCCAAAGATGTGTTGTGTGTGCGTGTGTGTGTATGTATGTATGTATAAAGGAAAATTCAGTTGGCTTACCATTCTTTTGACCATTTGTGGAGCCAATACATTCATGAATGGATAAACACCAAACAGCAAGCTCATTAAAGTATTGTTTATTCCACGAAGTTTAGCCTGAAGGAAAAAATATCCATTTGGTTCGTTAAATCTGATCAGTTATAGAGGTGTAATGGTGCATTATTGTAGGGACAAGTCCACGTATTTTGTAGGAAGAATACAGTCGTTTAACTTAAACCCTAGTGCTTGACTAGAACTGATTTTACTTATATCCATAGAATGAAAGACAAATTCCTCTCCACTCCGTTACAACAACTAAATACAGCCAATCTGTCTGCCTTTTTAACATACCCCACTCTTTTCTTAATCCCAATAACAACTGCTACTGAGCAAGAAATTAAGCGATGGTAGACAGAGTTCGTGACACGGTTTCCGCTCTTAGTTGATATATTTTGCTTATCCCAACAAATGCCATTGAGAAAGGCTTAGAAGTTACATAATCTAATGTTTTATAGTAAATTGACGATCATTGTCTCAAATAAAAAGTTAATATTTTCGCCATTAATCACAGGTGGAAAGCTACAAATCCAAAATCATTCTAGATTTTAGTCGCAGTGCCTTGAACGGCGGTGTTGTCAGACATAGTATTCAATATTTAGTCATGTCTTTTAGGTTCTGTGTTCAAAGCCCACTTGTAATTGGCACAGCTTTTCGTCCATGCAGGGTGCCTATGCAATAGTTATACTAGTTATATACTGAGGTCAACAGGCACACCCAAATTTTCCCTTCAATTTTAATCACTACAGTTTGTGTTTCGTATGAAATTAATATTTTTTTTTAAATATGGTCATCACCACTGTATGAAATGTTTTCGGTTCCTGTCAGCGCCTTCCCGAGATTTAGGTTCAATTCCTAGTTGCACCTATTTTACTTTACTTCTCCAACATCGTTAATGTCCAAGAGAAGGACATAAGTATCACTCTGTTTTATATTTGTTCTGATTTTAACTTTTCTAGCTGATGTTCTTTCTCCCATAAAATTAGTAAACTTGTTTCATATCTTCTTCATTTTGATTTTTCTTTAATAAATGTATAAAAATGTATATATGTTTTATTTAAGGCATAATAAATAAATGAAACATGTAGATCGCATACTAAAGTAGAATTTGACTCTTGTAGATCACGTTGGTTACGTAGATCACATACCTAAGTAGCACCCAAAGTTTGATTGTTTTTTTTTCTTCTTTTGTATACCTTTCATTTTTGCATTAATTCCTCCAAAGCAGGAGTTGAACTCATTACTATAACCTGTGGAAAGAAACATTTGTCAACAGTTATGGCGCTGCTGCTGATTCTAAACAGCATGAAGTTGTTCCCATCCTTGATAACTGTTCTCAGCTTTCTGAAAAATAAACATACTCCTGACCTCTTCAAAATCACAATTATCAATCTACAAAGTCTCATTGTATTTGAACAGTTTCACAAGTTCATAAGTATCCGGTCGGTTCATAAGTATCGGTTGCAAATATTAGACTTAATAAAGCCGCGATCTATGGTGAAAATAGATTTTTATCAGTGTTAAGTGATTTCACAACACTGTGACCAAATTCTTCTGTGAACGGACGTTGAAAATTATTGTCTGACTAGCTTAAGGTGACCCGCTCTACGCGCGGGTAAGAGTGTGGTTGTTACTTTCTGATGCTTCCTTTCTGTTTTTTATCACCATATTCTCCCTCTTTGTTTCACTCTCCTTTCTCTCACTTTCCCGCTCTCTTACTCTTCCTTTCTCTCGGACTCTCCCTCGCTTTCTCTTACACTCTAACTTTCTCTCTCCCATTTATAAACAACAAAAGATCTTGAGTAAGTTAAGAAAGAAAATATTTTGAAAGATCAATCATAAATATCAGGCAGTGACAACGGAAACGTCTGCTTCAAGGCAAACAGCAAAACACTAACATTTAAAAGGGACAGACGAACTTGCGAGCTGAATAAAAATTTAAAAATATTGGAAACTAAAGTTTGAAGGGATAGAATCTGAGGATAGTAGAGTCACCATGGCTGGTATTTCTTAACGACGGACAGCAACGTAGTGGCAGTTTAACGGCTGGCGTAAAATTTTGAACTTGATGTAAAAGAAAATTCCTAAACACCAAGTTTTGAAGTGATTCTTTCTCACGACAGTAGACACACCATGGCAAGCATTCAAAACTTCTTCATGATGGACGGCAACACATTGAAGATTTAAAGGCTGGCGCAAATTTTTTAGCTTGATGTAACAGAATTCCTAAACACCCGCTCCTGTAAATTTTAATCCCTTTCCAGCCCCATTTAGACCCCTTTTCACATTTTGGTTAAAATAACCTGATTTCATTTGGGTCTACTCGGGCTACATTTTATAAGATGAGGAATTTTGTCCTAGAGGTCACGCCTTTCATTTGAAGAAAAAAATAGTTGCCATGCAAAGTCGCCAGCACTTCTAACATAGGTGTGCATATTTTCAGCTCAACCGACCACATAATGCACACATTATATATATATATATATATATATATATATATATACGCATTATATATACAAATGTATACTATATATATGCATATATATATATGTATAAATACAGATATATACACTTTGTATATATACATTATATATACATATTTATATATAGAACACACACACACACATATAAATTAACCCAATAAATATCCGATTCATAATATTTGTTCTCGTGATTCTGTTGTGGTGGTGGCGATAATAATTCTCTCTATAAATGCAGACAGACGTAGAGAGAATGGGGATGTGGGCGAAAGAGTGAAGGCGGCGAGGGAAAGATAGTAGGCGCTGTCAAACGACGTTATAGAGAGAAAGTGAAAGGAAGGGAGGAAAGAGAGAGAGAGAGAGACG
The DNA here is from genome assembly GCF_006345805.1 of Octopus sinensis. NCBI lineage: Eukaryota > Metazoa > Mollusca > Cephalopoda > Octopoda > Octopodidae > Octopus > Octopus sinensis. The sequence continues at coordinate 22,844,484 of NC_043005.1, forward strand.
GAGGAAGACAGGCAGATAAGAGAATGAAGGAAGACTTGTCAAAGTGTGCGATTTTTGCCCCAGTAACCACACCTTTTAAGATAGGGATTTCTAACCTAGCCCACTCATATCTTCACCTCATTTTACATGTCCCTGTAAATTTAGGAGTCAATCCGACGGGATCTAGTACCCTTTAACCCGTTCCAATGCCAAAAACCAGACAAACAAACAAACTTTTTGCATTTCAGATTTATAGATATTGACTAGCTTAAGGTGACCCGCTCTACGCGCGGGTGAGGTTGTGGTTGTTACTTTTTGTTGCTTCCTTTCTGTTTCTTATCACCACATTCTCCCTCTTTTTTTCTCTCTCCTTTCTCTCTCACCTTCCCACTCTCTTACTCTTCATTTCTCTCGGACTTTCCCTCGCTTTCTCTTACTCTCTATCTTTTTCTATTTATCTCTCTCCCATTTATAAACAACAAAATATCTTGAGTAAGTTGAGAAAGAAAATATTTTTACGCTTTTTAAACCCTTCGTCGTTATTCTCATTTGCTCATTATTACTTTCTCTCTATAACATCGTTTGATAGCGTCTACTATCTTTCCTCCGCCGCCTTCGCCAGCGCTGTCACTCTCTCTCTCTCTCTCTACGTCTGTCTGCATTCATAGAGAGAATTATCATCGCCACCACCACCACACAATCATGAGAATCTTTCTCTATATAGAGAGAGAGGGAGGGGGAAAGAGAAAGTAATAATGAGTGAATGAGAATAACGACGAAGGGATTAAGAAGCGTAAAAATATTGAAGGCGGCGGAGGAAGGATAGTAGACGCTGTGAAACGACGTTATAGAGAGACAGTGAAAGGAATGGAGGAAAGAGAGGGAGATGGAGAAAGACAGGCAGATAAAAGAATGAGAGTAGACTTGTCAAAGTGTGCGTTTTTCGCCCTAGTAACCACACCTTTTAAGATAGGAATTTCTATCTTAGCCCACTCTCATCCTCACCTCATTTTACATGTCCCTGTAAATTTTGGAGTCAATCCGACGGGATCTAGTGGCCTTTAACCCGTTCCAATGCCAAAACCAGACAAACTTTTCGCATTTCAGAATTATAATATAGAGATGTGATATTTGGTGAGAATAAAATATATTGTCCAAAGAACACAACAGTGTTGATCGAACCAATGAGGGAGCTACATTCAGAACAACAATCTCTAATGTACCTGCGTCTTTTTAAAAAGTCGGACGAAATCGGTGGAGCTTCGGTTCGGCAACGGAACATGGCGATCGATTCAGCCACCTGTTGTACGCTCTCTCCTCCATAGTTGTCAGAGAAGACTTCAAAGTGCAACGATCAACATGAGCATAGTTGTTCCTTTCCAGTTGACAACGGTTTAGCCGTACAGCGGGTACGATCTCGACTATGAGCACGAACGCGAGCTGACAACCAAGCTCGGGTACCACCACGAATACGAGCACGAACACGGCCATGCACAATCCCACGAAGACGGTCGCGAAGACAGCCGCGAAGTCGGCTGCGAAGACGGTCATGATCACAACGCCGAACGCCCGGTAGCTGACGACAAACGTATAACACACAAACACTCACACCCGCGCTGGAATTGTCGACCGACATGCAGCTCGCCGGCAAGCGGACGGAATCGCTGGAGCTTCCGCTAGGCGGGGGAATACGGCGATCGATGTGGTTTCAGAGAAATTTGCAGTAATTTGTAGAAGGTCATGTGATCATAGATTATTGCAACTGAAACAATTTTCACCATAGGTCTGCTGAATCAGGATTGACTTGGAGCTTAACAACGGCAGCAACAACTCAGTGCTGGTGATAGAGCGTGAATAACTCACTTCTTCACTGGCTATTGTTCTTATTTAATCCCAGTTCAGCTCAGCTTCGACATATCAATGACCGAAAATCTTTCAACCATTATCAACACACCTTTTTTCCAGACAGTGAGTCAAGAACTACATTATCCAAAACAGTCTTTCTTGACGTTGTAATTGTTTTTGCTGTTGTTTAACCCCGGTTAATTCTTTGACGCAGTAGATCAAAACTTTTCTTACTGTAGTTCTAACTGTAGCCATCACAGCATTTATTAAGATATGGCTTTTCTGTCTGAATAAAAGATGTAAGGATATCCAATATATCTTTACATCTGTTTTTCTCAAGATAATACGAGGGTCGGCTGAAAAGTTCATAGTCTGACCAAGATGCTCGCATGGAATGAGATTTCTTCTATCAGTGTTGCAGTGCTTGGATGCCATTGGTGAAGAACCTTTCATCTGTTAGTCAAAAAAGTTGGCAGCAGCAGATATGACGTCATCATTACTGCAATATTGGTTTCCAACCAAGTGTTTTTTTTTTTTATATTGGGGGACAGATGATAAATCAGATGGGGCCAAATTAGAAGAATAAGGAAGCCGATCAACCAGGTCAAAGCCACAGTCGCGTACAACATCCATTGAAACCATGTACTTGTATGCTGGAGCATTGACATTGGGAAGCCAGACCTCTTTCTTCAGTTTTTCTGGCTATTAGATCTTGATAGCTCTTCGTAACTGCTTCAGCAAGTTGGCATAGTACTTTTCTTTGATGGTGTGGCTCTTTAGAAGACAGTTAAGAAACACAATGTCTTTTGCATCCTCAAAATCTGATACCATCATCTTGCCTGCAGATGAAACACCCTTGGCCTTCTTTGGAGCAGGTGAGGATTGATGTTTTCACTGCACAGATTATCTCTCTGTCTCTGGTTCAAAGTAATAAAGCCAACACTCATCCTGTGTTAGGAAACGTTTAAGAAAACCAGCTGGATCTGCCTCACACAATGTGAAATTTTCCCGTGATGTGATCATATGTCAGAAGACACTTCGTCCTATCAAGTCATACCAAGTTTTGCAGAATATTCTCAACTCTCTCACAGAATATGTTAATAGCATTGATTATTTGATTCATAGTCAATTACTCGTCATCCATCACCGTGTGGAGAACACGATCAATGTTTTCCTCAGTGGAGGCAGTTGCTAGACGTCCAGATCTTGGTTCATCTTCAAGAATGTCCCTTCTCCTCTTAAATTCGGCTGCTCACTTTTGCATTGTTGATAAAGCTGGAGCAAAATCCCCTAATGTAGCAACCATGTCAGCATGAATGTTGTTAGGGACAAAATCCTTTTTCTGCAGGTACTTGATAACACCACAATGCCAAATCGTGTCCATTTTCAAAAGAGGTTGCAACTAGTTGCTTTTGGAGCAGTCAAATGTCTTGTGCTGTGAGGTGCCACTTTATCTGGGTGAAAAATAATGCAGTTATTAAGAATTTAAATCAATGCATGCAATATTTCACAACGCTAGCATCACGCCTTCATAGTCAGCCAATGAACACTTTTTACCCACCCTCGTAGAGTATGACGTCAGGCAATTTTGATTACTATTAGTAACAGAACACCAGACCACATAAATGTATGCATTTGGGGCAGATTGTCTAGAATGTAAATGATGACACATTTTTGACTGATTGTTCAGTATACTATAATTTCTGACATCGTCTTCATAGTCACTGTTATTAAGAGAGAAGATACATTTAGGAGCAATATTTAGGGAATGAATATACATTGAGAAAATGAAGATATTTTAATAAGGTTACCTACCTCAACTGGATAGCTAACTTCTAGTAGAGGGAACACCGAAGCGGATAAATAACGCGATAGCAACAGTGCCGTTATAAGCAATTTTTGTTGAGAAGCAATTTTCTTTGGTGTGTCAGATATTTCGTTGGTTGCTGAATCATTATTGTCTGGTACCTCCTCCGAATTCCTCATGATCTCCATATTGCTAGGGATTTTACTCTCTGTCTGTCTGTCTGTTTTTCTCTCTCTCTCTCTCTCTTCCTCGTTCTCTCTCTCTCTCTCTCTTTGTTTCCCTCGTTCTCTCTTTTTCTATTGCTCTGTCCCCTTCGTTCACTGTAACTCTATCACACTGTCTCTTCTCACAATCCCACTCTTGCACTGTCCCCTTTCTCACCGTTTCTCCTATTCACTGTCCCTCTTTCGCACTGTTCCCCTTTATCACTGTCCTTCCCTCTCTGGCTCTGATCTTTTCTGTTGCTGCATCCCCTCTCACTAACTCCCTCTCTCACTATTCCCACACCCACACTGTTCCTTTCTCTCACTGTCCTTTCCTCTCACTATCTTACTGTACCGTTCTCTCTGTTTCTTCTTTCACTAACCATCTCTTACTTTTCCCTCTCCCACTATAACCTTACATGTCCTCCTCTCACTCCCACACTTCCTCAGCTTCCTTCATTGTCTCTCTGTGCCAAAGAAATAAAGAAATATTGAAAGCCTGTGAGACATACATAAATCAGTACATCGTTCTTAACAACAATAAAATCATGAACAGTAACAACAATCGAGAGAGATCCTATGTGATTGCTCACATTGAAATAAAATATCCTTCAAATCGTCATATAGGAAAAAGAATAGTTGTCTGTGGAATACTCAGCCACTTTACACGCTAATCAATATATAATATGCTATATGTATGTATGCATGTATGTATGTATGCATGTGTGTGTGTGTGTGTGTGTGTGTGTGTGTGTGTGTATATATAAGTTCTCTAAATATAAATCCCTTCCAAAAACAACTTTCCCAAACTATAAAACGGATCACTTCATCACCTAAATTGTTGCACGTCTTCTCAGATAAAATGGAAATTTTGTATCCTATTACTATCGAGGGATACACCAAATTCATCAAGAAGGAACTATACAAGTCTTATAAGCTGGCACCGACATCTACCCTTGACAACCCTTGACACCAACCAATGTAAGCTTATGAACAAATTACACGTGGACGATCGCAAAGAATTCAACTGCCCTACATCTCCACACTTCAACCTTAAGGATCATAAGAATGACTTCATAACTAAACCATCTATACGCCTCATATACCCTACTAAATCCAACCTAGGAAGCATAAATCAAAAATATTCTAGCTAAAATAATACCAATCGTCAAAGGGAAATTGAACGTCAACTTATGGTCCTGTACAGGTGTAGTCATAACATGGTTTCATCTCTTAAGCAACAAAGACTCTTCTTTCCTACAGTTCGATATAAATAATTACTATTCTTCTATTTCTTCCAAACTTCTTAATCAATCTCTCCTAGCTAGGAATCTAACTAACCTAACCCCACTAGAAATTAACATAATTCTTAATGCCCGTAAAACACTTATTTCTTTTGAGGACAAACCCTGGTGCCGGATCAACCGCTATAACAATAACCATAACAAATTATTTGACTTTACTATGGGATCATCCGACTCTGCCCAAGTAACCGTCTTCGTTGTGCTATACATACTCCACTGGCTCCGAATACATTTCCCTAAGATCAAGGGAGGCCTCTACAGAGATGACGCTTTGCTAGTCACCAAGGGCGTTAATAAATCCTCTTTAGAACTAGTTAGGTAAGATCTACACAATTTTTTTTCTAACATCAACCTATCTATTACTTTTGAAAATTCTCACAAAAAATGTTTAGACATACCTTTAAACTTAGAAACCTACCAATACTCCCCATATAATGAACCTAACGAAGACCTTAAGTACTTAAACATTAACTCCAATCACAACCAATCTATCTTTGATAATATAGTTAAGGGTATCTCGATTCGTATATCTGACCTCTCATCTACTCAGGAAATATTCAATAACTACGTCCCGTATTACAACCAAGCGCTTGCTGCCAGCGGCTTCTCCCAACAAATAAAATACATCTCTAATACTAGGCTCAAGCTACATATATCTCAAATAATTTCATAACGACATACCAACCATCAGAATCCCACCAGACCACCCATAGGCTATACTGGAACCCCGGGAGAACCCAGATTAAGAAAACTTAGTCTCCACACGCACAAATATAACACTAGGTCAAAATCTAAACCAACTAACAATAACGGACCATATTACGCCCCTCTAATTTCTAAAAATATAGATTACACTACCCCTAAGTAGCCACAAAAAGCAGTCGACGCTCTACTCTATTGTATACACCACCCCCGCCTTCTCACTAAACGTTAAGAACTTAGTTAAATCCTTTTTTAATATACTGGAACCCAACTTCTCGCGTCAGCATAAATATTACTCTACCTTTAATAGATCTACCTTAAAGCTATCCTATTCCTCCCCACCCAACATTTAGTCTATTATAACAGCCTCTAATAGACGAAAACTTTCTATTATCAAACGTTAAACTGTAACAATTTTGAATACACGATCACCCAACATATACATAGCTCCAATATCGAACCCCATGCTTTAGATCACAACGAAAACCCCACTAACACTAACCAGAACATTATTACAGATAGGATAAATAACAACAACGATAGAAATAGTAATAATAATAGTAATAATAATGTTAATAACATAGACCAATCTACCTCCATTTCTAACCTCTCCTTAGACAGTATTACCTCCTCCATTCATGAGGACCATCTGCCCTCTGCAAACAAATTACAGAAGGTCTAACGTAATTTATAAATGCACCGACCACAACACGTCACGCAATTCTACAACTGTGTATATAGGATCAACTATAAATTTTAAACAGCGATACGCTGTGCATCTCAATTCTTTTATATGTAAAAAACGTAGTAAATCCACAACACTCGCCAGTCACATACATCATCTCAAAAATAGAAATATTCCATACATCTTGTCATGGTATATAATAGATTCAAGTCTTCCATATCAGGATCAACGTTCAGCCTGTAAGTTATACCTAAAAGAAGCATTCCACATATTAAAACACAACTCTTCAATACTACTAAATAAATGTAATAAAGCCCTAGGTACATGCAACCAACACTGTTTTCATTATCTTCAAATTTTACCACAAATCTAAATGCAACCTAAATCATCACAGTATAAAACCTTTTTGACTTCACATTGTCTCCGTTTTTAATTTTTTAACTCTCCATTCGTACTTTTTAATTGTTTGATAATACATATGTGGATATATCTGTGTTTACATGTGTATGTATGTTTATGTGTGCGTATGTCCGCATGTGTTTGTGTCTATACATATATCTATGGGTGGGTGGGGGATGCATGTATATATATGCATATATGCGTATGAGTTTAAGTACATAACTATGCGGGTCTATATAACAGTGCATATACACACGTATACATATGTATGTGCACGCGCGTGTATATCAATATACACTTATTTTTTTCTCACTCTGATTCCTCAGGCCCCACTATCACATTAGCTAGTACAATAAACAACTCCTATTTTTAGAAACTTAACCACTATATCTTATTTTTCCCTTCCTCTTTGAGGTTTGCTACTCACTTTAGTAACCCCCTGTACCATTCTCTGTACCCATCCCTCCACCTTAGTACCTTTCAAACATATCACCCCACCACTACTCCTCACACATATTCATTCCTTACGTTCTTATCTCTTCCTATCCCTCCCCCTACTCTTCTCTGATCCCCTCATAATATCTTGACCACCAACTAACATTCCTTTTATTTTCTCTTTCGCTTTCTTTCCTCGCCTATTCCTTTTGACCATTCTCCTCATTTTAACATACACATCTTTTCTCTCCTCTCTACTTAATACTAACACTACATTCTCAAAATTTTACTCACACGGAATCTACGTCTCCGCACTTTCCATTTATAATGTCAAACTATGAACTCCTATCAGAATTTATATGACACGGACAAGAAACATTTCTATCATTTCTACACACCACTTTCCTTGGATAACGGAACTGCAACTATAACATCTTACATATATTTTTAAAACTTTTATTTTCTTATTTCTCTTTATACTTCTTATTTCCATCCTACTATTTCCCTCTATTTAACCATCTCACATCGTCTCTGATCAAGGGATATCCCTAATATTCCAGAAACAGCTGTAAGACTAACTTTCTCTTTATAAATGTCCTGAAAATTCCACACAGCCTTGGCTTTGTCTCATTTTATTTAACACACACACTCACAAACATTCACACACACACTCACAAACATTCATACATACACACATTCTACGTTATTCGATATGAGCTCTTATTAATGGCCAGAGTCATTCCGTTTATTTTTGTATTCAAGAGTTCATCCTTCTGTTCTCTTTGTCATAATGCTCATCTAATGCTTTTATGTTCATACATTCTGATGATCAAATTGATTTTCTCCTTTTTCTCATTGGTAAATCTAATCAATATGTGTCATCAATATATATTTAATACGCTATATGTATTTGTAGACAGGCTAATTCCATTATTAATTATTCTATTTCCACTATACTCCACTATTACCTTTTATATTCAAATTACTAACAGGTACCATGTATCAGCTTTAGCCTATTTACATATTACACTGTGCGTATGTATTTCTTGCTTTAAGCAGAACAAAACTCAATGCATACTGACCAAAACAGTATCCAAGTGGATGAATACGCCTGTAAGTGAAACCAAAAGCCAAATTACATAGGCAGAATCAGCAACCTCCAGCACTGTCTATTTGCTTCAATTCAACATGCCAGTCTGAAACCTGCAAGTGAATGTTAACAAGGCATCTTAGACCGCCTTCTTTTGCTGCTCATTTCTTTATAATGTCTTGAGAATATTGACACTTTTTTCTTTTAACCTGTAGAAAAGAAACAATGATATATTGAAAGAAACCTCAAATGCGGAGCATAACTTTAAAACAAAGTATAAAACTATAAAACACAGAGCCAGAAATACGGTAAAAAAATCTGTGAAAAATATTTGACAATACTTTAATGGAGTTAAGAATGCAGAGAACGAAATTTACTTGGACTGCGAACTAAAGAAGATAGCATCTTTCCTCAAATGATGATTTTAGCAGCATGGATTAGCAATGAAGTGCAAATATCAAACTTGCCTACTACCTACACTACAGTTTTTACAAATGCCTTGTCCATGTTTTCAATTTTAAATGACAAAAAGAAAATTGTAAAGGAAATTTGCTGCAACCTGGATAGTTAGAACACTGTAGACTTGCTGCAAACAGTGGCTGGTTAAAGTACTATAAGAAGCAAGCAGGTTGGCATAAAATAATGTTACATTGTGAAGCGTGTAGCGCAGATGATGAAGTGGCAAATTCTTTACCCTAAAAATTAGAATAAATTATTGAAGAAGAAAAATTACATGCCAGCTGATATTGTCAACATGGATGCGACAATTTTTGGAAAAGATTACACATAAGGAGCTACATTGAGAAGAATTATCATTGCCTGGGTTTTAAATTATGAAGGATCGCTTTTCTTTAGTATTTGGTGGCAATGCAAGTGAAGACCACAAACTCAAACACTGCTTGTTTATAGGGGAGAAAATCCAAAAGCCCTAAAAATATCACGAAAGGTAATCCTCCTGTCACATGGAAATCCAATGAAAAGGTCTGGATTACAAATTCACTTTTTAGATATCTGTTTTTCATTGAGGAAAAATAAATCTCCCAAAAGTGAAGCCGAATTCCTTGAGATAAAACAAACTTGTGAGAACAAAAAACAAATTCCATTTTCGACATTATACCAGAGAACACTCATCGTCCAAATGTTCTTTTATTTTTTGATTTCGCTGCAAACACAACGTCACCTCTTCAGCCTATGAACCAGAAGATTACTTCAACTTTTAAGACATTTTATTTAGAAAAATTCATTTGAAATTCTTATTAAACCCACCGATTGCGAAAGAGGACCTAATTTTGGAAACGTTTTACTGTTTTAAATACAATCGGACTAGAATCTGATGAGTCGTCTGCGAGGCTACGCCCTTCTTTGGTGCGAAACCATTGGTCGTTCTACGACCAGACATTAACTTTTTTACTTTAATAATTTACTGCTCTATAATTCTATATATATATACGAGCAAAACACACACACCCGTCCAATGGACGGTGCTGAGTTGTCAAACAGTTAAACCAAATTTTCTCAAAACAACTTGTCCGACTGTCCCATAGGCCTCCCCTTTGAGAAACACTCATTTAACCTAAATTTGAGGCACCAGCAAAAGAAATAAAGATAGACTTTTTTCTATTCCAAAGAAAAACGATTTTATTCAAACAAATATGCAACCGAAGAGTATAAAGTACCAGTAAGTACATTGCAACAGCTGATGTACTTGCGCGTACAAATGCACGTTCCCACGGCTTTATCGATCGCATTCTCACCTGGAATCGATTTTTGTAATTTTTTCAAGACTTATACACGGCCTGATACCGTCAGTATCTGCATATCAAATTTGAGCGAAATCGGATGGAGGATGCCCGAGATCCTAGAAGACGCACAGACAGACAGACAGAACGGATTTTATATAATATATATATAGTTCGTATTTGTTAATTGAACGATAATATTTTGAAAACAAGTGTTTAATATTTAATTTCATATAGATGTGTGTGCGTTTGTGTGAAATTGATTAAGTAAATACAATTTACGATAAAAATTCGCAGTTTTATTTTGAGTAAAATGTCACCGTCTTTCAGAGCAAAATCTTTTAAGTCTGTTCGAATGCTTTACTGCCTCTGACTATCACTCACTCCCACTCCGTTTGTTGTTTTACTCTTCCTTTCCCCAAACATGACCGGTAGGAAACATTGTGCGAGCTGGCAGAAATGTTAGGACGCTGGATGAAATGCCTAGCGGTATCTCGCCCGTCGCTATGTTCTGAGTTCAAATTCCGCCGTGTTCGATTTTGCCTTTCGATCTTTCGGGGTCGATGAAATAAGTACCACTTACTCACTGGAGTCGATGTTATCGACTAGTCCCCTCCTCCAACAAATTTCAGGCCTTATGCCTATTGTAGAAAGGATTAATGTTAAATTTATTTTTTTGGATTCTAATTTTATATCCTTTGTTTTATCTTTATTGTTGTTGTTTCTCCTTTTGATCAAGGTAAACCGCACTCGTGTGTTGTACTCAGTGTTTTGGGACCTTGTAGCCAATGAAAGAAATCATCATCGTCACCGTCGTCATCATTATCATCATCTGTTGCAGAGAGCGACTTTCGCAGACTCTCAGAAATGTCGTTAACTAAGACAATAGTAACTTTTTAAATAAAACTTGGAAGGATGTAAACTAAATTTGAGTGTGGAAGTAACTGAACTTTGGGACCAAGAAAGATAGCACTATATACTCCAATAAATTTAAATACATCCATCTACCACCACAGCTGCCACGATAACACGCTTTAATATTGGTTTCAAATTTCGGTACAAGTCCAACAATTTCAGAAAGGTGCGTAAGTCGATTACATCGATCCCATTGCTCAACTGGTACTTATTTTTATCGACCCTAAAAAAGAAAATGAAAGCTAAAGTCGACATCGGTGTAATTTGAACTCAGAACATAAACACAGACGAAACGTCGCTACACATTTTGCCCGGCGTGCAAACGATTCTGACAGCTTGCTGCCTTTTTTAACATGTTTTAATACTGGCTTTGAGTCTGGGTGCAGAATCTAGTTAACAGTATCAGTACATACAGGGACCTCGTTTGCCTTAAAAATGTGATGGGGACAAACAACATTTGTTGATTCTTAAAAGGAGTATGTTAGTATTGCTTATGGTGCCTTTTCCCGACCCTGTCACATAAGTAAAACTTTAAGCTAATTAAATTTTATATAATCAAATGAAGTTCAGTTATTAAAAAATAAGCTTAAAAAGAATTTGTTATATCAAATAAACAAAAAATAAAACATAAACGTTTGGATATAAAAATATAAAGTAAATTTATTGTCTTTTAGAACTTTCCAAATCTATATCTCGTATCATTGCTGTCAATAAATAATTTAGCAACTTTTTCACAACTAATCTTTTTCAAAACATCTCTATGAACATAGCATATTACAATATGATTCAACCTTTGCTAAGCCCTGGTTGATCGCAGCCAAGTTTTGAGTCTCTGCAGAGTGCTAAACGATCTTTCAGCTTCACAAGAACTGGTCGGAAACATTAAAAGTAGCCTGAACAATCGTTCAATATTTAGAAACAGCTGATTGCATTTCACCAAATATTTTACGATGATCCTCGAGAGATGATCCATTATGATGATTTCGATAAAAAAGTATTTCGTTTCTTAAAGAAAATCCATCAAGCTGAGGATACTAATCACTTCAGCACAAAAATTTCCATTGTATAAAATATTGCTGTTTATCATAATCTGCCAAATCCTTTGTAAAGAAAAGAAAATCTTTCAAATTTGCTATTGCAGCTACCACAACCTGCAAATACTTCACTCTGCAATGATCCAAGACAGTGCAGTTTTGGTATTTTAACGCATTTCCTTCCTGGTATCTTTTAGGAAGTGTTTGTTGCCTGAATCACTGCAAAGGAGAAGTATCGAGTTGATCAATCATTTCTTTTTTTTTTTCTTGTTGTATTGAACAGCTCCTGAAATTCTTCTTCACTGCATAGATTTTTTAGTTCCTTCTGCACCAATTTGACACTGTGCAACATGCCACCTCGATTGACGGTGGTACTTTGAAAAGATTTGTTCAATCCTCCAAGAAGCTGAAGTAACGGAACTACAGCATGCAATCCAAAAACACATTGGCCTGTAGAAAGACACATAAGAATATCATTAGCTCTGGCTGCAATGTTGGTGCCAAACACATTTGTTGCCTCTTGTAAAGAAATAATGACATCTGAATAATTTTCAAGAAGGGCTTTGACTGCGGAAAGTCGTGTTGGCTATCGAGTAGGGCACACAGGTTTTAAGGAGCGTAGTAATGATACTTCATTTTCTTCATCATGTTGTGATAAATATGCGTGCTTAAATTTCCCTGATGTACTATTTAGTTTTCCCAATTCATTCACGTAATCGAAAGCATTTTTGATAAATGAAGCTTGTTGAACGGACTTAGCTATAAGTTGAGAAACATGAGCACCGCAGTGCACGTAATGAGTCAGAGGCTGAATCTTCTTTATTTCTGCTTGACAACCAAGATATTTACCTGCCATATTAGCTGCACCATCATATGTCTGGCATCGAAGATTTTGAATTGGTAATTGAAGGCATAGAATTACATCAAAAATCATTTGACACTATCTATATTGTAGATTCTTAAAACAACTTTAATTTCGAAATAAACATTCATATAACGAACACAAATAACTTCCTGTTCCTTACCGTAAATATCTTGTATACCATCAATAATGATTCTAAACTGCTTATATTCTTTATTATGCCTTTCAAAATCATATGTTTCATTGTTTTAAAAATATCATTTTGGATTTCAGCACTAATGTAGCTGTGTTTTCTGTTCAACGAAATTCTTAGCTCATGTACATCTTCACATCGAAGATTTAAGAGCTCCATGAAGTTGCCCTTATCACTATGCTTTCCTTGAATTGCGAACCCTTGCTCGGCTAATCTTCAAAGAAGATATTATCTTAAGAAAAGAATGCATTGCTTTATTTTAATAATCACAGTGGGCTTGTTTCCAGTTTTACCGTATTCTTTCTTGTTTCTTTTTGAAAAGGATGTTAGATGTTACAATTTTATGAGTGTTTGACTTTTCATGCGAAACAAACTTTTCGTGAACTTTTTTCCAGTTTTTGAAGCCTTTTTAAAATGAAAGCATTATTTAGCCAAGTTTACTAGCGTGTTTTGATGTGTCTATAAGCCTAGAACCATTTTGACTCAAACTTCAGTAACTTGTTTGGCAGTTTTTGAACAGGTATCATAGCCACATCAGGATGATAAGGTTCCATAGGTGTAGGGCATCTTTCATAACGTTCAGCAGGTTCAATTACAGTGGAAGTTGAGGGAGATACAATATTTGGGCTTGATTTATTTTAGCACTCTTTTGGAAGCGTTCCTGAGAGAGAACATTATCACTTTCATGATTAATTGGTAAAGGGAAGCTTTCTTTACGTTCAGCAAATTAATAAGAAATGATAGAAGTTGAGGGAGACAGGAGATCTTGGCTTGATTTTTTTGTAGTCCTTGTTTTGGAGCTTTCCTGAGAAAGAACAGCATCATTTTCATGACTACGTTTAAAATATCCACGAATATCCATTTCAAATCAAGTTATGCTAGGATCTTTAAAAAAATTTTTTTTTAAATATTCGTACGAATTAAATACAGAAAAAAAATTCAGTCCAAAACAAAAGCAAACTATTTTTGAAAAGTAGACGTAAATGTTCTCAAAGACTTGATCTCAGTCGAAAAAGCCTTTTTTTAATTCTATATTTCACTGTTAGTTGTTCTACTGGATAGACAATTCCACAATTCAAACTACGAAGTCAAAATATCAACGATGCAAAATATGAAGAATTTCTTACCTTTCTCTGAAATCACAAACTCAAGAGAAAAATAATACCTTGCAAAATGAAAGCGAACAATATCTGTATCCTCTCACACACACACGCACGCACGCACGCGCGCTTAAATATTTAAGTTTGTGTATATGTGACTATAAGGATGCTGGCATGATTTATGCTTTTTGGTAAGGAGAGAATTTTGTCTCCAGATTTTATTATTTAGGGAGATTGAATGCCACAGCTCTACGTGAAAGCTGACCAGCTTTTCAACCTCGTCAAATACCAACGCCGGCCTCTGTGTGTATATATGTGTATGTATGTATGTATGTATGTATGTATGTATAAGTATACACCCACACATTTTATCACCTTTGCTTCTTTTTCTTGTTTCTCTTGACGCTGTTGTTGTAACTGTTGTCATAGCTGATGTTCTTATTTTCATTTTCTTCGATTCCTTTTGTTTTTCTTTCATCTCCCTGAACAATTCGTTGACAAGCTTCTTTCATTTACTTCGTTTCTTTTAAATTTATTTAAGGTACACCCTCGTTCTTTTTCCTCGTCTACCTTGTGGGCTGCTTAAACTCAGGGGCCTTGGGGCGCCGCCCCGGCTGCTCTCACTTCTCAGTGGGCTTGTGTGTATATGTGTGTGTGTGTTCAGGGCTAGCCAAAAATCACCTGAGAGTAAATCTAATACCAAGATTGGAACAAAAAATTATTTTATATGAGACATCGCTAATAAATAGACAAATGTTGGGGGGGGGGGGTTAATTATTTTAACTCACAGCATTCAATTATAAAACATAATTGGAATGAATAAATAAAATTGAATTTTAAGTATTTATGTCTGAGACGTTATCAATTGATATATACGACGAAAAAACGGAAGCAGCTGAAATTCCAGAGCAGTAAAGAAAATTATTGACATTTCCTTTGAGTTTGATAAATAATGTATTGTTTATTTATCTATATTCACTCCGTGCGATAAATACGAGTGTAGGACAAAAGCCGCCTAGGAAAAAACCCCACCAGAACTAAACGCCCTCAGCCAAAAGACAAAACCACCATGGTTAAAGTGTGAAAATCCCCTCGGTTATATTTTTCGGTTATTTTTTTCGTTTTCTTCCCCCCTTTACTTGTTTCAGTCATTAGATTGTGGCCATGCTGGGGTACTATCTTGAATTTTTAGTTACATGTATCGACCCCAGAATTTATTTTTCCTTTTTACTTGTTGCAGTTATTAGACTGCGGCCATGCTGGGGCACCATCTTGAAGTTTTAGGCGACTGTATGGAACCCAGAATTTTTTTTAAGCCTGGTCAAAATCTCAGCGATATATTTCTTTTTTTTTTTCTTTTTTTCCTTTGTACTTCTTAAATAATTAGACTGCGAGAATGCTGAGGCACTGCTTGCGAGAATTCTTAGTCGAACGTATCGACACTAGAATTTTTTTTAGGTGATTTTCAACCAACGCATGAAGTTAAGCCTTGAAGGTTTCTCCACATGCTAGGAATAACAGCCAAATCTCTTGAATTTTTTTTTTTTATAATTTCAGATAAAAATGGTTGTAAAAAAACATTTATTTTCCAAAATTTCAATTTTTAGGTAAGCAAAAATGTAATCAATCGAATATAAATAAGTAGAATAGAATAACAGAACGCAAAACTCTTTACTACTCAATGTACATATTGTCTGAATTCTAACAAATGGGAAAGAATTTACTTCAAAAAATGTGTAGAAACATAGAAACGATAAGAATAACGTTTGAATAACTAGCTTTCGGCGCCATAATTCTGTTAGACATTCAACGGCCATTCAGAAGGTCAGCTCACTCTCATTAATCTCTAATGGCAGAGAGAAGAAAACAAAAGACTGCAATTTTAAATTTTAAAATACTGATTTTTCAGCGACTAAAAATTCTTCGGGACAGTACCCCAGCATAGCCACAGTCTAATGACTGAAACAAGTATGAAAATAAAAAAATTCTGGGATCGATACAGTCGACTAAAAATTCCTCAAAGCTGTGCCCCAGCATGGCAGTAGCCCAATGACTGAAACAACTAAAAGCATTTTTAGAATATAAAAAAAAAACGAAAAATAACCAAAAATATAACTGGGGGTTTTGTCTGCTTTTGCACTTTAACTAAGGGGCTTTGTCCTAGTGAGGTTTTGTCCTACAGGGCTTTTGTCTGGATCCTGACAAATAAATATAAATGTTATACAATTCTCAAGCAAATTATTCATGAGTTGATCTTTTTTTAATTTTTAGCAAATATTCTTTAAGGTGGTGCCCCAGCATGGCCGCAGTCTAATGGCTGAAACAAGTAAGAAAATTAAAAATATCCAAAACAGTCGACTAAAAATTCCGCAGTGTGATGACAGACAAGTAAAACAAAGAAATTGGGTGTGGTGGGGGCGATATATTCGGCTAAAAATTCCTCAAGGCGATGCCACAGCATGGCCACAGTCCAATGACTGAAGCAGGCAAAAATTTTTTTTTAGAGAACATAAAAAAAACGAAACATAACCAAAAAAGATAACTGAGGAGGTTTTGTTTGCTTTCGCACTTTAAGGGGGTTTTGTCCGAAGGGTTTTTGTCTGAGGGGGTTTTGTCCGGATCCCGACAAATACATATAAATGTTATACAATTCTTACACCAATTATTGATGAGTTGTTCTGTTTTTAATTTTTAGCAAATGGGTGTAACTATCGAACGAACAAAATTCAATAGCGATTGCAACTTAGGGTCTATATATATTAATATAAATATACATACATTTATAAACATGTAAAAATGTGTATTATACATGTATGACTTGTTAGTGGGATTTTCTTTGTTTTTTAATTGAGAAAAAGTAGGGAAGACAAAAGATGGTTTGTCCCCTGTTCCTGTAAAGTGGAGAAGACTTGTCTCCTGGTAGCCCGCTGAAACAAGGCCCTTAAGTACATAACTGGCACTCAACTTTATTAACCGTAGAGAGACGAAAGGAAAATTTAACTGTTGTAGGATTTGATCATAGACCATAGAGGTGTGAAACACTCTAGGATAGATAGGATAAACGAAATGCTCATTTGTTTTGGTTAATAATCACAATTTATAACTTAGCCACAAGTTCACAAATTTAAGGAAAGGAACAGTCGAATAAACTAATCTCCATTATTAGACATGTTTAATCTACCTGAATGTGATGCAAACTCAATGTTAAAGAATTTACTTAAAAACTCGTGAAGAATTTTTGCGTCCAACACTTTACTAATTCTACCAACCTCCATCATCAAACCAAGTCTGAAATTTAGGGGAATTGAGTCAATCATTTAGATCAACCCCAGTATTTGATTGTTTCTTTATTTTATCGACATTGAAAGGATGAAAGTCAAAATTAACCTCGATGGGATTTGAACTCAGAACGTAAAGAGTCAGAACAAATACCACAAATCCTTTTTTTTTTTTTTTCTCCGACGCTCTAACAATTCTACCAGGTCACCGCATGATTGATAATGGTTTCAAACGATGACGCAAGGTCAGCAATTTTCAAGATAGGGGTTAGTTCCAGTACTTGATTAATATCTAATATTATTGCCTCTGAAAGAATGTAGGCAACGTCGAACTTGGAAGAATTTGTACTCAGAAGGTAAAAAAGCCAGGAGAAATGCTGCTAACCATTTTTTTTTAAATCCGACATGCTAACGATTCTGCCAGCTCGCAGAATAATAATAATAATAATGATTTCTAATAGAAGCACAAGATCTCGAATTTAGAGACAGCCTATAGTTGATAGTGATTAATGTTGTCAGTATAAGTTGAATTTTATTTAAGAGCAACGTCAATACTGAAAATGATAGCATTCTGAATATATGAAGAGAATAACATGCAATAATGTTACAACATAAATATAGAAGTAGGATATAATAATACGTAACTTCTTCTCTAATGTTTAAATAAACTTTTAAACATTTCGGTAAAAAAAAAATGTCTAGCATTGAATATTCGAAGGTAGAGTAGTTGAAGGAAGAGTTGTTGCCCTTACATAAATGTTACTGACAACCTGAAATTAATTTTCCTTTCTTACCGATTTGTCGCTTTTCTAACTGAATTTGAATATTAACGCTATTATTCAATCATTATAATGCCAGGCAATAGTTTACAGTCCTTCACGTTCTATGTTCAAACTGCGTGAAATAACTTTTTTTTTTCATCCTATATAGAGTTATATCCCACAAGAAGATAACTGTATTGTTTGTTTTCACTCTTAGTTATAAATGTAGATTGATCTCAACATACATACATGCGTACATAGCTGAAGATCAGTGAAAAAGAGAACACCTATGCTGAACTATTGAGAAATCTGCAGTTACTCTATCCAGATTACAAGTTCAGGTTTATACCTGTAATTATTGGGGCCTTGGGATATGCAACACACTGCCTAAATGCCAATCTTGAGAAATTAGGCTTCTCAGAACTTGAAAGGCGTTAAAAATCGGTTCTGGTACTTTTTGGTTATATCACCTCCGTTAAAAAATTGCAATTCAAAAATGGGGTTATCGCCCATATATAAAAAACCATCACTTTTTTTAAGTGAGCTTATATTAGTTTTTCTTGAGATTAATTTACATTTAGGACATTTTATAAACTAGTATAAATACTATCTTCTTAATACAAAGCAAACATCGCAATTTAAAGATTGGTTGCAGAGTTAAATATTAAGAGAAAGCTTAATAAGAGAAATCTTAATATAAGAAAGCTTTTTCGAAGATAGTTCAGTCGAAAAGAGTCCATTTGCAAACGCATATACACACTCACACACACTAATAATAATAATATATATATATATATATATATATATTATAAAATGAGATAGGGGTTGAAAATTCAACCCACCATGGGATAACATATATCCAATATACAGCTAGAGAGGTACCCAACAAGACAAATACATAAATGTTAAAAATTGCCATGCAATTAATTCATCTACTGTATTATGTGGGCAAAGGTAAAAATATTACCGTAAATTAATACTACAAAATTAGAAAATGGAGAAACATACTTAAATCAATCAAACATCAACCATCAGATGATACCCAATCAATACTTTATTACACCATTACATAACAGTAAAGGCGTTATACAAAATATATTGTAAATATAATTAGACAAGGAAATAGAAATATAAAATATAATATATAATTATATCATATCTGACAGCTGTTTCGGCCGTAAGGGCAAGTATGCCTCATTTAACCTATAAGCCATATAAGGCAGGTATAAATGAAACATTAACAAGGATGCCCCACGGCCTCTTCAGAGAATTTAATTTATTATAAGTGTGAAAAAAAATTTTTTATACATATAAATATAAAAATATAAAATATAAAAACGTGTGCATAGACACACATAATACTACACATATATATATACTCATTAATACAATAATACAAAATAAACAAAACAAAATATATCAATATATATTAACAAACACAGTTATTCAACATATTGGGCTACTAGTTCCAAAACTAACCTACAGGAAAATATATGCACACTCATATTTAAATTTAAATCAGACCTATACATAAAAAATAATAAAAAAACACAGTTCAGTTCATAAAATAATAAACTTATAAAAGTCAATAAAAATTACTATTAATATTAATAATAATAGTAATAATAATAATAATAATAATAAATACAACCATGTCTGTACCAAGTACATCAATCGGACATCTACATATCTATGAGTCTGATTATTCTGTCCGCTTGATATTGATTATTCTAGATTAATTCGATTGGCTTATAGTTTTAAATTTGAATCACAAAAGAAATTTTACGGTTAGTTAGTCAAGAAACGCACATACGCACACGCACATCCACAGATCAATCGCACATACATACATAATTATATGTATACACACACACATATACTCATACACATACATATCCACAAACACCGTCAAACACATAAATAAATAAATAATAAAAGAGGTATAATCGTAGCTATGCAGCCATCCAGCCTCCCCAAAACGACAACAATGCCACTATATTAACTACGATCTATACACACACACACACAGTCCAACAGATAAGAGGTAGGGGCAGCCCAAGGTCCATGAGTTTAAGTGGCCTACAAGCCCAACGAGGAAAAAATACGTGGGTGTACCTTAAAGTAATTTAATAGAAAAAAAAATTGAAAAAAGCTTGTCCCAAGGGAGATGAAAGAAAAACGAAAGAATTCAAAGAAAATGAAAATAAGAACGTGAACTATGACAACAGATACAAGAACAACTTCAACAGAAACAAGAAAAATAAGTAATGGTGATGAAATGTGTGGGTGTATACTTATATATATATATACATACTTACATACATACACACACACACACACACACATATTTACATACACAGGCCGGCGTTGGTGATTGACGAGGTTGAAAAGCTGGTCAGTATTTAATCTCCCTAGGTAATAAAATCTGGAGACAATATTCTCTCCTTACCAAAAAATTAAAAAAAACTTAAATCATATCACCATCCTTATAGACTCATATACACGCACTTAAATAAAAATGCATGCATGTATATAAAAATATATAGCTATATAGACGCGTATATATATATATATATATATATATATATATATATATATATATATATATATATATATATATATATATTATACACACAATGAACATGAAAAACGAAATGATGAAACATCGTTTTGAATCTGATAATATTTTTATAACAAATCATATGAAGAATAAGATTAGATATCTTATGCCTATTGAGGAAGCCAAAAGTTAATGTGTTGAAGTATTGAATCAAAAGGATCTAACTCTTCTAATCCAGTCTTTTGTCGTCACATGAGGCCAGTAGACCTCTGTGAGAGCCATTTTGTCTTCTATTTTTTCTTTAAAATTCTTCCAAAGTTTTTCAATATTTTAGGTGTGAGCTCCATTAGTTGGATTGACAAAGTGTAGAGAATGATTCACATTGAGATGTTGAAAATGACCAATATTAATTATATTTTTATATTCTGAACATTCGTCACTTATGATGGCAGTACCCGGTCTTATATTATCTGTTATTGGAAGAAGTGTTGCCACAGACCTGTTAACGTCCGACGCAATTTTTTGTTGGGTCCTCCGATCACTCTTGGGTTTGCCAAAATGTGTGCAGCACAAACTTCTCTCAAATAGTTATTCCAGTCAACCACGCAACTGGCTTTCATTTCAAGCTCACGTTCACAAAATTTGATACATGTCTTGCAAATGGACCCTTCCCGACTGAACTATCTTCGAAAAAGCTTTCTCAGAAAGAGAATATTTATTAAGATTTAACTCTACAACGCATTTCAAAACTTGCGGTGGTTATTTTATATTATGAAGATAGTATTTATATTAGTTCTTAAAATGTCCTAAATGTAAATTAATCTCAAGAAAAATTAATAAGACATATATAAAGCACACTTGAAAAAAAGAGATGGTTTTTATATATGGGAGATAACCCCTTTTTTTAATGACAATCTTTTAATGTGGGTGAGATAACCAAAAGGTACCAACGTTCTTACTCTGTTGGGAAGAAATCTCGAAATAAACTGAATAATGACATACATCCATACTTTATGCACGAGATGAAAAAGAGCCTTGACCTAGTTGCAACATTCTCAAAGGGTTAGAGTTTGGTCAGAAGAAATGTTATTATATGGTTGTGAAGACGGGGAAGAACTGTAAACAAGATTAGCAACATCTCTATCAATGACTTGGTTGTTTCCCCTACATCTGATGAGGAACGTTACAGGTATCTAGGAGTAAATAAAAACATATCTTTAGTGTATCACTAAAGAATATTACAGCCAAATAAAAAAAAATTTGAACCTTATAACACTCTACATTTAATAAAGCAGTGGCCCACAATTTATTCGCAGTGCCAGTACTCATAGCAACATTTGGTCCGCTTGATTAGGTGCTTGATGAGATAGGAGCTATTGATGTGAAAACGTGAAAAATCTTAACAAACACACATAATTTCTACATAAACAGTGACATAGACTGCCTCTACCTAAAGTGAAAACAAGGCAGGAGAGGCTTAACATCGATCCAAAATATCGTATCATATTCCTTCAGCAATATCTTTTAACCACCAAGTCTCGAAGTGCATCCTTTGACCAAGTCTGCCTACGTGAGGCTGATAATATCATAAGACTGGGAAGGAATTTTTTTATACGTCATTCTATCTTATAAATATTTCCCATAGCAGAATAGCATATCTAAACTGAAAATGAAAAGCTAAAATTTACAAGTCCTTACTGAACAAAACTTACAAAGTAACATTAATATTGTTGCAGAGCCTACAACAATAATTTTTTCTTTAAGACCCGAGGACTTATTTCTTTTAAGTCTAGTACTTATTCCATCATTGTTGTTTGCTGAACCGCCAAGTTATTGGGACGTAAACACACCAGCACTGGTTGTCAAGCGGTGATGAGGAGACAAACTCAGACACACACAGACATTGTATATATATATATATATATATATATATATATATATATATATATACATATATATATATATGCATACATATGATGTATATTCAGTTTCAGTCTACTGAATCCACACACAAAGCAACCCAAGGTAGTGGAAGATACTGGAACCATGTGAAATAAAAAACACCGGAAAGCTATTCAATAACACAGGGAAACAACAGACTCAGTTCACTGGACACCATATGAGAAAAAAAAGTTTTGAGCACTTGGTGACAATTGGGAAACTGAAAGAAAGAAATCAGGGAAGCCAGTAGCACTTGAAAGACTGACCCAATAATGTGCTAGAAAGACTACCCCAATAATGTACTGTGTGTTAGATATAGGGGCAGGGAAGGCCAAGACTGTTAGAAGAAAGAGATTTAACCAAGTGTTTCTGGAATGGACTTAAAAGGAATGAGTTTCGGCAATGCCTAATCAATTCTTAAAAGCATGGTTTCCACAAGTGTGAAAATATTTAACATAATGAAAAAAATGATCATGAAGATATATAAGTATTTAAAGTGAAATAGAAATAAAACATTTGTAAAATGTAGAATTTTCATAGCTGCTGCATCACATCAGATATATGGATATAGTAATATAATAACATAACATTGTAATAATTTAACATATAGCATAATAACAACATAATAATCACATAATAATATAACAGCATAACGTATAGTAAAAACAGAGCAACTTATTAACAAAATTATAACAATATAAGATAATAATATAGTATAGTTGCTGTATAATTAGTACTTACAAATTAAACTCTACAGTTTATATTTAGCTCAATTTGTTTCTGTGTACTTCTGATTGAATCTTGAAAGTTAGACAGGAGAGGAATAATCAACAGATAGTACCTTACTATCTTTATTGTTAGCTCCAAGTTGTCCCTGATCTGGCAGACAGACCTATGATTCCATAAATGTCCTTAACAGTGGGAAATGATATATTTTTAAATACAGTGGGGGAGTTTGCAACAGGAATGAATGCTCTTCAAGTTCACAAATCTGAAGATATCAATGAGATAGTAATTGTTCTCTGCTTCTAGGTTTTTACTTATTAAAAACTGCTATCTCACAAATGTTCTCTTCCTAGGTATTTTAACACTACAATTCTTGATCACTTCTTTCTGAAAGATAAACCGTAAGTCATTAATTTATTGACAGAGATAAAATTCATTGAAAATGCTATGCATAGTTAATGTATTATGTATTAGCAGTAGATGTTGATTCAGAAAATTGTGGAAAGCAAGCAACCAGGTAGACTGAATAAAACAGAACCTGTTACGTTTATTGCTTAAGTAATATTAATGGTTTTCAATTTCTCCCCAATTTTCTGAATGACACTATGCACTGAATAATATATTACCAACTATGAAAAAATTATATATGTAAATGTATTTTACCTGACACAGCTGGTCATTTATTTAAGATGGCAACTTTCATTGTAAATACCAGTTAGTTTTGTTTAATCAACTGTAAAATAATTATTAGAAGAACCAGTAATATATCAATATTTAGATTTACCATAGATAATGACAGTCCACTCTGGGCCTTCAATTTCTACTTGATAAAGGAGCAAAGAATACATTACAAAACATTATCACCAACTGTAAAAAAAGGCACAAAAATAGATTACCTATACAGTGGTAACTGATCATGCAAAGGGCAATATTCACCAACCCACATAATTTCTTCTACAAAGTGTGCAATTATTCCTAAACATGCAAACACACTGTGATACCTATTTCAACACCCCTGAATAATACAACATACCTATGGCCATAACTACAACATCATCTTATAAATACCATCTCCCCTTGCTCAGTCCAAGTAAAAATAAATATGCACAAACATCTCAGAAGTAATTAGACACCACATGTTATAACATTTTAACAGTGTGGATATTACTCATAAGTACAATCCCCAAACTGGTTATATAATTTTTAAAAAACTGCACAAATCATGTCTACCAAATATTTGATTAATTATTTAAAAGCATCAAATGACACTAGTTTGCTTTAAAAAAATAATTCTTTCAAACATGATAGTGTCTATTTACTTTAGAAATGTCTATGTATATACAAAACTATGAGAAAGTAACACATAAATCGATTTACAATTTACCAACTAAAAATATTGACCACCTCACATCAGAATTTAAACACTATTTACTATTGTAGCAATAACCATTTTAGCCATTTTGAAATGTGGCGCGAATTGGCAATATGACGTAATGTCGTATTGCCGAAGAGTTATCATTTTCGTTTTTTTCCATTGGTTAATATAACTGCTCATATAAAGATTCTAGAAGTTTCGAAAAGAATATCTGTCATGGATTTCGATTCTTTTTAGTCAAGTTGAGCAGTTATAAAAACCCTGGATTTTGGAAGATAGTTCAGTGTTCATTGGTAGTCACTCAACTCCACGTCACTCACTCTTTTGGAGACATCGGTAATTTTTATGCCATGTCCAAGTTAATCACAAATCTATTTTGATTTGTTGGTTAATGTATTAGATAGAAAGAAGAAATTAGCTAAGGAATTAATAGTCGTTTTTCTCCGCGACAAAGTTATCTTTCTTACTGTAAAAAAATATAAAATGTTATATTATATAATAAAAATAATTAAAAGGAAATGTTTCTCTTCATGTTTGTTTTTCAACTGAGCATAGATAAATATGCATTTCTGTAATCTTTGATTTATGTTTTTTATAGCGGTTTAAAGGACACGATTAAAATATTCAACATACATTGTCGTTGATGTAGCGTTCCATGCATATATGTCTCTATGATGTTATAACTGTAGTTAGGGTTTTAGATATAATGATAACACTTGAGTATAAGTGACGTTGAATCATTATATTCTCCCTTACGCAGAGAGAAGACAGAATAAATAATATAACCTAAGAGAAAGCTTAAGGTAGAATAACCGAAAACCTCCGTAGGAAAAGTGGTGACCCCGACTAAAACAGCCTATAGGAAAACCTATAGAAAAAAAAAATTTTTTTTATAAAAAAAAAAAATTATAAACACCGACAGACTGGTGGAAAATTTAATAATATAATAAACATTAATTACAGAATTATTGCATAAATACTTTATTAACAAATAGTTAAAAGTAAGTTGAAACAAAAAAGAATGCTGAAGAAGAAACTTTAGAAGGAAAATTTTAGCTGCACTTTCTAGCAATATAAAAATATTTTGAGCTGTTAAAAGCTTAGTAACATAATGAGAAAAAAAAATTTTCCTTTGAGAAAATATTTATACATATAATGGAGCAGAATTTAAAAGAATTTGAGATGTCATATTTCGATAGAAATTACACACAAGCTTCTGGACAGGAGATACCGTCATTTGGTTGGCACAACTGGAGGTAAGCTTTAAAGCTAACAAAATTACAAATGAAGAACAAAAATACAATATAATGCTTAGCAATTTACCTCCACCTCTAAGTAAAGAAATTAGAGATTTGCTACTAAACCCTATCGAACCAGTTTTGTATTCTTCCATTAAAAGGGAAATATTGAAACGAACATCAAATTCAAAACAAAAAGAATCGAAATCCATGACAGATATTCTTTTCGAAACTTCTAGAATCTTCATATGAGCAGTTATATTAACCAATGGAAAAAAACGAAAATGATAACTCTTCGGCAATACGACATTACGTCATATTGCCAATTCACGCCACATTTCAAAATGGCTAAAATGGTTATTGCTACACTATAAGTCTTGAAAACTTACAGTTTATTTTAACTTAAACTCTTTATAACAAAAAGGATTTGAACCTTTTCTTTTAAGATCTGTGTATGTACAGATATTTGTGTACATACAGTGAGAAAACTGCAGTAATACCCAGAATCTTCCACCTCCATGTCACCTTTTGTATGGGTGGAATTTTGTCTTGTCTGTGGTTTGCAACAAGTTGTTCTATAAGAACTTCCAGTTTTCCTCTATGTCTCCATCTCATCCTCAATTTTTGTGAAATTTTCAAATTTGTGTTTCTCTGAATTCTTGCCTATTCAACAGTTCTTCAGGTTTCTATAACTTTCTTCTCCAACTTGTCTTGTGTCTCTGAATTGACACAGCTCTTACTCTGAAGTCACTAGTTACTAAGCCATCTCCAGAGAAAAACTTAGCATTTACAACTATCAGCCTCTTTCATTTCCCCAAGAGTATGAAATCTTGTGTGTTCGCCTGATTGTAGAAAATCAAATGATTTTGGTTGGTTTGTAGAAGTAAGTTGCAAATTATCAAGACATTAAAGCTGGGCAGATGGATCTATAATACACAAATGGGGAATGTCATCCTTCTCCAAGGTAAAAACATCATGCTCAAATACACTATACCCAGCAATTTTCTCTTTTTATATTTTGTGCATGCAAGTGTGATAATGTTTATGTACAGCATTTTTCTTTCCACATTTAACTTTTAAATATATGATATTAAAAAAATTTAATGTGAAAAAGCTTCCAATTCAGCCAGTGTAATTCATGTTTTAAATTGAATGAATGAATTGAACAAAGTAGTTATAATAATGATTTTCACTATTGATACAAGTGAAACAATAACAGACCTCCATTACCAGGCATGACTATATGGTAAAAAAGATTGCTTCATTCTCAAGTAGTTTAAGGTTCAATTCCACTGCACAGAACTTTTGGTAAATTTTAGTCTCAAATGCTTTGTGAGAGTAATTTGGTCAGTTAGACATCTCATCAAGCTCATGCATATATACATGTATCTTTGTGTATTTGTGTCCATGTGAATGTTTGTTACAGCATCAGTTGTCAGAACCAGATTTGTATAAAAAAGAGTGTAACTCAGTGAATGATTCAACAAATCTATATCAATGTCATACCTCAGACTAAAATAAATACCTATGTCCATGATATCGACTAAAATCCTTCAAATTGGTACCTCAGCCTTGTCACAATCTAATTACTGAAGCCAGTAAAAGAATAAAATAATATCCTGTAACTATACCAACTTAAGAGAATGATTTAAAGAGTATACACCGATATTAACTTTACTAACTCAGAAGGAATACTTTCTCCTTAGCCAATATTTCTTCCAACAAAATAGTAGGGAAATATCTGAAAAGTATCCATTCAAAAGAGACAAAAGCAACATTTGGAAAACCAACGTGTGGGAAATTGTATTTCACATAATGACAAAACACAAAACCATTCAAGTTCAATGATAAGATTGTACAAACATGTTTGGGATGACAAACACTGATCCTAGACAGAATAACCATACTAAAAACCTAGTATGATGTATCAATTCAGCTTTATAACATCTTATTTAGAGGTTTACTCCTATGCAAACCAGGAGCAAGAAATTTCTACCACATGTCTGCTCAAAAGGTAGAAAGCAGCATCTGACAACAAAACTAAGCCATACAAAAACAAAACTGAAGATATTAGTGACAATATTGCTGACTGCAGAGAATTTCTTTGAGTATCATTTCATAAGATATGATGTGGTAGACAGCAACTTTTAGTATATATAAAAAAAACACAGTCAAACATATTGAAACAGATGGCTCAAAAGAACATTGGTGGAAGAGAAAAATAATATTTACATTATTTACATTATTTATATTTGACGGATATTTGTCCTCATTTTGTTTGCTAACACGTTTTGGCTGATATACCCTCCAGCCTTCACCAGGTGTCCTGATGAAGGCCTGAGGGTATATCAGCTGAAATGTTGTGTTAAACAAGATGAGGACAAAAATCTGTCAAATGCAAATAATGTACATAACTGCTCATCTCTTAAATATAGAACTGTATTAGAAAAATAATATAAACAACCAAATTAAAACACAACTTACCTGGTGTTGTATATGATAATAAAATAGAAACATGCTATTGTGGAAATCATTTCCCGACATGTGTTAATGTGCTAAAAATAAAAGACCTGCACACCAAATACACTTTCGGCATTATAACTGTTATCATTGGAGCAATGATCTGCTTGGATTAACCTGGGTTCTTGATTAAAGAATATAGCTCCATAATTCATACCCCACAGAAGATACGTCCCCTTGGTCATGTCAAAAACGATAAAAATCTTCTGGACCTTAAAATTCAAAGCATAAATGATTGTGCAAAAAACAAAACAAACATATTGTATGCATATCTTTCCTTAACAACCTTGCCACTGAACAGATGGCCAGTCAAATAATCTACCAAACTCCAGTTAGGAAAAGAAAACAACACCTTATTAGCCGGTAGAATTACAAGAGATTTAGGAAAATACTTTATGATATTTTCTGGCTCTTGACATTCTGATTTCAAATCCTTCCAATATCAACTTTGCTTTTCATCTTTTCAAGGCTGAAAGAATAAAGAACCAATCAAGCCAATGGAATCAGCTAACCCACTCCTTTCAAAAATGTCTAACCCTCACCCTAAATCAGAAACCATTATTATCATTATGTTGTTTTGTTTTATACAATCTCTTCCTGAGTTTCACCAGAGACTTCAAATAATAGCAAAGTTGGACATTTTACTGTGGGTTTTAATCATGAATAGCAATGACATATTCCAAGGAAAGGAGACCAAATATTCAGAATTAAAATTCCATTAAGAGTTTGTGGTAATATTTGTGATTTTACAAGTTTCATGTATTCTGAAAGTATTGACCTTCGGATATGGGCTGTACTCATCCTCATTATCATTTTTTAACATCCATTTCCCATTCTGCCATGGGAGCAATTTTTTGTAGTTTTGACACTTTGCAATTTCCTGGTATTTAACCATATTATTTGAGAATACTATCTGGTAACATACCTAAAGCTCCATTTATCACAGATACACTTGTCATTCTTAGATGCCACATTTTTGAAATCTCTATTTCAAGGTTCTTGTATTTAATTAACTTTTCAAATATTTTCACTCAGGTGTTGTAGTCTGCTAGGTTTGATGTATCTCTGAGCATACATTCTGTCAATGAGATTTTTCACCACAATAACTGTTCTATTGGCCAGAATAGCTTGATCTGTTTGAATACCAAAATCCCAGAGAATAGTGACAATGTCTACTTTCTACTATTTTGGTAAACTTATATTCCCACCAGTTCTTCTCATATGGGAGTCCAAATTGTTGGTAAATAGTCCAGTGCAAATACTGACCAAGTCTATTATGGTGATTAGTATACTCAGTTGTGGCTAACATAAGACAACCAGAGATTAGATGATCAGTTATTTGTCTGTTCATACCCCAAAAGTGGTAGGAAGGATCAGCACTATTTTCACAAATCTTGGTTTGGTAATTTCTAGTTGACAGATCTTGAGTTGCTATGATGAAGCCCTCTTTTTCTGATTTACATTCAGATGCAGACACACTAATGAGTAATATTTATATCAATATCAGAATCACTGACCCTTGTAGAGTATTTACCATGTAGTACCTTCATTTTCCATCTATTATGCAACTCCAAAATATCATTTGATTTATATATTTCTTTGTGTCTTCTGATTTTGTGTGTATTTTCTTAGTACTTTCATGCTTGCAGATTAGTTAAAGCATTCACTCACTAGTGTCTTTTAGATAAAGGTCTAACTCATGGTTGCTGTCTTTGACACAATTGCAGTCCACATCCTCTATCTTTTCAAGGAATATATACTTTGTCTTCATCTACCTTTGGGTGATGTGTGTAAAGCATTGCAAGAAAATTGCATATATTTGTGATAATCTTATTGATGGACCTTTTTATATTAAAACCGCATATCACAACAGGTATAGCTAGGGTATTGGTGGCCTCAGTCCTGTTTCTTGCATAAAATTTGCTTTTTAGGCTAGCTCTAACTTTAAGATTGCATTCTTTCAGTAGTTTCTCATGCATTCATATGCACTGGATGCCACCCCACTCACAGCACATAAACATTTGTACTTTCTTGAGGATCTAATTCCTTGATTACAATATTTTTTTTGTCTAGCTGTTTGTTGTGCATTCTTTATGCTTTATCTTAATCCTATTATTCTTTATCCTTTAGAAAATGTGGCTTTAGCACATTTATCAAGGCCAAATTCCATTTTAATATTGTTACTAAATTGTTGTTATTATTACCATTGTTATTGGCAGAATTGTTAGTATGCCAGAAAGAAATATATATATACAAGGTATTGAAGGCCATTCTACAAAATGCTGAAACTTATGAAGATGACAGAGGACTGAGACATGTGATGCATTGCTGTATTCTAGAAGACCCACCCACCACAACAGAATTGAGATTCTAAAACCAAAGTGCCACATAAAAGCACTAGTGTGAGTGCTAGTGCCACATAGATAGCACTGGTGTTGGTGCCACATAAAAAGCGTGGGTGATGGTATCACATACAAAGCAACCAGTACACTCTGTAAAGTGGTTGGCATTAGGAAGGGTATCCAACCATAGAAACCAAGCTAAAACAGACTATGGAACCTCTAACCTTGCCAGTTCCTGTCAAGCATCCCAACCCATGCCTGTGTAAAAAACAGATAAAATGTTGATGATGATGATGATATATAAACACATGAAGATGATACACACATGCATGGACACACATACGTACCAACATACATACATACATACAACAAAAATATGAATGGATAAAATCATATCTTTAATTTGTGGCTCCACCATACGATGCCAACAATCATTTCTGGTGCATCATCATATTTAGATACAGAAAATATCAGTCAAACTAATATATACAAAATACATATTAATACGTTATCAAGGCAATCCAAAATTGGTTAAATTGAAAGCAAACTAAAAAAATATCTTTAGTAGACAAAGGCATACAAAAAGAACATTTTCCACAGTTGTATCACTTTGTACTCTTTTAACACTGAGTGCTTTACTGATATCTGCCTGGAGGTTTTAGTCCCTTTTTCTTATATATATTCATACATACATCCGTTCATGGCCGTTGCCAGCCTCGTCTGGCCCCCGTGCCGGTGGCACGTAAGAAGCACCATCCGATCGTGGCCGTTTGCCAGCTCCGTCTGGCACCTGTGCGGGTGGCACGTAAAAAGCACCCACTACACTCACGGAGTGGTTGGCGTTAGGAAGGGCATCAAGCTGTAGAAACACTGCCAGATCAGACTGGGCCTGATGCAGCCTTCTGGCTTCACAGACCCCAGTTGAACCATCCAACCCATGCTAGCATGGAAAGCGGACGCTAAATGATGATGATGATATGTACACACACACACACACACACACACAAGCATTCACACATAAGCAATATCTATTTTATGCACAACACATTAGAACTGAAATGATTTTGATTATTAGAAAGCCTTACAATGGGCAGTAATAAGAGTGTAAATACATTCTTTGTTTTAATCTGATGAATAGAAATGTTTATTGGCTGCTCTCAGAAAAAAATATATCTGACTTCCTTAGGCACAGAAAATTATATCAGTCAAATACCAAAATATTAGCCACTTTCTGAACCTTGATTCAAAATTCATACATTAAATTCACATGTATAATGAATTGGAAATTATTTTA
Organism: Octopus sinensis; assembly: GCF_006345805.1. Classification (NCBI taxonomy): domain Eukaryota; kingdom Metazoa; phylum Mollusca; class Cephalopoda; order Octopoda; family Octopodidae; genus Octopus; species Octopus sinensis. The sequence goes on from NC_043005.1 coordinate 22,876,811, forward strand.
CCTTTTGTATTCAATAATTTATTATCTGTAGTTTTAGTCCGGGTGTGTAGTTTTTATGTTGCCCATCTGAATTGATCTAGTGTTAATGATTATGACTTTATGACCTAATTTCAAATTTAGATTGTTCATTCTTGATTTCTTTCATCAATTAAGGATTAGTTAATGTTTGTTCTTAAGTTGCACTATCTTTGAAAATTCATTTCATCATTGTTATCATCATCATCATCATTTAATATCTGTGTTCCATGTTGGCATGGGTTGGATGATTCAACAGGCTCCAAGAAGCCAGGGGACAACATGTATTTTGGTTTCTTATATAGTTTCAGTAATCAGTTTTCTAGTTTTATCTGGGATGTGGGTGGATTGATTCTATATGAAACGGTTGTATTTGCCAATTAACATATTTTTATTTAGTTTTTATGTTTCATTGAAGCACAATATGTTACAGATACACATTTAAAAGATCAATATAAAATATAATGTCATGAAATTAAAATTTGTTTGTATACAGATTTGAAGTTTATTCTTCAGCTGATAGAATTATTCAGTTGTTAAGGATTTTATTGTTTTTTTTTAATGTGTGATATATTATTAGTGTTAGTTTATGAATGGATTTAATGTATGAGATGTTCAACTTTGTAATGAAACTAAACATCAACTGAATCAAATTCATTTGTTTGGGAAGGCTTACAAAAGTGATAGATCTCTCTCATTCTCAAATTAATTATAAACTAGTTAACTTGTCTATAGATCTGTAGTGACGTCATATTCCAGTGTGCGTACACGCAACGTCATTCTTCAGTGTGCGTGTGCGGAACGTCACCTTTGTAGTGACGTCATGTTCCAGTGTGCGCACACACAACGTCATTCTTCAGTGTGCGTGTGCGGAACGTCCTTCTTCAGTGTGCGTGTGTGGGGTTGGAACCTTCTGGAAAGGCATAAGGAAGTTCCCTCATGCACATGCGCTAGAGACTGAAGAAGAAATTTCTATTCGCGTTCCTTAATAGCGTCGGGGACTTGAGACACGGCGATAGAAGAGAAAGGACGTATTTTCATACGTGTGATCAGCCTATTCTCCTGTCCCAGACGCTTAGGATTTTAACCTGTTCTATTGCTGCTGAATTGTTGTAAGAAGCTTACAAAAGTTAGAATTCAGCCTTGCTGTGTTGAACTAGGTGGATACCAGTATACCATCATGTTTCATTGTTGATTAAGAGAATAAAGAATTGTATATATGTTTAAACTTGCGTTTCGTTCCTGACTGGTAGTTTCTAGAAACAAAAAATGTCGGGCTAAGAGATCCTTACAGATCCTTAACCAAATTTTCAAGAAATTATGTCATCTTTAAAAAAAATGAAGAATACATTGGATAATGTATATTATGTCTGGAAAAAAGACAAGAGGATGTGCTTAGAGTGCTTTTAACTAGATTTTGTTATTCTTTTTTTTAATACACACCGTTGGAGCTGCCCATTTTACTTATTCCACTTTTTGGATGACTCCAATTTTCTCTAATCTGTCTAATTGTTCATTGATATGTTTTATTACAGCAAAAGGTTCCATTCTTTTAGGTTTGAACACTGGTACTGTGTTTTCCTTAATTTGGAAATATGTCTCTATCTTAGAACACAAACCTAATTTATCTAACAACCTCGACCCAAAATATGGTGCAAAGTCCCCTCTTGACCCAAAATATGGTGCAAAGTCCCCTCTCGGCCCAAAATAACGTTGTGGTGGAACAATGCTGTTGACAGGGCTATTAGACAAAAGAAACTGGCTTGGTAGGACTGGAAGAACGGTGGTAGCAGGGAAGTGTATCAGACTGCCAGAAGGGAAGCTAGGAGGCAGGTTTATTTAGCCAGAGGGGAAGCAGATAAGAAAAAATTTGCCAATGTTCTGCACCGTGAGGACCAAAGACTTGAGATATTTCGTGTTGCACGACAGTGTAAGAGAGAATCGTGATGTGGTAGGAGAGAAATGTGTTCGCATGGATGATGGTTCACTTGCGCTAAATGAGGATGCAAAGAGAGAGGTTTGGAGACACCACTATGAAAGGTTGCTGAATAAAGAAAATGAATGGGAGAAAGAGATTCTGCCAAATGTTGACCTAACAGAGAGACCAGCTATCCGAGTTGACAGTACCTTGGTAGATAAGGCAATTAGAAGTATGAAGACAGGGAAAGCTCCCGGCCCATCAGGAATTACTGTAGAGATGCTCAAAATATCTGGCAGTGTTGGCTATAGCCTAGTCACCCGTATAGTTAACCAGGGGATACACGAAGGAGTCATACCCAATGACTGGTGTAGCAGCATAATAGTCAACTGCTACAAAGGTAAAGGTGACGCTTTAGATACAAATAATTACAGAGGTATTAAGCTGTTGGATCAGGTAATGAAGGTCACTGAGAGGGTCATAGCCCAACTGATTAGGGAAAGAGTTAGCTTGGTTGAGATGCAGTTTGGTTTCATGCCAGGGAAAAGCACCACTGATGCCATATTTCTGGTAAGACAGCTGCAGGAGAAATACCTAGCCAAAGATAAGCCTCTGTACCTGGTTTTCATTGACATGGAGAAAGCCTTTGACAGGGTCCCCCAATCCCTTATCTGGTGGTCAATGAGATAACTAGGGATAGATGAATAGTTAGTGAGAGCTGTGCAAGCCATGTACAGGGATGCTGTAAGTAAGGTGATGGTTGGCAATGAGTACAGTGAAGAATTCAAGGTAGAGGTAGGGGTCCACCAAGGTTCAGTCCTCAGCCCCCCTCATATTTATTATAGTCCTCCAGGCAATAATGGAGGAATTCAAGACAGGATGCCCCTGGGAGCTCCTCTATGCTGATGACCTTGCTCTAATTGCTGAGTCACTATCAGAACTAGAGAATTTTCAAGTGTGGAAACAAGGATTAGAATTGAAGGGCCTTAGAATCAACCTAGCTAAAACCAAAGTCCTAATAAGTAGAAAGGCAGACAAACCATAAATCCCTTCAGGTAGATGGCCCTGCTCAATCTGTAGTAGAGGCATAGATAGAAACTCTATAAGATGTACCAAGTGCAAGCTTTGGACACATAAGAGATGCAGTAATATCAAAGGAAGGCTAACTGGGAAGATAGTTTTTGTATGTGGCAGATGCTCGGGAGCAATAAACACTGATAATGTGCAGAGAACAACTTCAGCCACATTCCAGGGAGAAAAACTAGTAGTTGATAGCTTCCGTTACCTAGATGACCAAGTCAGTAGCGGAGGAGGGTGCGCTGAAAGTGTAGCTGCTAGAACAAGAATAGCCTGGGCAAAGTTCAGAGAGCTCTTACCTCTGCTGGTGACAAAGGGCCTCTCGCTCAGAGTAAAAGGTAGACTGTATGACGCTTGTGTACAAACAGCCATACTACATGGCAGTGAAACATGGGCTGTGACTGCTGAGGACATGCGTAAGCTCGCAAGGAATGAAGCCAGTATGATCCGATGGATGTGGAAAATCAGTGTGCATACTCAACAGAGTGTAAGTACCTTGAGAGAAAAGTTGGACCTAAGAAGCATCAGATGTAGTGTGCAAGAGAGATGACTGCACTGGTATGGTCATGTGGTGAGAATGGAGGAGGATAGCTGTGTGAAAAAGTGCCACATCCTAGTGGTTGAGGGAACCTGTGGAAGCGGTAGACCCAGGAAGACCTGGGATGAAGTTTAGGCCTCACCAAGGAAATGACTAGTGACCGAGACTTTTGAAAATATGCTGTGCTTGAGAAGACCTGGCAAGCCAAATGGGACCATAACCAGCTCACCTATGCATACCTTTTCCTTCTTTGGACACTAAACTCTGCTTACGAAGACCTGTTGAGGCAAATGAAATCAAAATCAAATTCAATGACTAGCAAAGTGCAAAGAGCACCATAGGAGTGTGATCGTTGTCAGAGAGGCTAACCAGCTTCCGTGCCAGTGACACATAAAAGGCACCATTCGAGTGTGATCATCACCAGCGTCGCTTTACAGGCATTTGTGCCTGTGCTAGTAGGGTGCCAAGAACACCATCCGAGCATGATCGTTGCCACAGAGCACCATCTGAAAGTGATCGTTGCCAGAGTGGCTAACTGGCTTCCGTGCCGGTGGCATGTAAAAGGGCACCATTCGAGCATGATCATTACCAGCGTCACCTTACTGGCACCTGTGACAGTGGCATGTGTAAAAAGATTTGAGCGAGGTCATTGCCAGTACAGCCTGACTGGCCCCCGTGCCGGTGGCACATAAAAAGCACCCACTACACTCTCGGAGTGGTTGGCATTAGGAAGGGCATCCAGCTGTAGAAACTCTGCCAGATCAAGATTGGAGCCTGGTGCAGCCATCCAGTTCGCCAGCCCTCAGTCAAAATCGTCCAACCCATGCTAGCATGGAAAGCGGACGTTAAACGATGATGATGACTTAAGGAAAAGCATTTTAAAATTTTTTCTTCAATTCATCTGATACCTTATTCTTACTGGAGGAACAATCATTTATGTAATTACAGAACAGATTTATAGAGAAGTCCCATAAATCAAGCAACTCCATTCAGTCAGCACCAAACGAGTTTGTTGCATTTTTTAACACAAACACTTTTGCATTATAGGTTTTTTGCCTAAGAAGTGTAATCTTTCACCTGTGATGCCTCGCAAACTTTTCAATGTTTACTATAATGTAAGTTTCCCAATTTTCCGAGTTTGGCTAGTCCATTCTCACAGGGGTGTCATGATTCTTGCCATAACATCATCATACCCAGAAAAATAAAACTAGGATTTTTCATAATAATAATAATAATTATAATAATAATAATAATGGTTTCAAATTTTGCCACAAGAGCAGCAATCTTGTAGGAGGGGATAAGTCAATTACATCAATTCCAGTGTTTCATTGGTACTTAATTTATTGACTCCGAAAGGAGGAAAGGCAAAGTCGACCTAGGTGGAATTTGAACAGAGAACATAGTGACAGGCGAAATACCACTAAGCATTTTGTCCAGCATGCTAATGATTCTGCCAGCTCACTGCTTTAATAATAATAATAATAATAATTCTTTCTACTATAAACACAATGCCTGAAATTTGTAGGAAGGTGCCATTCAACTACAGGCAAAATGTCGCTGCGTATTTCATTTGTCTTTATGTTAGTATAACTGTTAATGACTCTGCCAGATTACACTGTATTGTTGCTGTTGAGTGTAGCGGTCTTCCTCCCAGAGCTCACAAGATCGCACCTCTGTAGTGGGAGAAGTCCAAAATGTGGTCCTTTGCTATTTGTAAGACCCGCAGAAGAGAAAGCAGGTCAACCCCCAACACCAAGAGCATTGACAGATGGATGAATGCGCATCAAGGCTCAGCGGTTGTGTAGGAAGTCGGGGACAAGAAACAGGGAGAAAGAGTGAGAGAAAGTTCGGGCGAAAGAATATAACAGGGGCGCCACCACCCCCTGCCGTAGCCTCGTGGAGCTTTAGGTGTTTTCGCTCAACAAACACACATAACGCTCGGTCTGGGAATTGAAACCGCGATCATCCGACCACAAGTCCGCTGCCCTAACCATTGGGCCATTGCACCTCCATGCTGTTGTTGTTGTTGGTGGTTTCTGATTTTGGCACAAAACCTTAAGTTCGGGGAAGACGGTTAGTTGATATTATTGACCTAAGTAATTGATTGGTGCCCATGGGCATATGGCATAGTGGTTAAGAGCATGGGATACTAACCTCAAGATTCCAAGTTCAATTCCAGGCAGTGACCTGAATAATAATAATAATAATAATAACAACAACAACAACATCAAAAAAATACCTTAGGAATGAGAACCCAAGTTTGAAATTTCCCCAAGATACCTGATGAACAAATAAGATGAGGACAAATATCCGTCAAAGGTAAATAATGTACATAATTCCTCATCTCTTAAATATAGAATTGACTGAAGCTTATTCAATGACCCCTGAGAGATAGAGGCAAAGTTGACTTCAGTGGGAATCGAACTCAGAATGCTACAAGACACTCTAATGAATCAGCCAGCTCATCATCAGTTTTTTCATGCTTGACAAGTATGATGCTTTCATTGAGGCAGATTTTCTAGTTCTGGATGTTTCCCTTGTCACTAACTTCCACCTGATTCTAAGCACCTGATTCTTAATATTTTTCCTTGGTTAGACATGTTTTCATGGAAGATTGATGGTGACACTTGTTTACAACTACCATGCAATGTCAAGACAAAGAAACACACAAACACACACCTTTTCTCACATCTTTCAGCAATATACAGTAATCTGTTGTTAAGGCTAATGTACAATCCAGTTTAACATTATTACCAGTTTTTAGGTGCCTTTCAAAGAATTCTTTTTGTTACAAGTGTTCATATCAGATCCATGAATTCCGTCAGCACCTGTCTTTAGAGTGGCTTTTTTTTTTTTCTAGAAACATTAACCTGCAGTATTCAAAATAACATCAGTCACATTTGTTTTGACATCCTGAAAGTGTAGTTTGCAGAGGTCAAGCCCACTGCAGCTTCTCATTTCTTCTTCTTCCCCATTGTCATCATCGTCACCATCATCACTATCATAGATCAGACAGAATTCACTGAGACAGCTTTTCTACAATTTCATGTCCTTCCTGTCACCAAGTCCCACTTGTTTCCAAGCAAGATAATATTTTCCCATGCCCAGATATGTTTTTCATGGAATGTTAACTTTTACTGGTACAATAGTGATACTCGTTTACAACTCTCGCACAATGTTGAGACAAGGAGGCACAAACACATACACATTTATACATACATATGAGGTGGGATCAAAAAGTTCCCAGGTTAGTTATGGCTAATAATCATCTCCTTCAAAACAGCCACCTTACACTGGTCTCAGTGTTCCTGCCAATTTTGGAATCCAGCCTGGAAGTCGTTTTCTGTAAGCTAGTCGAGGACCTTCTGTGATTTGCTCTGGATCTCAACAACAGTATTAAAACAGTAACCTTTGAGCTACATTTTCATCTTGGAGAAGAGATGGAAGTCCACAGGTGCTAAATCTGGCAAATAAGGTGGGTGCAAAAGCAATACCAAGGTGTTTCAGGCAAAGAACTCATGAGTGAGAAGGGCTCAGTAACAGGGTGCATTATCATCATGTAGAATCCAATTCTTCGCTCTCCACAGATCTGGTCACTTTCACTGAATGTCTTCTCTCAAACACTTCAAAACCTCTCAGTAGAACTCTCAATGTGATGGTCTAGCCCTGGGGAACAAATTCCCGATGCACAATACTACAGGTGTTGAAAAAAACGTCCAGGGACATTCTTCTGCTTTTGAAGTGCCTATACCACTTGAAACATTGTGTATGACCCATTGACAAAGTATGTTCGATGTTTCAGTAGCAGAGTTCCCAAGTTTAATGCAAAATTTCATGTTGGCTCTTTGTTCCAACTTCCTGTCCAAGACAAAAATTGAAGACTACAGCATACGTATGATAACAGAAACTTGCAAAGTAAACACAGCGATGTCACTTGGCACATTGCCTCATGAAGGTCACTACTAACTCTCACTATGCACACAACCATGCACTGCCATCTGTTGGTGCAATACAGATCTAATCCAGGAACTTTTTGATACCACCTCATATATATAAAGATGTGTGTGAGACAGGCTTCTTTCAGCAAATGCTAATTCCATTCACAAGGCTTTCATCAAGAGTTATTGTAGAAGATACTTGCCTAAATTGTCACACAAAAGAACTGAACCTGGAACCACATGATTGAGAAACAAACTTCTTAACCACACTGCCAGGTTTGCACAGCCACTACCTTACAAAAATAAACACTAACAGTTAAATTGCAGAATATTCATCTCTCTCTCTCTCTCTCTCTCTCTCTCTCTCTCTCTCTCTCTCTCTCTCTCTCTCTCTCTCTCTCTCTCTCTCTCTCTCTCTCTCTCTCTCTCTCTCTCTCTCTCTATCTTCTCTTTTCTCTCTTTCATCTTTCTCTCTCATTCATATATTGACAAAAAAAGTAACCAAACAAATTTTATATATTAGAAAAAGGAATTATTTTATTTGATTTTATTTTCCTTAAATATAAAAAATGTTGTTTTAATTTTTAATAGCATTATATGAATATGATTAATATAAAATGTAACATGGAAATATCCTTGGTATGAAAGCAGTTTTACTTTAGTTTGTTTGATTTTTTCCCCCATTTAAGTATGTTTTTTCTTTATCTTTTTTTCAAATCTCCTTTTCATCAGCCTACCCCATCCAATACACGAATATCAGATACAACATCATATAGAGTAACTCCCAAAGAATCCTTTCATTTGTGTGTCAGCATCTAACAATGGATTTCTTTCTTCCATTTGCAATTTGGTCAGACCATATTCCTTGATATCTTCAAATATTTTAATGAAAAACAGTAAGAGGCCCTTAAAAGAGAAATAAAGAGGGTAACATCAATATCACCATCCTAAGCATTATAATCATGTTAATCATCATCATCATTGTCATCTCCATCATCATTATCATCTTCATCATCCATTCTTTCCACTAATCCAATAAGCCATTAGAAAATATAAAGATCTCAAAATCAAACTGCTTAACATTTTATAGTTGGGTAATTTCTCACACATTCACATGCACACACAAGTAGTGCACGTATAGAAACAATTACATACACATATCAAAAAAATATAGGCTTTGAAATAACTTCTATCATTTTTATAAAAGCTCAAGTTTGTAAAAGACACTATATTCAAGTGAACATCACATTTTTTAACTCATTTATTTTATCATCTTCAAAGTAACCAATGGGTTTGGAACTCAGAATTTCAAAGGGCACAACTAGTTTCCTCCTCTAACTGCCTTCCCTTGATAAGGATTTTTAACTAACATCAATACACGGTCAATATTTAGGGTGGTAGACCTAATCTCTTATCCAATTAAATGCTACCATAAGCAGCCCTTTCTTTTCCTCATCAGTTCCTGCAAAAAAAAAAATACAGGAGTTGCTCTTCCTTCTTTCACTGAGCCATTGAAAAAGAGTCAATTAGATTGACTCCAGTATATCACTAATACATATATTACTATCCTTAGGAGAGGAATGTAGTAGTTAACTTCACCCTAAGAGATGAAGCTAACCACTGCAGTTCATAAAAGGACATAATTAAGTACTGTAAGATATTTAACATAGCATTCTACAGTTTGTGCCATTCATTGTGCCCACTAATAAATAGTGGTTTCTATCATAGCCTCACAGCTACAAAATTTGGGAGACAGTTGATTGCATCAATCCTAGTGTCCCTGGAAGGATGAAAACAAAGTCAACTTCAACAGGATTTGAACTCAGAATGTAACAAAGTATTTTGTAATTTTGTATGATTCACTAATAATTTTATGATAATAATTCTTTTCGCCAGAGATTTTAAGGGAGGGACCAAGTCAATTACATCGACCCCAGTGTTCAACTGGTACATATTTTATCAACCATGAAAGGGTGAAAGGCAAAGTCAACCTTGACAGCATCTGAACTCAAAACAAAGCCAGAAAAAATGTTAGTGAGCATTTTTCCCAGTGTGTTAATGATTCTGCCAGCTTGCTGCCTTAATAATAATAATAATAATAATAATAATGGCTGTGATGATGACGATAACAACAATGACATCCAGTTTGTGCACTACAGGCCAACAGACCAGATATTGTTGTAAAAAAAATCAAATTATCTAGGGATAACTGAGGAAACCCATGGCCCAAAATCTTGCTGAACACCTAAGGCAAGTGACCTCTCCAATTCTTTTTCTCTGACACAGGTCTACACTTAGAGTGGTACCATCTACTCTTACCATTTTTGCAACTTTCATCCACCTTTCAATGAATTCACTCGAGGACAGAACCTTCCTCTTCACCCTCAAGTTTCACTTGCAAAAGTCAATGAGAACTCTACCAAAGATGAATGTTTCTGTACTCATGCCTTTCAATCTTGTCCACTATACAACCTCTTTTGCCACAGTCACCAGGCAAAGGAAAACTAGTCAAGCAGTAACTGGGTCAGGTGAAAAATGATAATGGAGGCAATGTAGACATTTACTACTTCTGCCTGATTTTTCAAGGACAGCTTCCTTTGTCCATTTCTTGGTAAGACTGGCAACAGTGTTAGTCACCTCGTCCAAGTTCATATCCACCTTGAGATTAAAAACCAAACCAGACACTCGAGCAGTTTAACTGATCCATCAGTCGACAATGCCATCCGATGGCATTGACCTACCTCTCCAGGTGCCCAATTGCCAGCCCAACAACTTGTTGGTGTTGATTTTGGTCCCTGCTACTGACTCATATTCCTTTAGAATGGAGCTGACCATCTCCAATTCTGTTAGACTACCACAATCATCATCATTATTGTCAGCACCATCATCATTGCCACTACCACTACCATCATCATCATCATTTAATGTCCATGTTCTATACCGATGTAAGTTGGACAGTTTAACAGGACCTGATGGTCCTAAGGACTACATCATGCTCCAGTGTCTGCTTTGGCATGGTTTCCACAACTGGATGTCCTTCCTAATGCCAACCCTTTCACACCATATACTGGGTATTTTTACGTGTCACCTGCACTAGTTGGGCTGCTATGCAGTTGGCAAGAAGACAAACCCTGATGAGGCAACTTTATTCTAGGAGATGAGGGGTAAAAGTATGAGAGAAGGGCCAGAGCAGAACAAGTTGCACACACACACACACACACACACACACACACACACACAGGTGTATGTGTGTGTAGATATCAAATTGTTGGATGAGGTAATGAAAGTTATGTTGGAGGTTATAGCCCAATTAATGAAGGAGAGAGTTAGTATAGATGAGATGCAGTTGGGTTTTGTGCCAGGGAGAAGCACCACTGATACTATATTTCTGGTAAGGTAGCCAAAGATAAACCTCTGTACTTGGCTTATCTGGTGATCAATGCAGAAACTAGGGACAGACAAGTGGTTGGTGAGAGCTGTACAAACCATGTGCAGGGATTCTATCAGTAAGGTGAGGGTTGGCAATGAGTACAGTGAAGAATTCAGGGTACATGTAGGCGTCCATCAAGGATCAGTCCTCAGACACCTCTTGTTTGTCATAGTCCTCCAAGCAATAACAGACATATTTAAGACAGACTGCACCTGGGAGCTCCTCTATGCTGATGACCTTGTTCTTATAACTGAATCACTATCAGAACTAGGGAAGAAGTTTCAGGTATGGAAGCAAGGTCTAGAATTGAAGGACTTTAGAGTTAACCTAGCAAAAATCAAAGTTGTGGTAAGTAGGAAGGCAGACAAATCACAAATCCCTTCAGGTAGATGGCCTTGCTCGATCTGTAGAAAAGGTGTAGGTAGAAACTCTATAAGATGTACCCGGTGTAAGCTATGGACACACATGAGGTGCAGCAATAGCAGACGAAGGTTAACAGGGAAAATAGTTATTGTGTGTGGAAGATGCACAGGTACTATAAACGTCAAAATGTACAGAAAATAGACTCCATCAACTGCCAGTGGGGTAAGCTGTAGGTAGTAGATAGCTTCTGTTATCTAGGTAACCAAGTTAGTAGTGGACATGGATGCTCCAAGAGTGTATCTGTGACAATAGGATTAGGCTGAGTAAAGTTCAGAGAGCTCCTACCTCTGCTGGCAACAAAGGGCCTCTCCCTCAGAATGAAAGGCAGATTGTATGATTCCTGTGTGTGAACAGATATGCTCTATGGCACATCCAACAGGTTATAGTAAAAAGAAAAACAAATGAGAAATTAAATGCCTGTATTATTAAACCAATACTCACAGCAGAAAAACACCCGATGGCCATGTAAGTTGTACACCACTGGAAGCCAACACTGTCCATAAGAAATCCACTTAAAGATGGTCCAACGAATTCACTGAAAGAACAAAATTACTAATAGGTGAGAATTATGTATGCAGGTCAATTGAAAATGAATCTCTTCCATATAATCATGTAAACCAATATTACTAGCTTTATTGTGAAGCAGTCAGCAAGTAAACCAACAACAGCCAAAGAGTCTCACTTAGGTATGTGAATGGCAGAGGGAGAATATTAGCTCGATGGCTAATATTATTTAACCTATTTTGACAAGTATGGAGACAACTTCTGACATATTTCAATCTTATTAAACCTCTTCAGGAAAGTATAGTCCTCAGTGAACTTGCAAAAGTAGTAGTGAGGGATCAACATCATCATCATCATCATTCCCTTTTCTATGCTTGCATCAGTCAGATGAAATTTGTTGAAGCAGAGTTTCTACAGTTAGATGCCCTTCCTGTCACCAACTCTCACCTGTTTCCAAGCAAAATCATATTTCCCCTTTGCCAGACACATGTGTCATGCAAGACCAGAAATGAACAGCACCAGTCATATGACAGTGATGCAGGTTAATAATCAGCACATGATATCAAGACAAGATTACACACATACACACACACTGCATATATGTATACACAGCTGATTTTTTTCTGATGTGTGCTCCAATATCTGCTTTGGCATGGTTTCTATGGCTGAATGCCCATCCTAACACTAACCACTTTACAGCATACACTGGGTGCTTTTTTGTGCCACCAGCATTAATGAGGTTGCCATGCAGTTCACAGGGCTAGGGGACAAGGGAGTTAATATGAGAGTGGGGTAGAGCAGGATCCTGCAGAGGGATCTTCTTTTTCTACCTTCAGTGTTTCTGTTCAGGGTTTACGCTGGTTGTATATTTACTACAATGATACTGATCAAACCACAATTTACTGATACTTAATTTTTTTTTATACCATATCACATCAGATTCTTCTTGTATGGAAAAACATATCATAGCAGTGAAATCAATGTCAATATATATATAAACTATACTTAAATATAGAATAACATAACAGATCAATATGGTAAATGAATCAATCCAACAACCTACCCGAATGCATACATTGATCCCCAAATACCAGATACTAATCCATATGTACTGGAACATTTTTGTAGTCCTGCTTCTCTATAACAAAGGAAAGAAATATTATGACATCATTAATGTATTATTAGGATAGGATTATTCAAAGAATATGTGAACATAGCTACAACATAATGAGTCCCATAATCTAATTGAGTGTTGGGGCCCTTTTGAAGATTTCATTATCATATAAATATATCTAGGATAAGTCAGCTTTGTTAACATGAGCCCTTCTCCAAAGAAGTTAAACTCAGCACAACAAAATAATAAAAGAACAGTAAATCTTGATGCTGTTGTTGCTGATAGTATACAATAGTATAATATGCCTTACAGTTTACAGTTTGGTGTACTGAACCAAATAGAATGAATGAAAGGACAAGAAAAATTCTTTGCACCTGGTTGTCTCATGCCATATTGACTCATCTACTGAAATAAAATTTTTTAAATGGAGTGTAGCCAACATCTGGCAATAATAACTGTTAATTCTTCTATAATACATGCCTTCCTTTATATATTTAGTTAAATTTTTGCATGAATATAAAAACTTTGCAAATGAGAGGTGCTAATTGTCTTACCAATGATAATTAATATTATATATGAAATTAACTTGCTATAAACTCTGATTTAAAATTACTACCGTTAACCCTTCAAGGTCATATCAGACCCAAATATTCTACCTGTTTTATGTTCAAACTGACCAGATCAGGCTTCTCACTCCTACCCTGCAATGTCATTCTAAAAGCTACAAGATGATGTATGATAAACTCAAAACAGCATGAATAAATAAGGATTACATTTGACAAAGTAACCTGAATGCTAAAGGGTTAAACTTCTTATGTAGCTCATTATTGCCAGTATTCTTTCCAAACCACTTAGGCAAATCAAATTTGTAAAATAAAAATATCTCCTACCCAAGGTATTTAGGGATAAAAACCAAAGGAATCTATGGACAGAAATGAATGATAACTACTTACATTGCAAGTTCTAGAAGCATGTCATATGTTGGTAGAACTGTGAGACTTACAAATATACCAAGTAATGCAAGGCATATGATATTTAACCACAAAAGACTGAAAAGAAAGAAAGAATAAGACACATTAGAAATAATATGAATTAACTGTCGACAGTTTAATGTAAATTGATATTAGATATTATATGGCCTTGTGCCAAAATTTGAAACCGATATTAGATATTATAAAAGGTGGCAGAAATGTTAGCACGTCGGGCGAAATGCTTAGCAGTATTTTGTCTGTCTTTTTGCCTCAATGAACTGTCTGACACATGCAAGTATAAAAAAGTGGACACTAAAATATATGCATACATATAGAGATAATATACATACATGTGTGTGTGTGTATGTGTTTATACATTCTTTTAACTTTTAGTTTGTTTTAGACTGGCCACCTTCCTGAAAAAGGAAATTGTCATCATCTCGTGTAAGTGCATATCCTTTGAATTATAAGAATGTTTTACAAATTTTGAAGGCTCTGGATATCACAGACATTTGTAGCTGATGAATTAAGGAGCTATGTTGTTTCTTCAGAAATCCAAGGCCAAGTTATACTTTGTCCAGTCAGGCTGGTATGTAATCTGTAGCTCCAACAATAACAAGTATGGAGATAAATGTGCATCTTGCATATTGGATCGGAAAACTTCTCATCAATGGTCTTTAAGTATCTTCCCCCTTTTGCATTTTCTTACCAAACTGACATCAAGTGGGCAACTGTTTTCTATGACAAAGCATGCTTATAATGAGTGTTCACAAACAATAATATCAGGCTGGTTGCAGTTTTTATTTTTAGGTTCTACCAGTTTTCCTTTGAGCTGTCTGTCTCAACACATTCCTTCCCATTTTGATTTTATTTTTGTCTTCTGCAAGGGCATTCCATTTTGTTCTAGCTAACACATAATGTCTCACAGGGAAGTAGTAATGAGACAACATTCTTTCACAGTTGGCAATAATGTGGCTAACATGCTCAATTTTATTTTGCACAAATGATATTTTTTGTCAACTGATAACCTTCCTTTTGCCATCTTTGTAGGAACTTCATTATTCCACATTCATAGAACTTCAGGTCCTTATCAGCCAAAAACTGAAGCAAGTGCAAATTCAGTTCATCATCATTGTTGAAAGTTTTAACATTCAAAGGATTTTGCAAATTTCGAAATAAATGGTAATCTGTTGGTGCATGGTCAGTGCTATATGGTGAATGTGACATCACTTCCCAGCCAAGCTCCAATAATTTTTCACAAGTTAGCAAAGATGTGCATGGCCTAGCGTTGTCATGGTGGAACTTAATATCTTTAAGATTTGACAATTCTGGCCATTTTTCTTTGACTGCTTCCTCCTGTTTCATTAGTTGTTGACAGTAAACATCTGTATTGATCGTATGGTTCTTTGGAAGCAACTCCAAATACAAACACCTTTGTAATCCCACCAAATTGACAGCATGACCTTTTTTTGATGCAATTCAACCTTTGATATGGTTTGTGCTAGTTTATTACACTTGGACCATGATTGTTTTCGATTGATGTTATTGTAGACAATCCATTTTTCATCATCAGTGATGATTTGGTTCAAAATAAGGTCAATTTCATTGCATTTGGGATGCATATCACAAATATTGATTCATTGTGTTAAGTGAATCTCTTTCAATTTCTGTGGAACCCAAATATTGTGCTTCTTAACAAGTCCAAGACATTTTAAGTGATTTTCAGTTGTTATGATATATTTACCCTCTCTACAATCTCTGGCACAGTTATGACATTTAGATTCAATAATGGCTTTGATTCGGTCATCATCAATTTCAGTAGGTCGGCCAGAACGTTGGTCATCTTTGAGTGAAAATTCTCCTGAACATAATTCTAAAAACCATTTCTGTGATGTGCATTCTGTTAAGCAATCAATACCATAAACTTTACATATCTCTTTGTGAGCCTCAGCAGCTTTCTTGCCTGTATGGAAATAAAAAAGCAAAATATGGCAAAAATTTTCGTTTTTGCACTCCATGTTAAAATTGACACTGAACTAACAGCTGTAAACAAAATTATGTGCAATTTGCTTCTAAACTAAACTAAAAGTAAAAGCTGTCAAATGTCAAAAGGGAAAAAATCATGACATTAACAAAAGTTATTCAAAACAATCAAAACTTTATCTGTTTACAAAAACAAAATTACTTTCTTGCCAACCCAGTATGTGATGTAACACTATGTATGTATGTCTCTCCTGTTTTTCATCATTTAAATTTCTCCTCTGAAGAAGGATCTAGTTTCTAACAATGATACAAAATTCCATCTTTGGAATGTATATAACAAAATAATGTCACGTTTTAAGTCTGATAAAGGTCTTTCATAGTTTTATTGTTCCACTTACAGATTGTATTTGTAATGTATGAATCGCTTGGTTGATTGCTTTCACTAATACCATTACCATAATTAAAGAGGTTTCTCAATTATTAAAATTTGCCATTAGCCATGTAATTTGCAGAAACCACCAAATTAAAATTCATGTTAGATAATTTAATACAGGGCTTTGTTTGAACCTGTTACACCTTTCCCCTGGATATATTTATGAATATAAAATATGCATATAAGCACACACACACACACACACACACATACACACACACACACACACACATGTGCTTTGAGACATCTGTAAATAACTGAATTGTAGTAATATATCCTTTTGTAATACATATACCTCTCACTTTGTGTGAGTGTTTGTGAAGTCATCTGAGTATGTATATATGTGTATAGTCTTCATTATCATTACCATCATCATTGTTTAACGTCTGCCTTCCATACTGGCATGGGTGGGATTGTTTGACAGGAGCCAGCCAAGCAGAAGCCTGCACTAGACTTCTGTGATTGTTTTGGCAGGATTTTTACAGCTGGGTGCCCTTCCTAACACCAACCACCCAGCAGAGTGAACTTAGTGCTTTTTTGCATGGCACAAGCACAGGTAAGGTCAGTTTTGGCAAGGTTTTTACAGCTGGATTCCCTTCCATATGCCAACCACTTTACAGTGTGAACTGGATGCTTTTTAAGTGGCACCTGCATTGGAAGAGATGATCTTGTATCAGATGATGAAAGGCTATAATGAGACAGAAACATGTGTCTTGCTGTAGAGGAGATACACGGTTACAGAGAGAGGGAGGGAGAGAGTGAGAGAGAGAGAACAAAAATGAGGACAGAAACAGGTGTGTTGCTGCGAAGGAGATACATGGTTACCTGAGCTGAGGGAAGTGCAGGAGGAGAGAGAGTGGGAGACATCAGGACAGAGATGATGGCAAAGTGCCAGGCATACTCACATATATTCTAATATTGAACAGTGAGAATAAGTGCTCAACACTGTATTTCATCATCATCATCGTTTAACATATGTTTTCCATACTGGCATGAGTTGGACGGTTTGATAGAGCTGGCCAGCCAGGGAGCTGTCCAGACTCCAACTGTCTACTGTGGCATGGCTTCTACAGCTTGATGTCCTTCCTAATGCCAACCACTTTACAGAAAATGCTGGGTGCTTTTTACATGCCACCAGCTTGGGGCATTTATACAGCACTGGCACAAGTGCATTTTTTGTGACACTGGCACTTGCAAGGACAAGCCTGTATGTATGGATGACAGCAATTTTACTTAGCTGATATATCTTTTCAAGTACAGAAAATCATCACAACTACTAGTCCCTTGTCATTTCCTCAATGAGGCCCAGTGTCCGAAGATCCTTTCTCACCACTTTGTCCCACATCCACCTGAATTCTTATTCCATTCAAATTTTGACCTGCTATAATCACTAATTATATTTTTTCACTTCATTATATATTCTACAATGTTTTTGTTCACATACACACATGCATACATCCATATTGCCAACATACACATTCACATATATATATTCCTTTCTACTCTAGAGACAAATTTTGGGGAGGGGGAGGCAATCGATTAGGTCAACCCCAGTATGCAACTGGTACTTAATTCATCGACCCAAAGGATGAAAGGCAAAGTCAACCTCAGTGGAATTTGAGCTGAGAACGTAAAGACTGACAAAATACCGCTAAGCATTTCATCCAGCGTGCTAACATTTCTGCCAGCTCACCACCTTATTCACATATATATTGAAACATACAAATACATACACATAGATAAAAAAAAACAGGTTCAACACATCTTTGCTCATGCCGTTATGATACACAATAGTTCATTGATGATGTTATGACAGTTAAGATATAAACATTATCGAGAAAAAGAATACTAGATAAAACTAGTGAATAGGTGAGAACGTTGTAGATTAATTGTTAAGGAGAGAGCAGCTAGACACATTAATTCATCAAGCATATACCTATCAATAATACTACAGATTAACAAAATATATCATATTAGACTCCACCCAACGCCATCCAAAATTGCTACGTCAATCAATATTAACTCAAATACACGGTCTATACATATCAAGTAAACACAAACAGAACTCACATAATGCCTGATTTTACCAGCAGAAAATCTAGCTATATATATATATATATATATATATATATATATATGGTCAAAATGTGACCTCGTGTGTACCGTTGGCGATTTCTTTCCTCTGTCTTCCCTTCTCGGGATCTTTCCTTCTCCTATGTTTCCGACGAAGAGCTCCGCTCGAAACTTTAAACCCTCCTTCTTCCCTTCTTTCCTGAGTGTCCATAATACTATATTTGCTCCACGTCCTCGCGTTGTTGTGTTTTTTTTTGTTTTCTTGTTTGGATTAACTAACTATATATATATATATATATATATATATATATATTATATATAAATACACACACGTATATATATATAGTGAGAATTTACAAAAAAACAAAAGACAAAGACAAGTGTGTAAACAACAAACAGATGTATTAGTTTAATGCTTGGAAAGTGAAAAAGTCTTTTACATTTCGAACCTATGCCATTCAACAGAAAGGAACACAGAAATAAACAGGGAGAGAAAATAGAAAAACTTTTAGTGGCTAGCAATCTATCATGGTGAATGCTGGATAGAGGGGCCACAGAGGAGAGCTAGGAAGAAAGGGAGATAATAAAGTAGTGGTGATCCCAAAATGAAGGTGCGCATGCAGTATTTCACTTATCCTCGTGGGATTTCCTGTGAGGGAGCCATCTTTTTGGAAGAGAGGTCCTATTCTCTGGCACACTGTGGCTGTCTCTTTGGCAAACTTATAGAAAGCTTTAGGGTTTGACTTGATATTTTCTATTACCCAAGCTTCTTTATCTGCTCTCTCCTTTTCATGAGACTGATGCAGACTTTTCTCAATTTCCATTAGCATTCTCTTGAGACAAGACTTCTCACCACTTTTGGTGTGCTTGCTCAGGCGGTTCGCAATCCTTGTCCGTCGTCTCATAAGAATCTTCTTTTCTCTAGGGATCCTGTTTTTGTGTGTGCTGGCCTTCCACACTGGGACATATTTGTCACATATGGCTTGTATTATGGACATGAAACGTTTGTGTTTCATGTCAATGTCTGGTGTGGAGAGACATTTAGGCCAATCCTGTTTGAGGATCTCTTTCTCAATCAACTTCCAATTTGCTTTATGAAAGTTTAATTTGGGGAGATTGTGCATGCTTCGTATAGGCTGTGTATCTGCGGGGGCTTTTGGTCCATACATAGACAGCTCTATTATGTTGTGATCCAAGATCATTGTCGGTATCACTTTAACATTATGGATAATATCCATATTGTTTGTGAAACAGAGATGCAGTATATTATTTGCCCTGGTTGGTTGCAGAACTGTTTGCTCCATGAAAGAAGCATTTGTAAGATGGATCGGGGACTCTGCCTGTGCTTGCTGATGGTGTGTCATCCCCGGGAGCATCTGCACCCCCCAGGCCATTCCACATTGGGAAGTTAAAGTCACCCATGAAGAATACACTGTTGTGTTGTTCCAGTTTGGTGAGAACTTCTATTTTTGTTAGGAGCAGTCTTCAACCATGCCTGTGTGATTTGGGGCATCCGGTGGGCGATATGTAGTACATATGACGATATTCAGTTGTCTTATGTGTACAATTTGAGTGTCAACACACTGAGTTTGAATATGACAACAGGACCTGGGGCATGAGGTCATCTCGGATATACACTGCAACTCCACCATGACTCCTCCCTTTTCTATCTGAGCATATGACAACATATTGCGGTATGTTTATTTCTGCATCCCCTATATCAGGTCCAAGATGCATTTCTATGAGTGCCATGCATATAGCTTGATTGCATGTTGTAAGGTCTGTCAGGAATGAAATTTTCTTTTTACAGTTGTCGCGCAGCAGCTCTCCTACGTTCAGAAGAATATTTTTGTGGCGTGTGTGTTGGTGTTTGTGGTGGCCATCCTGCATCTGTTGGTGGTGGCCTTATGTGGTGGTAGTTCCAGCTTTGTGTTTGTAGCCAAGTCAGCTGCTGGACAATTTTTTGTGCCATGCACAAAAAGAATATATATATATATATACACACACACACATATATATACATATATATAAATAAGAGAGATAGAGATCAACAGAATCAAGAACACATGCGTCAAGAGCAAAGGCAGCCATACTTAGAAAATATGAGAAACAGAGTTCAAGAAAGAAGGAAAAATATGGAAGATGAAACACAGAATTATCTTATGATAGACAGAGCTCAAATAAGAAGATGGAATATAATGGAACAACAAAATTCTCAATTTATTATTGGTAAGATGACATAATATGCCCGCACTGTCATGCATTTAGATTTCTGCAGGAAGCATTTAATTGCTGCCATAATGGTAGGTAGATTAGGCAAGGTTTCCTTACCTAATCTACAAAAATATCCTGACCAGTTAAAACAACTTTTGGAGAATATTGACATTGAAGGAATGAACTTTAGACAGAACATCAGAAACTATAACTAAATGTATTCATTTGCCTCATTTGGAACCAATGTTTCACCACCAATAGATAGATAGATACAAATATATATATACATTTGTGTGTTGTGGGGTGCATGTGCACCCATGTGCACACACGTAAGATTGATCGTTTGACTGACTGTAGAAGTAAAGTGATATCAATAATATTAACCCTACATTATTGCTACATAGTTTATCAACCCTAGAAACATGAAAGGCTACGTCGACCTTGGCTAGATATGAACTCAGGATGCAAAATAATATATCTAGATATAGCAAAATATTTTTATCTTGACTCCTCCCTTTTTGCTGCCCACCAGCTTAATTATTTTAAACAATTTCTTTTATTAATAATATTGAATTCTAATATTATTAATAACAAAGAAAATAATTTATATAGCATTATAATATCACTAAATGAAATCACTAAATCTAATTAAAATAAATTATTCATTATTTATACAAATGAAAGAATGCAAACATTTTGTTTGGCTTTGTTTAATGACGAAATAGCTAACTAATTAAAAAACTTCTAGTATATTACTTACACTTCACTGATTTCATTTTCTATTCTATTCTGCATTCTGCACATTTTTAAATGATTTTAAATAGAAAAAATCCTGTATTATTTCAGTTATTCAATAGAATCTTCTTTTTTTTCCTGGACATTTTTACAGCTAGTTATTATGTTTTGTTTTTTTCTCTATGCTTCTGTTTTAATATTTTCTATTTTGGACTTTCATTGTTATAATTTATATATATATTTTATACCAAATATTCAGATATGACAAAAGAATTTACAGCTATTTCACAGCTTAACAGAATTTGTCTTATGTGAGGCCTGAACAATCAAGTAAAGCCTCTACATAGCTATTCATTCTGTTCAATGTAGTAACCAAATTGACCCTCAACAAACTGCTTTCAGACTTGAAAATGGATATTGTATTGTTATATTGTTCTTTAACTGCAGGCAAACTCAGCTGAGCAAACATAATCAAAAACATTCAAAGCATGACCATCTTTCTATTTATTCTGGATTCATACGTATCCTTCTCTTTTTAAGATAATAGGTTCCCTTTTTAAATTAGAGGAATTTTTTACATGCTATTTTTAGCAGGACATGCCACAATATATAAACTACCTTTTTCACATTCAACAACTGTTTAA
>NC_043005.1:22903820-22912571 GCF_006345805.1 Octopus sinensis
TATAAAGAAAATATTAAACTATCTATTAATTATATTTAGTATTTAGCCACTAAAGCTGCTTGCAGTAGATCTCCTTTGTTATCGTTTGGTTTGGGTTTTGATGTGGACAACACTTTTCATATCCCACCAAGAGATAACAATACCTTACATGGGTGAAAACTTTTTTTAGCCTGGGGTGCCAGTGTTTTCTCCTTTCCTTACCCAATGTCTTCGGTGCTTGACATTTTTATAGAGAACCCATTTCTCATCACCAGTCACTATTCAGTCTAAAAAGGTTCATTCTTGAGATGTGATAGCAAAGAAGAACATACATTCACTCTCTGCATGCGATTAACCTCAGAAAGTTTGAGGAACCTATTGACCCAATTTGCTTTCCAATGGCACGCTGATATCGATGACTGGTTGAATGAACAAATCAAAGCTTCTCTGCTAGTTCCTCAACAGTTATGATGAGATTTTGTTCCACCAGGGTTTGCAGGATATTCTCTCGCTGAGCTCTACAGATCTTCTAAGATGAGGCTCATTGTGGAGGCTGTAGATTCCGGTTTGGAATTTCTGGAGCCACTGTTGACATTGGCTTATGCTTACTGTCCAGTCCCCATATACTACATTAATATTCCTCACACTTTCCATTGTGTTGTTGCCTTTATTGAACTCATAAAGCAAACTATGCCAAAATGCTCCTTTGTCACTTCCATTATAGCTTTGAAAAAAATAACTGTTACAATTGATCTGCATTCTTCAAAACTTGCACATAAAAATAAGGTGAAGGTAAAATTACAACCTGCTTTTATAGCCAGTTGATGCAGGTAGTTTATCCCATCCCTCTCTGGCTTTTAGTTCATGCAATTGAAAAACCCACATTATTTATGGAATGACCTATATATATATATTATATATATATATATATATAAACTTTTATAAGGAGATTTTGACAGTGACATCAAAGTTTTGATGGGTTATTATTTGCCTCAATAAATTTCATCTAACCCATGCAAGCATGGAAAAATTGGATGTAAATCATTGCTAAATGCTACTGCAGATGATAGTGATATGAATGTAATTTTGTGTGTATGTGTGTGTCTGTGTATACCTAGTATTTTTTTCTTTTTTGAAAATATGAGAGAAAGTTAATGTAGTGAATTAAATCAAGATTCAAACACAGATTTAAGCTTAATGCTTAATATGTCTTAATAATTCTATTAAATATATATACTAACATATTTTATATATCTGTGATTTTATTTATGTCTATAGTGCATATTCTTGGATCTGAGTGTATGTGTGTGTGTGCTAGCATGAGTTTGCTTGTTTGTGTTTCGATGTGCATGTTTTTATATGTGTGTGGTTTAGTTAGTACTTTGTCTAAATTTTGGCTTTTTAAAAGAAGTTAGTTTCAGACTATTTCAAGTTAATGTATCTGCTACAAATAGAAATACTTACTTACCATACGTAAATGTGGTTCAAGTATTGGATCTAAGCCTGCCCAGACTGTTGATGACATGAAGATTACAAAACACATTACTAATAACATTGGAGACTTTAATAATGGCCTCATAATATTCTTCTTCTTCTGTCAACTTTCCAGTCTGAAAACAACAAAAATGCAAAGTGATGACTTTATATATTACACACCTAAGACTATTCAATTTCCTTTGATATAAATTTAAATTGGAATACAACCAAATACTAACTTAATTATAGAGAAGTTAGACATTTCTATAAATCTCTCTAATTCTTGATTATTTTAACCCTTTAGTGTTTAAACTAACTCTGTCTGACCCAAACAGCCTAACTGTACCATATTCAAAATAGCTAAATCTGGCCTCTTATCCCTACTTTACAACATCATTCTAAAAATAACAACCACATCATTGAAATCTAGAAGCTAAGAGATAATACATTATTAATTTCAAAACAATGTGAATAAATAAGCATTAATTTAACAGAATAGTCTGAATGTTAAAGGGTTAAAGCTTACAACAGCCTTCATTGTGTTGGTAACATGGTAAAATGTACCCAGTATACCCTATAAGGTGGCTGGTGTAAGGAAAGGTATCCAGCCATGGAAACCATGCCAAAACAAAATATCAGTGAAGTGTGGCTCCCAGACATACCCCAAATAAGAACTAATTAGACTGTGACAACAGATGCAAAATGAGATGATGGTAATGAACACATGTATTCATTTGAAACAATGTCAAGAATAGGTTAATTATGTGATCTACATTCATTTTTATATGTCAAAATGGGACAGGTTTATTTGTTGGAACAATTGCTTTTTTATTGTTTTTATTATTTCTTGTTTTCACATGATAATTTTCTGGATTTTACCTTTAGAGTCTAAATTTACAAAATTTATTTATTCTATGTTTAACCCTTTCGTTACCAAACTGCCCAAAGCCGCCAAAAAAAAATTTTGGTTAATGTGACCAAACCGCCCAAACCCGCCCGTATTTACCTATTCATATTTAAATGAGAATATCAGAACAAATCTCTTTTGTACATTCATGAAAAGACATATTATACTTCATAAACAGTTCATCTACAGTTTTGTACAATAATCGAAGTGTAATTTTAATTCCGTGAATTTTTGGGAGATTTTTTTTCCGAAATTTGTTCCTATTGTGTTTTCAAAATTTGTAATTCTGACAAAAAATGGATACGAATTTCATTATATCAAGCAGCGAGTCAGAATTCGAAGGATTTTCTACTGAAGACCTTCATAAATCTAACTCTATGACTGAAAAAAAAAAGCATGTGGTATTTGACATGAATCTGATGTTTCATTTTCCGAAAGTGAAAAGTTTGAATCCAAGAGCTCCGACAGCGATAAAGAAAATGAATTGGCACCTGAATGGAGTGAAAATTTAAAAACTGTTTCTTTCGGTGATTTTTCTGAAGAAACTGGACCAAGCCACAGACTTTCCCAGGAGAGTAAAGCCTTAGACTATTTTTTTTCACTTTTTCGAATGAGCCTATTTGAAATCATTACGGCAGAAACGAACCGTTACGCTAAATGTAAACAAAGCGAAAGAAAGGATAGTTAGTGGTTTCCCCATAACCTTAAATGAAAATATTAATAAATGGGTATCAGAAAGTTACCCAGAATAACAATTCTATCATAAAATTTTGTTGTATACCCAATTGAATATTAGCTAATAACCTATTTTCTATAGTGATGTTTGAACAAAATTTTAATAATTTTATATTTTGTTGAATTTACCTGTATCTACCTGCAATTAGAGTCACTTTGTGACAAAATTATAGTATAGAATTGGTTTAGAACATTTCATTAAATTATCTTCCAAAAATCACATTAATATATTGATAAATAAAAAGTTATAGTTGTTTAATAAAACCAGACTAAATTTATGATTATGTTAGAAATTAATTGAAACACTTAAGGGGTGTATTTTTGGTCAGAATATAGTAACGAAAGGGTTAAATTGATTCAGTTTCTTATCATCATAACATAAACTCTTCAAATTGGGAATTTTGTTTATTTTTAAATGTAGAATGTTAATATTTTGCCCACTAAGTCACTGGATGAAATTTGATGCTGATTGAAATGTGTGTGGTATTTGTATATATAGGAAACAGCATATTCAAAACACATTTATATTCTAATATGATCTTTTTTATTAAAGCTTTCTCATATCTGCATATCAGACCCTTATAGTTTCATTTGGGACAACACAAACCCCTAAGTTCATCTTTATTGCCAATGTTTCCAGACTAGCTCAACTTCATCATCAGGAGGTGCAGTAATTTTTAACTTTTGTGGTATATATATGTATATAAAAAATTAATAATATCAAAGGGTAATCTGGAATATTATAAATTTCCATTACCAGTGGCCTAGCATGTAAAAATTTAGTCAATAGACTATATATTATCATATAAATACAGTGTATATTTAAACACATACCTCTTATGTGTTTAAATGTACACTGTATTTATATGAATAATATATTGTATATTGACTAAATTTTTACACGATAAGACACTGGTAATGGAAATTTGTAATATTCCAGATTACCTTTTGATACTATTAATTATTGATAATTTTCTGGATAATTTTCGAAATGAAAAAGCTGGCATGTTTATTTACTGCCAACAGGTAGCTGCGCTTGTGCAGTAGATTTGAAAAATTAGAATGTATCAGCATGGGGCATATACTGGATTGCCTCGTGTATATATATTTAATCTAAGGTGCACCTGCTAAAGAAGGCTTCACCTAGCAAATTATTTTATTTGCTAAAAAAAATCTGAAACCATTGGTCCAGGAGTTAGTGCAAGTAGTCCTATGATGGCTACCTCTTATGTGTTTAAATGTACACTGTATTTTTATATATATATATATATATATTATATATATATATATATGATTATGTATGTATGCATGTATATATATGTGTGTGGCATGTTATATACACACATATATTGATGATGATATATATATATATATATATGATTATGTATGTATGCATGTATATATATGTGTGTGTGTGCATGTTTATATACACACATATATATGATGATGATATATATATATATATATGCCATCATTATCATTTATAACCACTTTCATGTTGGTATGCATTAGATGAGTCATCAGGTTCTAAGTTCTTATTCAGATTTACTTTCCTCCCGGACTTATCAGGGAAGAAACATCTTACTCAATATTTTATTTTCACATGGTTTCTAGGACTGGATCTCTTCCAAATACTCACCACTTACAGAATGTAGTGGTGCATTTTACTGTCATACTAACACAAGAGGCTGTTATGTCTTCAACAAGACAATACAACAAGTACCTCCCACCCTCATGTTGTCTCTACTTAACAAAGTGTGTGTGTGTGTGTGTGTGTGTGTGTGTGTGTGTGTGTGTGGTGTGTTGTGTGTGTATGGCCAATGGCCATAATCAATGCAGCAAGCAAAAATACTTATGGTTCACCCATTTACATTTCTTAGATGAAATGAGATCAACAAATTTGTATCAGACAAAGTACCAGAGCCAAAAAATTGACATGAAAACCCCTTGTATGCAGTGCCCAAAATAGCCACTGTCTAATGACTTTAAATTATTAATTCATGTCTATATCAAATATTTTCATTATTTCTGAAATCATTTATATAACAAAATGGATTTGGGAAATCTGGGATTTTTGTTTGTAACACTTGGGACAATTTCAAAAGACTGAAAAATATTAGCACAATTCACAGAAAAAAGCCTGGTGAATATGTCCAGGTGTGGTTACATCATGACAGACTTTACATTATAGCATGAGAGCACATCATTGATTAAGTCATTAATATCAATGAAAAAACTCTGACAAGCCAACTGATTGATGGAGCAAACAATTAGCTAAGAAATCAATTACTTAATTCATTAAAGAGAGATATACCAAGTCTGAATACATCATGACAGAACTAGAACATGAGGCAAGCTGCTGATGAGGTGATAAATGGTAATGAAAGGACTCTGACAGACAAATGATTGACTGATCAAACAATTAGTCAAGCAATTGATTAGTTAATTAAGAGAGTATATCAGTTTGGATACATCATGAACAGGCCTGTAACAATGAGGGCACATCTTTGATGAGGTTGCAAATGACAATGAAAGCACTCTGAGAAACCAAGTCATTAAGTGACTGATTGATTAACTGATTGATTGATTGATCAGTTGGTTAGTTGGTTGGTTGTTGTTTGGTTGATTCATTCATTGACCAAACAATTAGTCTATTGACTGAACCAAAAAAAAAAATAAAGAATAAAAGTGAAACACTGACCTTTTCGTTTTGATAATATCCAAAGGTGAAAGGAACCACACACCAAAATATAGAACCAACAACAACAAATGGTAAGATGAAGCCTCCAACCTGATTATTTCCAATAGAAAATAGAAATCATATAAGAAAAGAATTATTGTTAATTCTATATTTGTTGGACAAATAAGAAAATGAAACATTCAAAGACCTTGTTAGAAATACACAGGGATTGTCCGTTTATTCTAACACACACACCACACACACACACACACACACACCTCACACACACCTTACAACAATACACATATATATCTGCAAGGAAGTCTAAATTCAGTTTCCATTATACACTCAAGTTCATACATTTTGTGGAAGGGTATAATCAATTATACTGAACACAATATTTAATACGTACATTAATATATCAACCACAGAAAGTTAAACTAAGGCATTTACTCTAGTGATTCTACCAATTTTGTCTTATCATGTCTTGGGCCCTCAACTTTTGATAGAGTCATAGGGATGCTATCATGACAAATTGCACACCAGTTTTCTCTATGTGTCACAGTTGTATGCCAGAGCTCAAGTGTCTGCTAACAATTTGCCTGTCCATTCCTTGATGTTGTTTGTACATCATTTTGCCAGTTGGTTCCTTAAAAAATGGTTTTCATGAGTCTATTGGATTTCGTTAGATGGCCATATCATCTCAGCTTCTTCTTTTCTTCACCATTTTAAGAAGATCTTCAAGGAGGCTAATGCAATACTGAATGGTTTTGTGAAGTTTCCATTTACGATATGATTTAAGTACAAAATGTTTAAGGTGTTGTGATAGCATCTCATTCACAATGCTTGTATCTTCCTCAGAATCTCTGCTGTGAGAATCTATGCCCTCAGTTGCATACAGAAAGATGGAAAATAGCAGTATACAACATACGGAGTCTGATTTTCTGGCAACGAGTGCAGTTTCACACAAGGCACCATTGGAGAGTGGTTCCATTTCACCATAGGTTTCCATTAAGCCTGAATCTTCTCTCCACCCACTTCAACATCTTCATGGAACTGATCATGAGCAATGTCCTTGAAAACCATATAGCAGAGTCAGTACTGGAGATGAGTACATCGAAAATCTAAGATTTATTGATAACATTGAGGGGCTGGCAGGAAGGGAAGAGGAAATGATTGAATTAGTCAGCCATCTTGATAGAACTTCTGCCAAGAATGATATGGAAATCAGTGCTGCAGAAATACAAACTCATGACAAATACCAATGATTTCATCTCATCCAACTTCTCTGTACAAGGACAGAAACTAGAAACGGTGCAGCAGATTAAATATCTGGAAGCAATTATTAATGATAAAAGATTAAAACCTGA
The DNA here is from genome assembly GCF_006345805.1 of Octopus sinensis. Lineage (NCBI taxonomy): Eukaryota > Metazoa > Mollusca > Cephalopoda > Octopoda > Octopodidae > Octopus > Octopus sinensis. The sequence goes on from NC_043005.1 coordinate 22,910,968, forward strand.
AATTCTCACAAGTGCCATACAGATAATAACTGCACTAACAAAACTCATGGCAATGCAGAAAATTAAAAGATTGATATAAACAACAAAACCAGAGTTTTGGGTACACTGGTACTTCCATTAATACACGTGGTCTCATATACAGTTACACTACTTCCACCCTGGGCTATCAAAACATAGATGTGCCTCATTTCAGAAATTCGCAGAATTGTTAGAGCATCAGAAAAATAGCTATCTGTATTTCTTCCAATTCATATTATCCATCTCCCACCAAGGTCAACTTTGCCTTCATCCTTTCAGGGCTGATCATATAAAGTACCAATCATGTACAGGGAACAATGTAATCAACTAACCCCAACCGAAAATTTGAAATGATTCTCCTTTTTGTAAGGCAGTGAGGTGGCAGAATCATTAACATGTTGGATAAAAATACTCAGCGGCATTTCTTTTGCCTTTACATTCCAAGTTCCATTACAACCTGAGGACAACTTTGCTTTTCATCCTTTTGAGAGTCAATAAGGACAAAGTACCAGTCACGTATTGATCAAATAGCCCCACCACCTCTTAAAAATTGCTGTCCTTGTGGCAAAATTTGAAATTATTATGAGTGAACAGTGCATGCCATCAAAATGACACTGGGGTAAAATATATGAAGCCCAGTATATACCCATCATGACTATCTGTCTGATAAGGGTACACCAGGCACAAGCATCACAACCATATGTACATGAAATGGTGATCTCATCTCAGGTTAACAGTACATGACATTATTATTATTATTATCATTATTATTATTATTATTATTATTAAGGCAGTGAGCTGGAAGAATCATTAGCATGCTGGGCGAAATGCTTAGTGGTATTTCGTATGCCACTACTTCGAGTTCAAGATCTGCTGAGGTCGACTTTGCCTTCATCCTTTCAGAGTCAATGAAATAAGTACCCAGTTATGCACTGGGGTCAATGTAATTGACTAGTCCTCTTCCCACCAAAAATTTCAAGGCCTTGTGCCTAGAGTAGAAATAATTATCATATTATTATTATTATTAAGGCAGCAAGCCGGCAGAATCGTTAACATGCCAGACAAAATGCTTGGTGATATTTTGCCCATTGTTACCTTCTGAGTTCAAATTCTGCTGAGGTCTACTTTGCCTTTCCATCCTTCAGGGGTCGATAAAATAAGTACCCGTTTGAACACTGGGTCGGTGTAATCGACTCATCACCTCCCCCAAATTCCTGCCCTTGTGGCAAAATTTGAAACCATTATTTTTTTTTTTTCTGTCGGGTCAAACTTTGCTTTTCATCTTTTTGGGGTCAATGTAATCAATTCATCCCTCCCACAAAAACTGCTGCTCTTGTGGGAAAATTTTAAACTATTATTGTTATTATTATATATACTAATTACACTACATCACCTGTATCATTCATAATTATCATTTGAATCTTCATAATCTAAAATAATTTCATATAATGCTTCAACAATATGAATTATCTAGGTATTTGATCAGAAAACAAAAGAAATTAGTTATTACACTGTATAAAGCTCCACCAAGTGCTGGTCCTACGGCAAGACCAATTCCTACAAACGTCTCTGTTATACCCTGTAAA
>NC_043005.1:22912671-22940171 GCF_006345805.1 Octopus sinensis
TAATAATTTAACATATAGCATAATAACAACATAATAATCACATAATAATATAACAGCATAACGTATAGTAAAAACAGAGCAACTTATTAACAAAATTATAACAATATAAGATAATAATATAGTATAGTTGCTGTATAATTAGTACTTACAAATTAAACTCTACAGTTTATATTTAGCTCATTGGTTTCTGTGTACTTCTGATTGAATCTTGAAAGTTAGACAGGAGAGGAATAATCAACAGATAGTACCTTACTATCTTTATTGTTAGCTCCAAGTTGTCCCTGATCTGGCAGACAGACCTATGATTCCATAAATGTCCTTAACAGTGGTAAATGATATATTTTTAAATACAGTGGGGGAGTTTGCAACAGGAATGAATGCTCTTCAAGTTCACAAATCTGAAGATATCAATGAGATAGTAATTGTTCTCTGCTTCTAGGTTTTTACTTATTACAAACTGGTATCTCACAAATGTTCTCTTTCAAGGCATTATTACACTAAAATTCTTGATCACTTCTTTCTGCATGGTACACAATAAATCATTAATTTATTGACAGAGATGTATTAGCCGTAGATGTTAATTTGGAAACTTTGGAAAGCAAGTGGTAGACTGATTAAAACAGAACATGTTATGTTTACTGCTTATGTAACATTAATGGTTTGTAATTCAGAAAGAATGACACTATGCACAGAATAATATATTATAGCTATGAAATAATTATATACATAAATGTATTCTGACACAGCTAGCCATTTATTTAAAATGGCAACTTTCATTGTAAATACCAGTTAAGTTTGTTTAATCAGCTGTAAATAATTATTAGAAAACCCAGTAATATACTAATAATTATCTTTACAATAGATAATGGCTGTTCACTTCTTATTTCTTTATTTCCCACAAGGGGCTAAACATAGAGAGGACAAACAAGGAGAGACAAAGGGATTAAGTCGATTACACCGACCCCAGTGTATGACTAGTACTTAATTTATCGAACCCAGAAGGATGAAAGGCAAAGTCAACCTCAGCAGAATTTGCACTCAGAACATAACAGCAGACGAAATACAGCTAAGCATTTCACCTGGCATGCTAACGTTTATGCTAGCTCATTGCCTTTCGGTTTCTACTTAATAAAGGAGTAAAGAATACATTACAAAACATTATCAATAACTGTAAAAAAGACACAAAAATAGATTACCTATACAGTGGTAACTGATCATGCAAGGGACAATATTCACTAACCCGCACAAGTAGTTATAATAATGATTTTCACTATTGATACAAGTGAAACAATAACAGACCTCCATTACCAGGCATGACTATATGGTAAAAAAGATTGCTTCATTCTCAAGTAGTTTCAGGTTCAATTCCACAGCACAGAACTTTTGATAAATTTTAGCCTCAAATGCTTTGTGAGAGTAATTTGTTCAATTAGACATCTCATCAAGCTCACCATGCGTGTATACATGTATCTTTGTGTATTTGTGTTTGTGTGAGTGTTTGTCACAGCACCAGTTATCAGAACCAGAGTTGTATAAGGAAAAGTGTAACTTAGTGAATGATTCAACAAATTTATATCAATGGTACACCTCAGACTAAAATAAATACCTATGTCCATGATATCGACTAAAATCCTTCAAATTAGTACCTCAGCCTTGTCACAATCTAATTACTGAAGCCAGTAAAAGAATAAAATAATATCCTGTAACTATACCAACTTAAGAGAATGATTTAAAGAGTATACACCGATATTAACTTTACTAACTCAGAAGGAATACTTTCTCCTTAGCCAATATTTCTTCCAACAAAATAGTAGGGAAATATCTGAAAAGAATCCAATCAAAACACAAAAGCAACATTTGGAAAACCAACATGTGGGAAATTGTATTTCACATAATGACAAAACACAAAACCATTCAAGTTCAATGATAAGATTGTACAAACATGTTTGGGATGACAAACACTGATCCTAGACAGAATAACCATACTAAAAACCTAGTATGATGTATCAATTCAGCTTTATAACATCTTATTTAGAGGTTTACTCCTATGCAAACCAGAAGCAAGAAATTTCTACCACATGTCTGCTCAAAAGGTAGAAAGCAGCATCTGACAACAAAACTAAGCCATACAAAAACAAAACTGAAGATATTAGTGACAACTAGCAGTATCCCCCGGCGTTGCTCGGGTTTGTAAGGGAAATAACTATATAAGCATTTTTAGAGAGTTACTTCCCTTATATAATAGCAAAAAAATGCATTAAAAATGGGAAAAAATTATGGTAAATTTTTTTTTAAATTGTAGACTCATCGTAGACGCGCGCTAATACCCAGAAGGGCTCGATATGAATTACGACTATAAGTTACCCACTTTTGGTTAAACTGCACCGCAAAATGTAGGAGTAGTTAGGAATCTAAATCGTAGGAGACAGACACACAACTTCACTTTTATATATAACTAGCAGTATCGCCCGGTGTTGCTCGGGTTTGTAAGGGAAATAACTATATAAGCATTTTTAGAGAGTTACTTCCCTTATAGATGCCAATTCGGGCTTTCTTAGCCATTTCTGTTTTGGTGTCTTCAAGCCATGAAGTCATTGTTCTAAAAGAACGCTGGTCTCCTTGACAACGCTTTACGACGTTGATTTCCTTACACTCAGGGGGAGAAGCAAACAGGTGCAGGTGTGACCATGGACGCCGACTCCGCCGCCATCGACACACGAAAAATTATGCATTAAAATGGAATAAAAAATTATGTTAAATTATTTTTAAAATCGTAGACTCATCGTAGACGCGCGCTAATACTCAGACGGGCTTGATATGAATCACGACTATAAGATACCCGAATTTGGTTAAACTGCACTGCAAAATGTGGGAGTAGTTAGGAATCTAAATCGAAGGGGACAGACACTCACACAACTACAGTTTTATATATATAGATATAAAGATATTGCTGACTGCAGAGAATTTCTTTGAGATATCATTTCATAAGATATGATGTGGTAGACAGCAACTTTTAGTAAATATAAAAAAAACACAGTCAAACATATTGAAACAGATGGCTCAAAAGAACGTCGGTGGAACAGAAAAATAATATTTACATTATTTACATTATTTTCATTATTTATATTTGACGGATATTTCTCCTCATTTTGTCCTGATGAAGGCCTGAGGGTATATCAGCTGAAATGTTGTGTTAACCACAAACAAGATGAGGACAAAAATCTGTCAAATGCAAATAATGTAAATAATGTACATAACTGCTCATCTCTTAAATATAGAACTGTATTAGATAAATAATATAAACAACCAAATTAAAACACAACTTACCTGGTGTTGTATATGATAATAAAATAGAAACATGCTATTGTGGAAATCATTTCCTGACATGTGTTAATGTGCTAAAAATAAAAGACCTGCACACCAAATACACTTTCGGCATTATAACTGTTATCATTGGAGCAATGATCTGCTTGGATTAACCTGGGTTCTTGATTAAAGAATATAGCTCCATAATTCATACCCCACAGAAGATATGTCCCCTTGGTCATGTCAAAAACGATAAAAATCTTCTGGACCTTAAAATTTAAAGCATAAATGATTGTGCAAAAAACAAAACAAACATATTGTATGCATATCTTTCCTTAACAACCTTGCCACTGAACAGATGGCCAGTCAAATAATCTACCAAACTCCAGTTAGGAAAAGAAAACAACACCTTATTAGCCGGTAGAATTACAAGAGATTTAGGAAAATACTTTATATTTTCTGGCTCTTGACATTCTGATTTCAAATCCTTCCAATATCAACTTTGCTTTTCATCTTTTCAAGGCTGAAAGAATAAAGAACCAATCAAGACAATGGAATCAGCTAACCCACTCCTTTCAAAAATTTTTAACCCTCTCCCTAAATCAGAAACCATTATTATCCTTATGTTGTTGTTTTGTTTTATACAATCTGTTCCTGAGTTTCACCAGAGACCTCAAGTAATAGCAAAGTTGGACATTTTACTGTGGGTTTTAATCATGAAAAGCAATGACATATTCCAAGGAAAGGAGACCAAATATTCGGAATTAAAATTCCATTAAGAGTTTGTGGTAATATTTGTGATTTTACAAGATTCATGTATTCTCAAAGTGTTGACATTCGGATATGGGCTGTACCCATCATCATTATCATTTTTTAACATCCATTTCCCATTCTGCCTTGGGGGCAATTTTTTGTAGTTCTGACACTTTGCAATTTCCTGGTATTTAACCATATTATTTGAGAATACTATCTGGTAACATACCTAAAGCTCCATTTATCACAGATACACTTGTCATTCTTAGATGCCACATTTTTGAAATCTCTATTTCAAGGTTCTTGTATTTAGCTAACTTTTCAAATTATTTTCACACAGGTGTTGTAGTCTGCTGAGTTTGATGTATCTCTGAGCATAAATTCTGTCAATGTGATTTTTCACCACAATATCTGTTCTTCTCATATGGGAGTCCAAATTGGTGATAAATAGTCCAGTGCAAATACTAACCAAGTCTATTATGGTGATTAGTATACTCAGTTGTGGCTAACATAAGACAACCAGAGATTAGATGATCAGTTATTTGTCTGTTCATACCCCAGAGGTGGTAGGAAGGATCAGCACTCTTTTCACAAATCTTGGTTTGGTAATTTCTAGTTGACAGATCTTGAGTTGCTATGATGAAGCCCTCTTTTTCTGATTTACATTCAGATGCAGACAGACACTAATGGGTAATATTTATATCAATATCAGAATCACTGACCCTTGTAGAGTATTTACCATGTAGTACCTTCATTTTCCATCTATTATGCAACTCCAAAATATCATTTGATTTATATATTTCTTTGTGTCTTCTGATATTGTGTGTATTTTCTTCGTACTTTCATGCTTGCAGATTAGTTAAAGCATTCACTCACTAGTGTCTTTTAGATAAATGTCTAACTCATGGTTGCTGTCTTTGACACAATTGCAGTCCACATCCTCTATCTTTTCAAGGGATATATACTTTGTCTTCATCTACCTTTGGGTGATGTGTGTAAAGCATTGCAAGAAAATTGCATATATTTGTGATAATCTTCATCATCATTGTTATCATCGTTATCATTGCTGTACTCTAGAAGACCCACCCACCACAACAGAATTGAGATTCTAAAACCAAAGTGCCACATAAAAGCACTAGTGTGAGTGCTAGTGCCACATAGATAGCACTGGTGTTGGTGCCACATAAAAAGCGTGGGTGATGGTATCACATACAAAGCACCCAGTACACTCTGTAAAGTGGTTGGCATTAGGAAGGGTATCCAACCATAGAAATCAAACTAAAACAGACTATGGAACCTGGTGTGACCTCTAGCCTTGCCAGTTCCTGTCAAGCAGTCCAACCCATGCCTGTGTGAAAAACAGATATTAAATATTGACGATGATGATATACACACACATGAAGATGATACATGCATGCATGCATGGACACACACACGCACATACCTACATACATACAACAAAAATACGAATGGATAAAATTATATCTTTAATTTGTGGCTCCACCATACGATGCCAACAATCATTTCTGGTGTAACATCATATTTAGATACAGAAAATATCAGTCAAATTAATATATCCAAAATACATGTTAATACATTATCAAGGCAATCCAAAATTGGTTAAATTGAAAGCAAACTAAAAAAATATCTTTAGTAGACAAAGGCATACAAAAAGAACATTTTCCACAATTGTATCACTTTGTACTCTTTTAACACTGAGTGCTTTACTGATATCTGCCTTGATGTTTTTTAATCTCTTTTTCTTCTTACACACACACACACACACACACACACATGCATTCATACACAAGCAATATCCATTTTATGCACAACACATTAGAACTGAAATGATTTTGATTATTAGAAAGCCTTACAATGGGCAGTAATAAGAGTGTAAATACATTCTTTGTTTTAATCTGATGAATAGAAATGTTTATTGGCTGCTCTCAGAAAAAAATATATCTGACTTCCTTAGGCACAGAAAATTATATCAGTCAAATACCAAAATATTAGCCACTTTCTGAACCTTGATTCAAAATTCATACATTAAATTCACATGTATAATGAATTGGAAATTATTTTACCTTTTGTATTCAATAATTTATTATCTGTAGTTTTAGTCCGGGTGTGTAGTTTTTATGTTGCCCATCTGAATTGATCTAGTGTTAATGATTATGACTTTATGACCTAATTTCAAATTTAGATTGTTCATTCTTGATTTCTTTCATCAATTAAGGATTAGTTAATGTTTGTTCTTAAGTTGCACTATCTTTGAAAATTCATTTCATCATTGTTATCATCATCATCATCATTTAATATCTGTGTTCCATGTTGGCATGGGTTGGATGATTCAACAGGCTCCAAGAAGCCAGGGGACAACATGTATTTTGGTTTCTTATATAGTTTCAGTAATCAGTTTTCTAGTTTTATCTGGGATGTGGGTGGATTGATTCTATATGAAACGGTTGTATTTGCCAATTAACATATTTTTATTTAGTTTTTATGTTTCATTGAAGCACAATATGTTACAGATACACATTTAAAAGATCAATATAAAATATAATGTCATGAAATTAAAATTTGTTTGTATACAGATTTGAAGTTTATTCTTCAGCTGATAGAATTATTCAGTTGTTAGGATTTTATTGTTTTTTTTTAATGTGTGATATATTATTAGTGTTAGTTTATGAATGGATTTAATGTATGAGATGTTCAACTTTGTAATGAAACTAAACATCAACTGAATCAAATTCATTTGTTTGGGAAGGCTTACAAAAGTGATAGATCTCTCTCATTCTCAAATTAATTATAAACTAGTTAACTTGTCTATAGATCTGTAGTGACGTCATATTCCAGTGTGCGTACACGCAACGTCATTCTTCAGTGTGCGTGTGCGGAACGTCACCTTTGTAGTGACGTCATGTTCCAGTGTGCGCACACACAACGTCATTCTTCAGTGTGCGTGTGCGGAACGTCCTTCTTCAGTGTGCGTGTGTGGGGTTGGAACCTTCTGGAAAGGCATAAGGAAGTTCCCTCATGCACATGCGCTAGAGACTGAAGAAGAAATTTCTATTCGCGTTCCTTAATAGCGTCGGGGACTTGAGACACGGCGATAGAAGAGAAAGGACGTATTTTCATACGTGTGATCAGCCTATTCTCCTGTCCCAGACGCTTAGGATTTTAACCTGTTCTATTGCTGCTGAATTGTTGTAAGAAGCTTACAAAAGTTAGAATTCAGCCTTGCTGTGTTGAACTAGGTGGATACCAGTATACCATCATGTTTCATTGTTGATTAAGAGAATAAAGAATTGTATATATGTTTAAACTTGCGTTTCGTTCCTGACTGGTAGTTTCTAGAAACAAAAAATGTCGGGCTAAGAGATCCTTACAGATCCTTAACCAAATTTTCAAGAAATTATGTCATCTTTAAAAAAAATGAAGAATACATTGGATAATGTATATTATGTCTGGAAAAAAGACAAGAGGATGTGCTTAGAGTGCTTTTAACTAGATTTTGTTATTCTTTTTTTTAATACACACCGTTGGAGCTGCCCATTTTACTTATTCCACTTTTTGGATGACTCCAATTTTCTCTAATCTGTCTAATTGTTCATTGATATGTTTTATTACAGCAAAAGGTTCCATTCTTTTAGGTTTGAACACTGGTACTGTGTTTTCCTTAATTTGGAAATATGTCTCTATCTTAGAACACAAACCTAATTTATCTAACAACCTCGACCCAAAATATGGTGCAAAGTCCCCTCTTGACCCAAAATATGGTGCAAAGTCCCCTCTCGGCCCAAAATAACGTTGTGGTGGAACAATGCTGTTGACAGGGCTATTAGACAAAAGAAACTGGCTTGGTAGGACTGGAAGAACGGTGGTAGCAGGGAAGTGTATCAGACTGCCAGAAGGGAAGCTAGGAGGCAGGTTTATTTAGCCAGAGGGGAAGCAGATAAGAAAAAATTTGCCAATGTTCTGCACCGTGAGGACCAAAGACTTGAGATATTTCGTGTTGCACGACAGTGTAAGAGAGAATCGTGATGTGGTAGGAGAGAAATGTGTTCGCATGGATGATGGTTCACTTGCGCTAAATGAGGATGCAAAGAGAGAGGTTTGGAGACACCACTATGAAAGGTTGCTGAATAAAGAAAATGAATGGGAGAAAGAGATTCTGCCAAATGTTGACCTAACAGAGAGACCAGCTATCCGAGTTGACAGTACCTTGGTAGATAAGGCAATTAGAAGTATGAAGACAGGGAAAGCTCCCGGCCCATCAGGAATTACTGTAGAGATGCTCAAAATATCTGGCAGTGTTGGCTATAGCCTAGTCACCCGTATAGTTAACCAGGGGATACACGAAGGAGTCATACCCAATGACTGGTGTAGCAGCATAATAGTCAACTGCTACAAAGGTAAAGGTGACGCTTTAGATACAAATAATTACAGAGGTATTAAGCTGTTGGATCAGGTAATGAAGGTCACTGAGAGGGTCATAGCCCAACTGATTAGGGAAAGAGTTAGCTTGGTTGAGATGCAGTTTGGTTTCATGCCAGGAAAAGCACCACTGATGCCATATTTCTGGTAAGACAGCTGCAGGAGAAATACCTAGCCAAAGATAAGCCTCTGTACCTGGTTTTCATTGACATGGAGAAAGCCTTTGACAGGGTCCCCCAATCCCTTATCTGGTGGTCAATGAGATAACTAGGGATAGATGAATAGTTAGTGAGAGCTGTGCAAGCCATGTACAGGGATGCTGTAAGTAAGGTGATGGTTGGCAATGAGTACAGTGAAGAATTCAAGGTAGAGGTAGGGGTCCACCAAGGTTCAGTCCTCAGCCCCCCTCATATTTATTATAGTCCTCCAGGCAATAATGGAGGAATTCAAGACAGGATGCCCCTGGGAGCTCCTCTATGCTGATGACCTTGCTCTAATTGCTGAGTCACTATCAGAACTAGAGAATTTTCAAGTGTGGAAACAAGGATTAGAATTGAAGGGCCTTAGAATCAACCTAGCTAAAACCAAAGTCCTAATAAGTAGAAAGGCAGACAAACCATAAATCCCTTCAGGTAGATGGCCCTGCTCAATCTGTAGTAGAGGCATAGATAGAAACTCTATAAGATGTACCAAGTGCAAGCTTTGGACACATAAGAGATGCAGTAATATCAAAGGAAGGCTAACTGGGAAGATAGTTTTTGTATGTGGCAGATGCTCGGGAGCAATAAACACTGATAATGTGCAGAGAACAACTTCAGCCACATTCCAGGGAGAAAAACTAGTAGTTGATAGCTTCCGTTACCTAGATGACCAAGTCAGTAGCGGAGGAGGGTGCGCTGAAAGTGTAGCTGCTAGAACAAGAATAGCCTGGGCAAAGTTCAGAGAGCTCTTACCTCTGCTGGTGACAAAGGGCCTCTCGCTCAGAGTAAAAGGTAGACTGTATGACGCTTGTGTACAAACAGCCATACTACATGGCAGTGAAACATGGGCTGTGACTGCTGAGGACATGCGTAAGCTCGCAAGGAATGAAGCCAGTATGATCCGATGGATGTGGAAAATCAGTGTGCATACTCAACAGAGTGTAAGTACCTTGAGAGAAAAGTTGGACCTAAGAAGCATCAGATGTAGTGTGCAAGAGAGATGACTGCACTGGTATGGTCATGTGGTGAGAATGGAGGAGGATAGCTGTGTGAAAAAGTGCCACATCCTAGTGGTTGAGGGAACCTGTGGAAGCGGTAGACCCAGGAAGACCTGGGATGAAGTTTAGGCCTCACCAAGGAAATGACTAGTGACCGAGACTTTTGAAAATATGCTGTGCTTGAGAAGACCTGGCAAGCCAAATGGGACCATAACCAGCTCACCTATGCATACCTTTTCCTTCTTTGGACACTAAACTCTGCTTACGAAGACCTGTTGAGGCAAATGAAATCAAAATCAAATTCAATGACTAGCAAAGTGCAAAGAGCACCATAGGAGTGTGATCGTTGTCAGAGAGGCTAACCAGCTTCCGTGCCAGTGACACATAAAAGGCACCATTCGAGTGTGATCATCACCAGCGTCGCCTTACAGGCATTTGTGCCTGTGCTAGTAGGGTGCCAAGAACACCATCCGAGCATGATCGTTGCCACAGAGCACCATCTGAAAGTGATCGTTGCCAGAGTGGCTAACTGGCTTCCGTGCCGGTGGCATGTAAAAGGGCACCATTCGAGCATGATCATTACCAGCGTCACCTTACTGGCACCTGTGACAGTGGCATGTGTAAAAAGATTTGAGCGAGGTCATTGCCAGTACAGCCTGACTGGCCCCCGTGCCGGTGGCACATAAAAAGCACCCACTACACTCTCGGAGTGGTTGGCATTAGGAAGGGCATCCAGCTGTAGAAACTCTGCCAGATCAAGATTGGAGCCTGGTGCAGCCATCCAGTTCGCCAGCCCTCAGTCAAAATCGTCCAACCCATGCTAGCATGGAAAGCGGACGTTAAACGATGATGATGACTTAAGGAAAAGCATTTTAAAATTTTTTCTTCAATTCATCTGATACCTTATTCTTACTGGAGGAACAATCATTTATGTAATTACAGAACAGATTTATAGAGAAGTCCCATAAATCAAGCAACTCCATTCAGTCAGCACCAAACGAGTTTGTTGCATTTTTTAACACAAACACTTTTGCATTATAGGTTTTTTGCCTAAGAAGTGTAATCTTTCACCTGTGATGCCTCGCAAACTTTTCAATGTTTACTATAATGTAAGTTTCCCAATTTTCCGAGTTTGGCTAGTCCATTCTCACAGGGGTGTCATGATTCTTGCCATAACATCATCATACCCAGAAAAATAAAACTAGGATTTTTCATAATAATAATAATAATTATAATAATAATAATAATGGTTTCAAATTTTGCCACAAGAGCAGCAATCTTGTAGGAGGGGATAAGTCAATTACATCAATTCCAGTGTTTCATTGGTACTTAATTTATTGACTCCGAAAGGAGGAAAGGCAAAGTCGACCTAGGTGGAATTGAACAGAGAACATAGTGACAGGCGAAATACCACTAAGCATTTTGTCCAGCATGCTAATGATTCTGCCAGCTCACTGCTTTAATAATAATAATAATAATAATTCTTTCTACTATAAACACAATGCCTGAAATTTGTAGGAAGGTGCCATTCAACTACAGGCAAAATGTCGCTGCGTATTTCATTTGTCTTTATGTTAGTATAACTGTTAATGACTCTGCCAGATTACACTGTATTGTTGCTGTTGAGTGTAGCGGTCTTCCTCCCAGAGCTCACAAGATCGCACCTCTGTAGTGGGAGAAGTCCAAAATGTGGTCCTTTGCTATTTGTAAGACCCGCAGAAGAGAAAGCAGGTCAACCCCCAACACCAAGAGCATTGACAGATGGATGAATGCGCATCAAGGCTCAGCGGTTGTGTAGGAAGTCGGGGACAAGAAACAGGGAGAAAGAGTGAGAGAAAGTTCGGGCGAAAGAATATAACAGGGGCGCCACCACCCCCTGCCGTAGCCTCGTGGAGCTTTAGGTGTTTTCGCTCAACAAACACACATAACGCTCGGTCTGGGAATTGAAACCGCGATCATCCGACCACAAGTCCGCTGCCCTAACCATTGGGCCATTGCACCTCCATGCTGTTGTTGTTGTTGGTGGTTTCTGATTTTGGCACAAAACCTTAAGTTCGGGGAAGACGGTTAGTTGATATTATTGACCTAAGTAATTGATTGGTGCCCATGGGCATATGGCATAGTGGTTAAGAGCATGGGATACTAACCTCAAGATTCCAAGTTCAATTCCAGGCAGTGACCTGAATAATAATAATAATAATAATAACAACAACAACAACATCAAAAAAATACCTTAGGAATGAGAACCCAAGTTTGAAATTTCCCCAAGATACCTGATGAACAAATAAGATGAGGACAAATATCCGTCAAAGGTAAATAATGTACATAATTCCTCATCTCTTAAATATAGAATTGACTGAAGCTTATTCAATGACCCCTGAGAGATAGAGGCAAAGTTGACTTCAGTGGGAATCGAACTCAGAATGCTACAAGACACTCTAATGAATCAGCCAGCTCATCATCAGTTTTTTCATGCTTGACAAGTATGATGCTTTTCATTGAGGCAGATTTTCTAGTTCTGGATGTTTCCCTTGTCACTAACTTCCACCTGATTCTAAGCACCTGATTCTTAATATTTTTCCTTGGTTAGACATGTTTTCATGGAAGATTGATGGTGACACTTGTTTACAACTACCATGCAATGTCAAGACAAAGAAACACACAAACACACACCTTTTCTCACATCTTTCAGCAATATACAGTAATCTGTTGTTAAGGCTAATGTACAATCCAGTTTAACATTATTACCAGTTTTTAGGTGCCTTTCAAAGAATTCTTTTTGTTACAAGTGTTCATATCAGATCCATGAATTCCGTCAGCACCTGTCTTTAGAGTGGCTTTTTTTTTTTCTAGAAACATTAACCTGCAGTATTCAAAATAACATCAGTCACATTTGTTTTGACATCCTGAAAGTGTAGTTTGCAGAGGTCAAGCCCACTGCAGCTTCTCATTTCTTCTTCTTCCCCATTGTCATCATCGTCACCATCATCACTATCATAGATCAGACAGAATTCACTGAGACAGCTTTTCTACAATTTCATGTCCTTCCTGTCACCAAGTCCCACTTGTTTCCAAGCAAGATAATATTTTCCCATGCCCAGATATGTTTTTCATGGAATGTTAACTTTTACTGGTACAATAGTGATACTCGTTTACAACTCTCGCACAATGTTGAGACAAGGAGGCACAAACACATACACATTTATACATACATATGAGGTGGGATCAAAAAGTTCCCAGGTTAGTTATGGCTAATAATCATCTCCTTCAAAACAGCCACCTTACACTGGTCTCAGTGTTCCTGCCAATTTTGGAATCCAGCCTGGAAGTCGTTTTCTGTAAGCTAGTCGAGGACCTTCTGTGATTTGCTCTGGATCTCAACAACAGTATTAAAACAGTAACCTTTGAGCTACATTTTCATCTTGGAGAAGAGATGGAAGTCCACAGGTGCTAAATCTGGCAAATAAGGTGGGTGCAAAAGCAATACCAAGGTGTTTCAGGCAAAGAACTCATGAGTGAGAAGGGCTCAGTAACAGGGTGCATTATCATCATGTAGAATCCAATTCTTCGCTCTCCACAGATCTGGTCACTTTCACTGAATGTCTTCTCTCAAACACTTCAAAACCTCTCAGTAGAACTCTCAATGTGATGGTCTAGCCCTGGGGAACAAATTCCCGATGCACAATACTACAGGTGTTGAAAAAAACGTCCAGGGACATTCTTCTGCTTTTGAAGTGCCTATACCACTTGAAACATTGTGTATGACCCATTGACAAAGCATGTTCGATGTTTCAGTAGCAGAGTTCCCAAGTTTAATGCAAAATTTCATGTTGGCTCTTTGTTCCAACTTCCTGTCCAAGACAAAAATTGAAGACTACAGCATACGTATGATAACAGAAACTTGCAAAGTAAACACAGCGATGTCACTTGGCACATTGCCTCATGAAGGTCACTACTAACTCTCACTATGCACACAACCATGCACTGCCATCTGTTGGTGCAATACAGATCTAATCCAGGAACTTTTTGATACCACCTCATATATATAAAGATGTGTGTGAGACAGGCTTCTTTCAGCAAATGCTAATTCCATTCACAAGGCTTTCATCAAGAGTTATTGTAGAAGATACTTGCCTAAATTGTCACACAAAAGAACTGAACCTGGAACCACATGATTGAGAAACAAACTTCTTAACCACACTGCCAGGTTTGCACAGCCACTACCTTACAAAAATAAACACTAACAGTTAAATTGCAGAATATTCACAATCTCTCTCTCTCTCTCTCTCTCTCTCTCTCTCTCTCTCTCTCTCTCTCTCTCTCTCTCTCTCTCTCTCTCTCTCTCTCACTCTCTCTCTCTCTCCATCTCTATCTTTCTCTTTTCCATCTTTCTCTCTCTATCATTCATATATTGACAAAAAAAGTAACCAAACAAATTTTATATATTAGAAAAAGGAATTATTTTATTTGATTTTATTTTCCTTAAATATAAAAAATGTTGTTTTAATTTTTAATAGCATTATATGAATATGATTAATATAAAATGTAACATGGAAATATCCTTGGTATGAAAGCAGTTTTACTTTAGTTTGTTTGATTTTTTCCCCCATTTAAGTATGTTTTTTCTTTATCTTTTTTTCAAATCTCCTTTTCATCAGCCTACCCCATCCAATACACGAATATCAGATACAACATCATATAGAGTAACTCCCAAAGAATCCTTTCATTTGTGTGTCAGCATCTAACAATGGATTTCTTTCTTCCATTTGCAATTTGGTCAGACCATATTCCTTGATATCTTCAAATATTTTAATGAAAAACAGTAAGAGGCCCTTAAAAGAGAAATAAAGAGGGTAACATCAATATCACCATCCTAAGCATTATAATCATGTTAATCATCATCATCATTGTCATCTCCATCATCATTATCATCTTCATCATCCATTCTTTCCACTAATCCAATAAGCCATTAGAAAATATAAAGATCTCAAAATCAAACTGCTTAACATTTTATAGTTGGGTAATTCTCACACATTCACATGCACACACAAGTAGTGCACGTATAGAAACAATTACATACACATATCAAAAAAATATAGGCTTTGAAATAACTTCTATCATTTTTATAAAAGCTCAAGTTTGTAAAAGACACTATATTCAAGTGAACATCACATTTTTTAACTCATTTATTTTATCATCTTCAAAGTAACCAATGGGTTTGGAACTCAGAATTTCAAAGGGCACAACTAGTTTCCTCCTCTAACTGCCTTCCCTTGATAAGGATTTTTAACTAACATCAATACACGGTCAATATTTAGGGTGGTAGACCTAATCTCTTATCCAATTAAATGCTACCATAAGCAGCCCTTTCTTTTCCTCATCAGTTCCTGCAAAAAAAAAAATACAGGAGTTGCTCTTCCTTCTTTCACTGAGCCATTGAAAAAGAGTCAATTAGATTGACTCCAGTATATCACTAATACATATATTACTATCCTTAGGAGAGGAATGTAGTAGTTAACTTCACCCTAAGAGATGAAGCTAACCACTGCAGTTCATAAAAGGACATAATTAAGTACTGTAAGATATTTAACATAGCATTCTACAGTTTGTGCCATTCATTGTGCCCACTAATAAATAGTGGTTTCTATCATAGCCTCACAGCTACAAAATTTGGGAGACAGTTGATTGCATCAATCCTAGTGTCCCTGGAAGGATGAAAACAAAGTCAACTTCAACAGGATTTGAACTCAGAATGTAACAAAGTATTTTGTAATTTTGTATGATTCACTAATAATTTTATGATAATAATTCTTTTCGCCAGAGATTTTAAGGGAGGGACCAAGTCAATTACATCGACCCCAGTGTTCAACTGGTACATATTTTATCAACCATGAAAGGGTGAAAGGCAAAGTCAACCTTGACAGCATCTGAACTCAAAACAAAGCCAGAAAAAATGTTAGTGAGCATTTTTCCCAGTGTGTTAATGATTCTGCCAGCTTGCTGCCTTAATAATAATAATAATAATAATAATAATGGCTGTGATGATGACGATAACAACAATGACATCCAGTTTGTGCACTACAGGCCAACAGACCAGATATTGTTGTAAAAAAAATCAAATTATCTAGGGATAACTGAGGAAACCCATGGCCCAAAATCTTGCTGAACACCTAAGGCAAGTGACCTCTCCAATTCTTTTTCTCTGACACAGGTCTACACTTAGAGTGGTACCATCTACTCTTACCATTTTTGCAACTTTCATCCACCTTTCAATGAATTCACTCGAGGACAGAACCTTCCTCTTCACCCTCAAGTTTCACTTGCAAAAGTCAATGAGAACTCTACCAAAGATGAATGTTTCTGTACTCATGCCTTTCAATCTTGTCCACTATACAACCTCTTTTGCCACAGTCACCAGGCAAAGGAAAACTAGTCAAGCAGTAACTGGGTCAGGTGAAAAATGATAATGGAGGCAATGTAGACATTTACTACTTCTGCCTGATTTTTCAAGGACAGCTTCCTTTGTCCATTTCTTGGTAAGACTGGCAACAGTGTTAGTCACCTCGTCCAAGTTCATATCCACCTTGAGATTAAAAACCAAACCAGACACTCGAGCAGTTTAACTGATCCATCAGTCGACAATGCCATCCGATGGCATTGACCTACCTCTCCAGGTGCCCAATTGCCAGCCCAACAACTTGTTGGTGTTGATTTTGGTCCCTGCTACTGACTCATATTCCTTTAGAATGGAGCTGACCATCTCCAATTCTGTTAGACTACCACAATCATCATCATTATTGTCAGCACCATCATCATTGCCACTACCACTACCATCATCATCATCATTTAATGTCCATGTTCTATACCGATGTAAGTTGGACAGTTTAACAGGACCTGATGGTCCTAAGGACTACATCATGCTCCAGTGTCTGCTTTGGCATGGTTTCCACAACTGGATGTCCTTCCTAATGCCAACCCTTTCACACCATATACTGGGTATTTTTACGTGTCACCTGCACTAGTTGGGCTGCTATGCAGTTGGCAAGAAGACAAACCCTGATGAGGCAACTTTATTCTAGGAGATGAGGGGTAAAAGTATGAGAGAAGGGCCAGAGCAGAACAAGTTGCACACACACACACACACACACACACACACACACACACACAGGTGTATGTGTGTGTAGATATCAAATTGTTGGATGAGGTAATGAAAGTTATGTTGGAGGTTATAGCCCAATTAATGAAGGAGAGAGTTAGTATAGATGAGATGCAGTTGGGTTTTGTGCCAGGGAGAAGCACCACTGATACTATATTTCTGGTAAGGTAGCCAAAGATAAACCTCTGTACTTGGCTTATCTGGTGATCAATGCAGAAACTAGGGACAGACAAGTGGTTGGTGAGAGCTGTACAAACCATGTGCAGGGATTCTATCAGTAAGGTGAGGGTTGGCAATGAGTACAGTGAAGAATTCAGGGTACATGTAGGCGTCCATCAAGGATCAGTCCTCAGACACCTCTTGTTTGTCATAGTCCTCCAAGCAATAACAGACATATTTAAGACAGACTGCACCTGGGAGCTCCTCTATGCTGATGACCTTGTTCTTATAACTGAATCACTATCAGAACTAGGGAAGAAGTTTCAGGTATGGAAGCAAGGTCTAGAATTGAAGGACTTTAGAGTTAACCTAGCAAAAATCAAAGTTGTGGTAAGTAGGAAGGCAGACAAATCACAAATCCCTTCAGGTAGATGGCCTTGCTCGATCTGTAGAAAAGGTGTAGGTAGAAACTCTATAAGATGTACCCGGTGTAAGCTATGGACACACATGAGGTGCAGCAATAGCAGACGAAGGTTAACAGGGAAAATAGTTATTGTGTGTGGAAGATGCACAGGTACTATAAACGTCAAAATGTACAGAAAATAGACTCCATCAACTGCCAGTGGGGTAAGCTGTAGGTAGTAGATAGCTTCTGTTATCTAGGTAACCAAGTTAGTAGTGGACATGGATGCTCCAAGAGTGTATCTGTGACAATAGGATTAGGCTGAGTAAAGTTCAGAGAGCTCCTACCTCTGCTGGCAACAAAGGGCCTCTCCCTCAGAATGAAAGGCAGATTGTATGATGACTGTATATGAACAGCTATGCTCTGTGGCACATCCAACAGGTTATAGTAATAAGAAAAAGAAATGAGAAATTAAATGCCTGTATTATTAAACCAATACTCACAGCAGAAAAACACCCGATGGCCATGTAAATTGTACACCACTGGAAGCCAACACTGTCCATAAGAAATCCACTTAAAGATGGTCCAACGAATTCACTGAAAGAACACAATTACTAATAGGTGAGAATTATGTATGCAGGTCAATTCAAAATGAATCTCTTCCATATAATCATGTAAACCAATACTACTAGCTTTATTGTGAAGCAGTCAGCAAGTAAACCAACAATAGCCAAAGAGTCTCACTTAGGTATGTGAATGACAGAGGGAGAATATTAGTTCGATGGCAAATATCATTTACCCTATTTTGACAAGTATGGAGACAACTTCTGACATATTTCAATCTTATTAAACCTCTTCAGGAAAGTATAGTCCTCAGTGAACTTGCAAAAGTAGTAGTGAGGGACCAACATCATCATCATCATCATCATTTAACATCCCCTTTTCTATGCTTGCATCAGTCAGATGAAATTTGTTGAAGCAGAGTTTCTACAGTTAGATGCCTTCCTGTCACCAACTCTCACCTGTTTCCAAGCAAAATCATATTTCCCTTTTGCCAGACATATTTGTTATGCAAGACCAGAAATGAACAGCACCAGTCATACGACAGTGATGCAGGTTAATAATCAGCACATGATATCAAGACAAGGTTACACACATACACACACACTGCATATATGTATACACAGCTGATTTTTTTCTGATGTGTGCTCCAATATCTGCTTTGGCATGGTTTCTATGGCTGAATGCCCATCCTAACACTAACCACTTTACAGCATACACTGGTTGCTTTTTTGTGCCACTAGCATTAATGAAGTTGCCATGCAGTTCGCAGGGCTATGAACCCTGGGAGAGAAGAGGTATCAGCTTCATGCTAGGGGACAAGGGAGTTACTATGAGAGTGCGGTAGAGCAGGATCCTGCAGAGGGATCTTCTTTTTCTACCTTCAGTGTTTCTGTTCATGGTTTACGCTGGTTGTATATTTACTACAATGATACTGATCAAACCGTGTAGGCACGTGGTTTAGTGGTTAGGGTGTCAGCATCATAATCGTAAGGTTGTGGTTTCAATTCCTGGACCGGGTGATGTGTTGTGTTCTTGAGCAAGACACTTCATTTCATGTTGCTCCAGTCCACTCAGCTGGCAAAAATAAATAACGTTGCGATGGACTGGCATCCCATCCAGCTGGGGAACACATACGCCACTGAAACCAGGAAACCGAGCCCATGAGCCTGGCTAGGCTTTAAAAGGGTGCATTTATTTTGTGGAGGCACATGGCCTAGTGGTTAGAGTTGCGGACTTGTGGTTGAGGGATTACAGGTTCGAATCTCAGACTGGACGATGTGTGTGTTTATGAGCGAAACACCTAAGCTCCATGCGGCTCTGGCAGAAGGTAATGGCAAAACTTCTGCTGACTCTTTCGCCACAACTTTCTCTCACTCTTTCTTCCTGCATCTTGCAGCTCATCTGCAATGGGCTGGCGTCCCATCCAGGTGGGGAACCTATACGCCAAGAAACCGGGAAACCGGCCCTTATGAGCCAGGCATGGCTCGAAAAGGAACAAACAACTGATCAAACCACAATTTACTGATACTTAATTTTCTTTTATACCATATCACATCAGATTCTTCTTTTATGGAAAAACATATCATAGCAGTGAAATCAATGTCAATATATATAAAAATAAAATAATAAATGTACCATTTTAAAACCTAGCCAGGCTCATGGGCCCAGTTTCCCGGTTCTATGGTGTATGTGTTCCCCAGCTGGATGGGACACCAGTCCATTGCAGCATTACTCATTTGCCAGTTGAGTGGACTGGAGCAATGTGAAATGAAGTGTTTTGCTCAAAAACACAACATGTCGCCTGGTCCAGGAATTGAAACCACAATCTTATGATCATGATGCTGACACCCTATCCACTAAGCCATGCACCTCCACCAATACATACAAACTATAATTAAATATGGAATAACATAACAGATCAATATGGTAAATGAATCAATCCAACAACCTACCCGAATGCATACATTGATCCCCAAATACCAGATACTAATCCATATGTACTGGAACATTTTTGTAGTCCTGCTTCTCTATAACAAAGGAAAGAAATATTATGACATCGTTAATGTATTATTATGATAGGATTATTCAAAGAATATGTGAACATAGCTACAACATAATGAGTCCCATAATCTAATTGAGTGTTGGGGCCCTTTTGAAGATTTCATCATCATATAAATATATCTAGGATAAGTCAGCTTTGTTAACATGAGCCCTGCTCCAAAGAAGTTAAACTCAGCACAACAAAATAATAAAAGAACAGTAAATCTTGATGTTGTTGTTGCTGATAGTATACAATAGTATAATATGCCTTACAGTTTACAGTTAGGTGTACTGAACCAATGAGAATGAATGAAAAGACAAGAAAAATTCTTTGCACCTGGTTGTCTCATGCCATAGTGACTCATCTACTGAAATAAAAAATTTTAAATGGAGTGTAGCCAACATCTGGCAATAATAACTGTTAATTCTTCTATAATACATGTCTTCCTTTATATATTTAGTTAAATTTTTGCATGAATATAAAAACTTTGCAAATGAGAGGTGCTAATTGTCTTACCAATGATAATTAATATGTGAAATTAACTTGCTATAAACTCTGATTTAAAATTACTACCGTTAACCCTTCAAGGTCATATCAGACCCAAATATTCTACCTGTTTTATGTTCAAACTGACCAGATCAGGCTTCTCACTCCTACCCTGCAATGTCATTCTAAAAGCTACAAGATGATGTATGATAAACTCAAAACAGCATGAATAAATAAGGATTACATTTGACAAAGTAACCTGAATGCTAAAGGGTTAAACTTCTTATGTAGCTCATTATTGCCAGTATTCTTTCCAAACCACTTAGGCAAATCAAATTTGTAAAATAAAAATATCTCCTACCCAAGGTATTTAGGGATAAAAACCAAAGGAATCTATGGACAGAAATGAATGATAACTACTTACATTGCAAGTTCTAGAAGCATGTCATATGTTGGTAGAACTGTGAGACTTACAAATATACCAAGTAATGCAAGGCATATGATATTTAACCACAAAAGACTGAAAAGAAAGAAAGAATAAGACACATTAGAAATAATATGAATTAACTGTCGACAGTTTAATGTAAATTGATATTAGATATTATATGGCCTTGTGCCAAAATTTGAAACCGATATTAGATATTATAAAAGGTGGCAGAAATGTTAGCATGTCGGGCGAAATGCTTAGCAGTATTTTGTCTGTCTTTTTGCCTCAATGAACTGTCTGACACATGCAAGTATAAAAAAGTGGACACTAAAATATATGCATACATATAGAGATAATATACATACATGTGTGTGTGTGTATGTGTTTATACATTCTTTTAACTTTTAGTTTGTTTTAGACTGGCCACCTTCCTGAAAAAGGAAATTGTCATCATCTCGTGTAAGTGCATATCCTTTGAATTATAAGAATGTTTTACAAATTTTGAAGGCTCTGGATATCACAGACATTTGTAGCTGATGAATTAAGGAGCTATGTTGTTTCTTCAGAAATCCAAGGCCAAGTTATACTTTGTCCAGTCAGGCTGGTATGTAATCTGTAGCTCCAACAATAACAAGTATGGAGATAAATGTGCATCTTGCATATTGGATCGGAAAACTTCTCATCAATGGTCTTTAAGTATCTTCCCCCTTTTGCATTTTTCTTACCAAACTGACATCAAGTGGGCAACTGTTTTCTATGACAAAGCATGCTTATAATGAGTGTTCACAAACAATAATATCAGGCTGGTTGCAGTTTTTATTTTTAGGTTCTACCAGTTTTCCTTTGAGCTGTCTGTCTCAACACATTCCTTCCCATTTTGATTTTATTTTTGTCTTCTGCAAGGGCATTCCATTTTGTTCTAGCTAACACATAATGTCTCACAGGGAAGTAGTAATGAGACAACATTCTTTCACAGTTGGCAATAATGTGGCTAACATGCTCAATTTTATTTTGCACAACTGATATTTTTTGTCAACTGATAACCTTCCTTTTGCCATCTTTGTAGGAACTTCATTATTCCACATTCATAGAACTTCAGGTCCTTATCAGCCATAAACTGAAGCAAGTGCAAATTCTGTTCATCATCATTGTTGAAAGTTTTAACATTCAAAGAATTTTGCAAATTTCGAAATAAGTGGTAATCTGTTGGTGCAAGGTCAGTGCTATATGGTGAATGTGACATCACTTCCCAGCCAAGCTCCAATAATTTTTCACAAGTTAGCAAAGATGTGCATGGCCTAGTGTTGTCACGGTGGAACTTAATATCTTTAAGATTTGACAATTCTGGCCATTTTTTGTTGACTGCTTCCTCTTGTTTCATTAGTTGTTGACAGTAAACATCTGTATTGATCGTTTGGTTCTTTGGAAGCAGCTCCAAATACACAACACCTTTGTAATCCCACAAAATTGACAGCATGACCTTTTTTTGATGCAATTCTGTTTTTGATGTGGTTTGTGCTGGTTCATTACGCTTGGACCATGATCATTTTCGATTGATGTTATTGTAGACAATCCATTTTTCATCATCAGTGATGATTCTGTTCAAAATAAGGTCGATTTCATTACGTTCAGATGCATATCACAAATATTGATTCATTGTGTTAAGTGAATCTCTTTCAATTTCTGTGGAACCCAAATATTGTGCTTCTTAACAAGTCCAAGACATTTTAAGTGATTTTCAGTTGTTATGATATATTTAACCTCTCTACACAGTTATGACATTTAGATTCAATTATGGCTTTGATTCGGTCATCATCAATTTCAGTAGGTCGACCAGAACGTTGGTCATCTTTGAGTGAAAAATCTCCTGAACATAATTTTTAAAACCTCTCTGTGATGTGCATTCTGTTAAGCAATCAATACCATAAACTTCACATATCTCTTTGTGAGCCTCAGCAGCTTTCTTGCCTTTACGAAAATAAAAAAGCAAAATATGGCAAAAATGTTCGTTTTTGCACTCAATGTTAAAATTGACATTGAACTAACAGCTGTAAACAAAATTATGTGCAATTTGCTTCTAAAATAAAGTAAAAGTAAAAGCTGTCAAAAGGAAAAAAGTCATGACATTAACAAAAGTTATTCAAAACAATCAAAACTTTATCTGTTTACAAAAACAAAATTACTTTCTTGCCAACCCAGTATGTGATGTAACACTATGTATGTATGTCTCTCCTGTTTTTCATCATTTAAATTTCTCCTCTGAAGAAGGATCTAGTTTCTAACAATGATACAAAATTCCATCTTTGGAATGTATATAACAAAAATAATGTCACGTTTTAAGTCTGATAAAGGTCTTTCATAGTTTTATTGTTCCACTTACAGATTGTATTTGTAATGTATGAATCGCTTGGTTGATTGCTTTCACTAATACCATTACCATAATTAAAGAGGTTTCTCAATTATTAAAATTTGCCATTAGCCATGTAATTTGCAGAAACCACCAAATTAAAATTCATGTTAGATAATTTAATACAGGGCTTTGTTTGAACCTGTTACACCTTTCCCCTGGATATATTTATGAATATAAAATATGCATATAAGCACACACACACACACACACACACATACACACACACACACACACACATGTGCTTTGAGACATCTGTAAATAACTGAATTGTAGTAATATATCCTTTTGTAATACATATACCTCTCACTTTGTGTGAGTGTTTGTGAAGTCATCTGAGTATGTATATATGTGTATAGTCTTCATTATCATTACCATCATCATTGTTTAACGTCTGCCTTCCATACTGGCATGGGTGGGATTGTTTGACAGGAGCCAGCCAAGCAGAAGCCTGCACTAGACTTCTGTGATTGTTTTGGCAGGATTTTTACAGCTGGGTGCCCTTCCTAACACCAACCACCCAGCAGAGTGAACTTAGTGCTTTTTTGCATGGCACAAGCACAGGTAAGGTCAGTTTTGGCAAGGTTTTTACAGCTGGATTCCCTTCCATATGCCAACCACTTTACAGTGTGAACTGGATGCTTTTTAAGTGGCACCTGCATTGGAAGAGATGATCTTGTATCAGATGATGAAAGGCTATAATGAGACAGAAACATGTGTCTTGCTGTAGAGGAGATACACGGTTACAGAGAGAGGGAGGGAGAGAGTGGAGAGAGAGAGAACAAAAATGAGGACAGAAACAGGTGTGTTGCTGCGAAGGAGATACATGGTTACCTGAGCTGAGGGAAGTGCAGGAGGAGAGAGAGTGGGAGACATCAGGACAGAGATGATGGCAAAGTGCCAGGCATACTCACATATATTCTAATATTGAACAGTGAGAATAAGTGCTCAACACTGTATTTCATCATCATCATCGTTTAACATATGTTTTCCATACTGGCATGAGTTGGACGGTTTGATAGAGCTGGCCAGCCAGGGAGCTGTCCAGACTCCAACTGTCTACTGTGGCATGGCTTCTACAGCTTGATGTCCTTCCTAATGCCAACCACTTTACAGAAAATGCTGGGTGCTTTTTACATGCCACCAGCTTGGGGGCATTTATACAGCACTGGCACAAGTGCATTTTTTGTGACACTGGCACTTGCAAGGACAAGCCTGTATGTATGGATGACAGCAATTTTACTTAGCTTGATATATCTTTTCAAGTACAGAAAATCATCACAACTACTAGTCCCTTGTCATTTCCTCAATGAGGCCCAGTGTCCGAAGATCCTTTCTCACCACTTTGTCCCACATCCACCTGAATTCTTATTCCATTCAAATTTTGACCTGCTATAATCACTAATTATATTTTTTCACTTCATTATATATTCTACAATGTTTTTGTTCACATACACACATGCATACATCCATATTGCCAACATACACATTCACATATATATATTCCTTTCTACTCTAGAGACAAATTTTGGGGAGGGGGAGGCAATCGATTAGGTCAACCCCAGTATGCAACTGGTACTTAATTCATCGACCCCAAAGGATGAAAGGCAAAGTCAACCTCAGTGGAATTTGAGCTGAGAACGTAAAGACTGACAAAATACCGCTAAGCATTTCATCCAGCGTGCTAACATTTCTGCCAGCTCACCACCTTATTCACATATATATTGAAACATACAAATACATACACATAGATAAAAAAAAACAGGTTCAACACATCTTTGCTCATGCCGTTATGATACACAATAGTTCATTGATGATGTTATGACAGTTAAGATATAAACATTATCGAGAGAAAAAGAATACTAGATAAAACTAGTGAATAGGTGAGAACGTTGTAGATTAATTGTTAAGGAGAGAGCAGCTAGACACATTAATTCATCAAGCATATACCTATCAATAATACTACAGATTAACAAAATATATCATATTAGACTCCACCCAACGCCATCCAAAATTGCTACGTCAATCAATATTAACTCAAATACACGGTCTATACATATCAAGTAAACACAAACAGAACTCACATAATGCCTGATTTTACCAGCAGAAAATCTAGCTATATATATATATATATATATATATATATATATATATATGGTCAAAATGTGACCTCGTGTGTACCGTTGGCGATTTCTTTCCTCTGTCTTCCTTCTCGGGATCTTTCCTTCTCCTATGTTTCCGACGAAGAGCTCCGCTCGAAACTTTAAACCCTCCTTCTTCCCTTCTTTCCTGAGTGTCCAATAATACTATATTTGCTCCACGTCCTCGCGTTGTTGTGTTTTTTTTTGTTTTCTTGTTTGGATTAACTAACTATATATATATATATATATATATATAATATATATATATATATAAATACACACACGTATATATATATAGTGAGAATTTACAAAAAAACAAAAGACAAAGACAAGTGTGTAAACAACAAACAGATGTATTAGTTTAATGCTTGGAAAGTGAAAAAGTCTTTTACATTTCGAACCTATGCCATTCAACAGAAAGGAACACAGAAATAAACAGGGAGAGAAAATAGAAAAACTTTTAGTGGCTAGCAATCTATCATGGTGAATGCTGGATAGAGGGGCCACAGAGGAGAGCTAGGAAGAAAGGGAGATAATAAAGTAGTGGTGATCCCAAAATGAAGGTGCGCATGCAGTATTTCACTTATCCTCGTGGGATTTCCTGTGAGGGAGCCATCTTTTTGGAAGAGAGGTCCTATTCTCTGGCACACTGTGGCTGTCTCTTTGGCAAACTTATAGAAAGCTTTAGGGTTTGACTTGATATTTTCTATTACCCAAGCTTCTTTATCTGCTCTCTCCTTTTCATGAGACTGATGCAGACTTTTCTCAATTTCCATTAGCATTCTCTTGAGACAAGACTTCTCACCACTTTTGGTGTGCTTGCTCAGGCGGTTCGCAATCCTTGTCCGTCGTCTCATAAGAATCTTCTTTTCTCTAGGGATCCTGTTTTTGTGTGTGCTGGCCTTCCACACTGGGACATATTTGTCACATATGGCTTGTATTATGGACATGAAACGTTTGTGTTTCATGTCAATGTCTGGTGTGGAGAGACATTTAGGCCAATCCTGTTTGAGGATCTCTTTCTCAATCAACTTCCAATTTGCTTTATGAAAGTTTAATTTGGGGAGATTGTGCATGCTTCGTATAGGCTGTGTATCTGCGGGGGCTTTTGGTCCATACATAGACAGCTCTATTATGTTGTGATCCAAGATCATTGTCGGTATCACTTTAACATTATGGATAATATCCATATTGTTTGTGAAACAGAGATGCAGTATATTATTTGCCCTGGTTGGTTGCAGAACTGTTTGCTCCATGAAAGAAGCATTTGTAAGATGGATCGGGGACTCTGCCTGTGCTTGCTGATGGTGTGTCATCCCCGGGAGCATCTGCACCCCCCAGGCCATTCCACATTGGGGAAGTTAAAGTCACCCATGAAGAATACACTGTTGTGTTGTTCCAGTTTGGTGAGAACTTCTATTTTTGTTAGGCAGTCTTCAACCATGCCTGTGTGATTTGGGGCATCCGGTGGGCGATATGTAGTACATATGACGATATTCAGTTGTCTTATGTGTACAATTTGAGTGTCACACACTGAGTTTGAATATGACAACAGGACCTGGGGCATGAGGTCATCTCGGATATACACTGCAACTCCACCATGACTCCTCCCTTTTCTATCTGAGCATATGACAACATATTGCGGTATGTTTATTTCTGCATCCCCTATATCAGGTCCAAGATGCATTTCTATGAGTGCCATGCATATAGCTTGATTGCATGTTGTAAGGTCTGTCAGGAATGAAATTTTCTTTTTACAGTTGTCGCGCAGCAGCTCTCCTACGTTCAGAAGAAATATTTTTGTGGCGTGTGTGTTGGTGTTTGTGGTGGCCATCCTGCATCTGTTGGTGGTGGCCTTATGTGGTGGTAGTTCCAGCTTTGTGTTTGTAGCCAAGTCAGCTGCTGGACAATTTTTTGTGCCATGCACAAAAAGAATATATATATATATATACACACACACACATATATATACATATATATATAAATAAGAGAGATAGAGATCAACAGAATCAAGAACACATG
>NC_043005.1:23245171-23352671 GCF_006345805.1 Octopus sinensis
TCCAAAATTTGTCAATACTACAACTAATTTTGTGGAGGGAAACTATTAACTTGTCAACTTTATATTATCATATATTGGGTGGGGGTTTATTCTTTCCTTAATGGAGAAGAACAACTAGTTTGTATACTTCAAATCTACTCAAAGTTCCTTGTTATGCCTTTTATCTCTGAATGAGCCATAGACACACCAAAAAGTTCCTTGATTTGTTTTTTAACTCCAAAAGAATCCCCATAAGGTAAGAATAACTGCCTACTATTCATTACATTAGTCTTGTTAATAATAATAATAATAATAATGATAATAATAATAATGATAATAATAATAATAATAATAATAATAATATAATAATAATAATAATAATAATAAAGCTTTTAAAGAATTCCAAGACTTTTTTGGAGATGCAATTTAGAAATGTATCTGTGAATGTAAGAGCCCTTGCTTGATGACAGACACATCATGGTACACAGAGCTGATCAGGTCCACCACTGCAGTCGAGTTTTTTCTGGTCAGTGTTATAATGAGTCGAGGGTTTTTCTAAATAAGTTGTTGGTCCTCCACAGAATAAGGGCTACCATCTTAGTTGGTCCTCCACAAAATAGGGGCTGCCATCTTAGTTGGTCCTCCACGGAATAGGGGCTGTGATGAGCTGACATACCACAGGTCACCATTAGTCTGGAACCTCCCCAGGAGACTGGCCCACCTAGGGTGGCTATACCAGCAGTGAAGCTCCAGGTAGTAATGCTCTTTCAAGTCTATGGAACATATCCAATGGATATGCTATGCTGATTGAAAAGGCTCTGAGGGCGTTTGGTGTGGTCTCTAAGTCTACAGAGTGTTTTTGTTTTGAACTACTTAATTATGGCATTGCTCTCTTCCCTTTTAATAATTCTCTGGTGCTTTTAATTTTTAGGCTAATGGAATTAAAGATATATTTCCTCAATGTCTTGTGTTTTTTTGTTTTTTTTTATGGGGTGCAGTTGTTAATTTATATTTGGGATTGGACACAAAGGCATCTTTCTAGATCCTATATTTTTCAAAAAGCAGCATTCCTGAATCTGGTGCCTTTATAAAGTGAAGAAACTTGAATTCAAATCTTGAGCTGAAATATTATAACATGAATATAGCATTTCAAATTTCTACTTATCATATTAGTTCTTTCCATAAGCCTCTCCTAACTCTTAATTATTCTAACAATTAATACACAGAATCTGAATGTATTCGTGTTGCAAATCTGGTCATAAAAGGTTTACAGTAATATGTAACTTGTACATGACAAGGCAATCCAGCTTGTCATCTATTTTTAATTTTAGGCTAATGAATTTGCTTCAAAGTTGATTATATTATCCTTTTGTAAATTTAAGTAATGTTGCCTGACAGGAGTTTGGAGTGTGTTGTGCTATCAGCACTATTCAGATTATTATTTTTTTTTGTTGTTTTTCTGGTAATCATGTGAATGTTGCAGGTGTCTCTGATGGATATGATGTGCTTATTGAGAAGACTCTGGAGGCTATTGGTATGGTCTCTAAATCTTAAATATTTTATCAGGTTCATTAGGTTGGTCTTAAAGTTTTCAAGATCATCTACCTTTAGGGTTCTGAATCTAAACTTATTACCTGAAGGTGATTAATGATAGTTTTTCAGAATAGGTGTGTGTGTATACATATATACACACACATACACACACCACACATGCACACATGCATGCACATATGCACACACACACAAAAATTTTGGTACAAGGCCAGTAATTTCAGGGGAGGAGGCAAGTCAATTACATTGACCCCAGTGATAAACTGGTACATATTTTATCGGCCCCCAAAAGGATAAAAGGCAAAGTTGACCTCAGTGGAATGTGAACTCAGAAACGTAAAGACAGACAAAATGCCACTAAGCATTTCATCTGGTATGCTAACGATTCTGTCAGCTTGTTGCTTTTATATATATATATATATATATATGTTAATATACATACGAGGGGCGTTCAATAAGTAATGCCCCTGACCCACTTCCCATAGCAGTAGAGCAACGAAACTTGACACAGTTATTAGTCTTTTTCTACATAGGAACCACCCAGAGTTACGCATTTCTCCCATCGTTTGATGCAGCGCTGGAGACCGTTTTTGTAGAAGACCCCAGCTTGGTCTTCCAACCACAACGTGACTTTAGAAATCAAGGCTGCATCATCTGTGAAATGCTTTCCTTTCAAAAAAAAACTTCATGGCTGGGAAGAGGTGAAAATCAGAGGGTGCAAGGTCAGGAGCGTAGGGGGGATGGGGGAGGAGTTCTTAGCAGCACGCCTGTGCTTCTGATCTGGCGACACGCGAGTTGTGAACCGGAGCGTTGTCCTGCAGGAGGAAGATGCCTTTGCTGATCTTGCCCCACCTCTTGATTTTGATATCTATAGAGGGAACGTCTCTGATACCTCTTTACTTATATCTTGAAATAACTGTTGAAGCCGTTAGTTATGGTTCAATATCTGACATGACTCCCATCTCTTTCTCACATGAATACCAATATGACTCTCCTAGATCTAATTTTTTCTGCTCTTTTCCTCTTTTTTAAGTTCCTTGTATTATAGTTTCTTTCCTCCCTGCACTGAAGAGTATGTTGATATTTATTTTATTTAATTCAATCATGAATTTATATTATTATATCTCTGTACAAAATGATTGTCTGCAAGAATTAAACTCCTTATAAATTTTAACAACTTGTTTTCTCCATTCTTAACAAAATTGATGGGATATATGGAACTTAATTCCATAAATTCATCATACATTATATACAAGTACTACTTCCATATCTTTGCAAATTCACGCCTGTAAACTCCCAGCAAAGTATGAAGAATCAACATTGGAAATCTTTTTTGGAAACTTCCAATTAAAGGATGAATCCACATTCAACCTTCATACACCTATATACATACATACATACATACATACATATATATATATATATATATATATTTACACACACACACACACATACATACATACATATATACACACACACACACATGCACACACACACACACACATATGTATGTACATGTATATACATATATGGATCATCAGTGAATCATATATCTGTAAAAGAAGCACCCTCTAAATCAGGAGCAGTGAAGTATCTATAAGATGTTAATTATATGGCTGACAAGCTGTCTATAAGGCTAAGTGCTTTACAGATGCAAAACCATTCGTCACTCTATGACCAGCCGTATAATTAATTTCCTATAAATGTTAAGAGCATAATAGGAAGTTCCTGTAGAACAACTTACTGAGGGCTCCAGACCAAATCTGTGGCTAGTGCAAATCCATAACCAGGCTGAGGATGACATGGTAGTGGAACAAGAAGGTAGACAGTGCTATAAAAGCAAAGCGACAGGCCTGGAAAGACTGAAAAATGGTGGTAGTTGAGAATTACATCAGGTAGTAAGAAAGGAAGCTAGGGAACAAGTTAACATAAAAGAAGTAGAAAGTAAGAGATTTGCCAATGTTCTACAGCTTGAGGATCAGAGTCATGCGGTGTTCAGGATTGCATAGCAGTGTGTCAGAGAGAATAGAGATGTGGTGGGTGAGAAATGTGTGCAAATAGCTAAAGGTTTTTTTTTGCGACTCTGAAAAGAAAGAGGTTTGGAAGTGCTACTATGAAAGATAGTTAACTGTGGGACATGAATAGTAGAAAGAGAGCCTTCTCTATGTGAACCTAACTGAGGAACCAGCTATTTGAGTTGAAAGCAGTATGATAGATAAGGCAATTAAGGATTTGTAGACAGGGAAAGCCCCTAGTCCATTGGGTGTTACTGCTGAGATGCTTAAAATATCTGGTTGGGTAGGATACGGTCTGGTTATCTGGAAAGTTAATCAGGTTATTCAGGAAGGTGTCATCCTCAATGACTGGTATAGCAGCGTTATAGTCAGCTACTACAAAGGCAAGGGACATGCTTTAGATAGAAGTTATTACTGAGGCATGAAATTGCTTGGCCAAGTCATGAAGGTTACAGAAAATTAGAAACAGAATCAGGTTAGATGAAATACACTTTGGCTTTGTGCTGGGAGAAGCACAACTGACACTATCTTCATAGTCAGACAACTGCAGGAGAAGTATTTGGCTAAGAATAAACCATTGTACTTGACATTTGCTGACTTGGAGAAAGCTTTCAACAGAGTACCTCACTGTATGAAATGGTGGGTCCTGATAAAGCTAGGGATAGCTGAGTGGCTTGTGAAAGCCTGTACAGGCCTTGTTCAGAGGTTCTGTCAGGGAGGTAAGAGTTAGCCATGAGTATAGTGATGAATTTAGTGTACAGATAGGTGTTCACAAGGGTTTGGTTCTCATTTCCCTCCTATTCAATCTTTGGTTTCCAGGCGACTTGCTAGTAAACAAGAAAACAGACAGGACCCTACACCCATCAGGTAAATGACCCTGTCCAGTATGTAGGAAAGGTGTAGACAGGAATTTCATATGGTGTGTCCAGTGTAAGGTATGGACACACAAAAGGTGCAGTAGAATAAGAGGAGAGTTAACAGAGAAAGTAATGTTTGTGTGTGGAAGATGCACAGGAGCCATAAAATCTATATAAATACACAGGAAATTGATTTTCTCAAACGTCCTGGAAGATCTCTAGAGGTAGTGGGTAATTTCTGCTTCCTAGGTGACCCAATCAGTAATGGAGGAGGATGTGCTGAGAGTGTAATCACTAAAATAAGAATCGGATGGAGAAAATTCAAAGAGCTTTTATCTCTGTTGGCAACCAAAGGTCTCTCTCTCTCTCTCTCTTCAAGTAAAAAGAAGATTGTATGATGTATGTATACAGACAGCAATATTACATGGTAGTGAGATGCGGGTCCTGATTGCAGAGGGTGTGTGAAGACTAGGGAGGAAGGAAGCTTGTATGCTTTGCTGAATGTGTAATGTCAGTGTACATGTATAACACAGTGCTAGTGTGCTGAGAGCAATGTTAGACGTAAGAGGAATTAGCTGTGGTGTGCAAGAAAGAAGACAGAACTGTTTTGGTCATGTGATTTGTATGGATGAGGACAGTTGCATAAAGAAGTGCTGATCGCATAAAATGGACCGAAGTTGGGTTAAAAGGAGACCAGAAAGACATGGGATGAAGCATTGAAAGCTGATCTCAAGTTACTGAACCTTACAAAGGAGAAAACGAAGAACAGAGATATCTGGTACCATGTTGTACTCAGGAAGACTCGTCCACCACAGCAGAACTGATATCCTAAAACCACCTTGGTAATGCTTGTCCATGAGGGCCCCTGCCCCAGCCACAGCTCCATCCTCTCTGCCTTGTCAACCATTTCCCCACAACATTTCACCCCCTAATACCCATCATTTCTCTATCACCTGAGAGCAGAATAGGCACATACTACATCTCCCTGCTTTATCAGATACCTTCCTTCCCCCTCCCTGAACCACTGCCATTTCCCATTATCTTCCCTTGCCAACTGCCTCCTCCTCTCTGTGTCTTCTCTCCCCTGTGCTGTTCTCCATCACTTATCTGCTATCACCCTCAATACTTTCACATGTCCATCGCAACCCCCACTCTCTAGTCTCTCCTCTATTTCTCTCCATTATTTTACTACACTTACCTCTATCATGCCCTCTCACCCAATCCAAACTTTTATCACCCCACTTATTCTAATTCCCCCCCCCCACATCCCTTGAAGGCATGTCCCTTACACATCTTTGCCACCATCTCTCTTACTATTGCCCTCTTTATTTGACTCTCTGATTCACCTGCTTTCTTTATCTTACTCTCTAACTCACCCACTTTTCTCTTCCAACTAGGGTATCCATGTATCTACTCTACAGCAAGACACCTTTCTCTGTCCCTCTTTACCTTTAATCTCTCATCAAGTGGCACAAAACCACTCTACTCAATACTACTCCCAACTTCCAGTTGAGTGGGGGTTTGTCCTGCAAGTTACTTGATGACCCAGTCAGTAATGAAGCCATGTAGAAAGCACAGATCTTTTCTGTTTTACTGCCACTTTTCAATTTCTTCAATTTTGTTCCTATTGATTTCAAATTTGGTGTATTGATGTAGATCTGTATGATAATTATTGGCATGAAATTCATTTTTGCCACAAATTAAAAAAAAAAACAGTTAATAGCTTTTAAAGTTTGCAAATTTTGAGTAACTTTAACCAATCAAAAACCAGACATAAAGGTGCCTGTTTCAATAGTAACAAGCCAACCATTGGAGAGTTCCACGTATGTTTATGAAAAACCACGTGTGTCTTACGATTGCAGTCACATACAAAATGACAGCTTCCAAATCCTGTTTATTGACTGGGTAAAAATGATCAAAAACCTGTGTAACTTTAAAAAAAAGTTTCTGAAACAAGTGAATTAGGCCCTGATATTCATCAAGAAAAATCTCATCAATACACCAAATTTCAAAATTTTCACTTAATTTTAAAATTTCAAAAAGTGCAACCAAACAGATAAGATCCAAAAGCACTGTTGCTGAGGCCATGTAAAAGGTACTGGTGCTGGTACAACATAAAAAGCAACCAATGAACTCTGTAAAGTGGTTGGCATTAAGAAGGGCATCCAGCCCTAGAAACCATGTCAAAACAGACAATGGGGCCTTGTTTCTAGTGCTAAAGCCAAAATCTCTTTGCACACCATAAAATCTATTGGAGTGTTGCCTAATATGACCATTGAAGCCGCCAGCTATGAATAATAAGGTAATTTTCTTTTTTTATTGAGATAGTCTGCTGAAAGGATTCATAGAAACAGTCCTTCTGTTCAACAGCTTGTCCAGCATGTGGAGCATAGCAGAGATTTACATTATACAAAACTATTCTTAACCTGATAATCCAACCACATATCTTGACTACCTCAGTCTCCTTATCTCCCCACTTCTCTTCCAGAAGTATACCTACTTCATTACTAATTCTTTAGCCTGAAGAATTTACTTCTATGCTGCTTACTCACAAACAGTCTAACTTAGAATCTCCACCATTGTATCTCTTGCATGCAACAAATATCTACATATCTATGTTCAAGACCTACTTTTCACAGTACTGACATTTATCATAGCTGTTCCAAGTTTTTGGATATCAGAAGATTGAGAGAGCACACAGGTAATTGTGTTTAACATCTGTGATGATGAGTACATTTTCAGGCACTTGTCTGGGGGTAGTGGGTTCTTGCACATGCCAGTGAAAGCAGGTATAGGTATATACGCATATACTACTCAATGTTTTCTGTTTCCCTCCAATCCCACAAAATTTTCAAGGGCAAGCATTAGCAAACAAGGGAGGATGGGGAAGGTGTGGGTAGGGCAGTCATAAGACACCAATCAGCTTTTAGTGATATTCAAGGTAGGTGTACCTTTTAATGCTCTTTCTCATCTACACATATATGTATATGAAATACATTTGTTCTTAGGCATGAAAGCTTATGCACACATATATAATTGTAAATTTAAGTAAACTAACTTTGCTGCCTAAAAACATAATACTGTATGTATTGTTATGTAGACACCTTTGTAAAACTTTTCAGAAGCATACATCCTTTTACACACTAAACATTCACACATATGTATGCATGCATGTGTCTGACTTTAACAAGAGTGGAAGGGACTTGTAAGGGGGAATAGTTTTAGTGGCTTAAAATAGTTTTAAGTCTTCACTTAAATAAACTCCTGAAAATATGGATTCATCTAGTGGGGATTCTGAAGCTCACATGCTTGATCAGATGTGCTTAATAAATGCAGTTGTTTATGAATCCAAAGTTACAGTAGTGCTCCAAGACAACTTAGTTGAGAAGAAAAATTACATTGGTTTATGTGAAGGCAATTTTAAAAGCCATTATGTAAACTGCCAGTCTTCTTTCTGACACATTGATAAAAATAAGGCCACTAAGTTGGCTAGCCATGTATGGTGTCTGAAGACCAACTGCACACTACATACAATCAAGTGGAGAATCGTAGAGAAATCTATGCCATACATAAATGGCTCAAAGAGATGCAAGTTATGCACAGCTGAAAGATTGTACATTTTTTTAGGTCCAAGAATTCCACCACACAACTTAATTCCAGATCTGAAATTTTTACCAAGTGTAAGCTCATGAACAAGTTTCTTTTATTGAAGTGGAGGACACCACCCACTTAGGATTGAGCAGCTATCTCACATAGACAAATATATATGGTTTGCAGGAGAGGAAACTGTATTGGTGTAAGTATGTGATCATATGGATGAAGATAGCTTCATAAATAAGGTCTGAGTGTTCAAATTGGATGGCAATTGCACCAGTGGAACAAGAAGGTTTAAAAAGACATGGGATGAACTGGTGAAGACCAATCTCACATTTCTGAACCTCACAAAGGTGGTTATATATGATCACAACAACTGGTAATAAGCTGTAATAGAAACCACCACCCCACTCTCTGGGGCAGGTGGAGATGCTGCAATCACCTATAGATCCTTCTTTGCCTCTCTCTCACTGTTCTTATTACAGTGTTTCCATAACCAAGAACGCTTTCATCCCCTGCTCTCTCTCTCTCTCTCCTACTTCTATGGTACTTCATAGTAGCCTATGGAATTCTCCTCTTCCCTCTAGTCTATCTTTATCTCATTATTCTTGTTGCATCCACCCTCTACTCCCCATCTCTGTGGTACCCTCTAGCCTCCCTTTCTCTTCCTTTGCATTCACCCATTGCTCCACCCCTATTTCTCTTTCTCTCATCATCTTCTCTCCACAGTCTCCCTGCTTGGGATACTTTCTCTGCATTCATATCTTACATTTTTCTTCTCCATTCTCTATGGTACATTCCATCTTCTCTTTCTCTCCCTACCTCTGTGATATCCTTGAACTTCTCTCTCCCTGTTGGGGATGCTTTCTCTGCACTCATACTCTGCTCTCCCTTCCACCTCTATCATATCCACCAGCCTCTCTTTCTATCACTACTCTCACTGCATTCACCCATCACTCCTCTGTCTCTTTTCCCTCACTGCATTCTCCCCACAGCTTCTCTTCCACTTCAGCATTTTCTCTTTGTTGACATCCCTTTCCCTCATACTTTTTACCTACACTCACCTTTATAATATGGGAGACCACAGGATCCTCCCAACACCCTTTATCTTACTACATTACCTTTATCTTACTACTCTGTCCCTCCTTTTTTTACTAACCCCTGGCACTGATCCCTTCCTCCTTCCTTATGTCCATTATATACTCTCTCCTCTTATAGTGTATACTCTGTTATTATCTCCTCT
This sequence comes from Octopus sinensis, assembly GCF_006345805.1. Taxonomy (NCBI): domain Eukaryota; kingdom Metazoa; phylum Mollusca; class Cephalopoda; order Octopoda; family Octopodidae; genus Octopus; species Octopus sinensis. The sequence goes on from NC_043005.1 coordinate 23,254,411, forward strand.
ACCATACTTCCACAACTATAAATCTGTTCCTTTTACCATACTTTGGTATGATGAGAGTAGGCTAAAGTGGTCTGAAGTAGCCTAAAGTAGCCATAAGTAGTTTGGAACAATGTGGTGAGAAGTGCCTTGCTCAAGGGTGCAATGTCCCATCTGTCACTTGCAATCACGGATGTCTTAGTTGCATGTACTATGCTTTTTCTAATTGTTTTAGGTATCAGTATAATCACAAACAGACATGAGATAAAGCTGTTATTTCTAGAAGATTGGGTGACCATGTAGAGACGTCCTTGTTGACTCATCCCATAAGAAAGTCAATAACATATTTATTATTGATGTTGCAGTTGTACACGAGATATAGTATATATATATATATGTGTGTGTGTGTGTGTGTGCGTGTGTGTGTATATATGTATATATATATATATATATATATATATATATATATATATATATATATATATATGTATATATATATATATATATGTATATATGTATATGTATGTATGTATATATATATATATATATTATATATATATATATATATATATATATATATGAAGAAATTGAAGGTCCATTACATTAAGAGCAGAAGATATGGCACAGAAAGAGAAGAGAAACTAAAGTGTAATTATTAATAGAAAACAATATTACAGGATTATAGATAGTGATATAGAAACCTTGAAATAGCTTTGGTTGATTACAACCTGTGATATGATTCGTCATTTCTGGATTTTAGAATATTTAGACACGATAGAAATAGAAGAAAATATTAGATATTATCAGATAAAGTAAGAATTTGTGGAATGGGAAACAAAAATAACTTATTCAATATTTAAGAAGTATTAACATCGATGATGGAATATTTTAGGGTGATTGCAAGTCCCTTTTGCATTTTTATTTTATTCTATTTGATAAAAATGATACCATTAATATCAGTACTATGAACAATAAAGAATGGATAGAAGCATGCAGCATAAAATCAACCATCTGTTTATGGGTGATTTGAAGCTGTTTACAAAGAATGGAGATCAAATAGATTCCTGAGGGCAAACAGTCCATGATTTTAGTAGAAGATATTGGAATGGAATTTGTCATTAAACAATGTGGAGTTTTAATAATGAAATAAAGAAAGACAGTGTAATATAACATAATAGGATATGGTTACTAAGTAATGAAGTTATAAAAGAGATAGGCAAAGAGGACTATAAATACTTGGATAGAATAGAGTTAGATAAGAGAAAGGAAGCCAGCAGGAAGGAATTAACTGACAGAATGTTTCAGTGGGTGAGAAGTGGTGATTAAATTTAAGCTGAGAAAGGAAAATAAATTTCTGGCCATTAACATATGGGTCATATCAAAATACTGTTTTTAAGGTATAAGGAATCCTAGAGGAGATTAGAGATGTGATTAACTGAGATAAGAATTTTTTTTTTTAAAACCTAAAACAAAACAAAACAAAAAAAACAAATAAGCAAACACAACAATAACGACCTTATAAGGAGAATTGTATTTCCAAAAATGAGATTAGCAAGAACCTTCTGCAGAATTGCAGGGAGTAGGGATGGCAATCATGGCTTTTCCCAATCAAGGTTGGCTGAAGGGGATTCCCTGCCTGGTCGGTATGGAGGAAACTTACAGAGGAGAGGAAAGGAGTGAAAGGTGGCTTTGTGCAGGATGGGAGAAGCAGCAGAAAGAGCCTCCTGCTAGTTATGGAGTAAGAGAGAGAAGTTAAGCTGGAAGCCAGGAGTAGATGATAAGCAGGGATTTGGCTGCTTCTACTGAGCCACCAACAAGAGGGTGTTACGGTTCAGGGTCAAAAGACCCAATCAATCGATCGTTGATGACATCAATTCCTTCTGGCCAATGTTCCCATTCACTTTGGTGAATAGAAAAGAAGCACCTTCTTTTAGGTGTTGGCAATAATATGTCTTGTGTAAAAAGAGGAAGAAGATAACTGATTAAGAAAAATGTAAACAAGATGGGAAAACGTTTTTATTTATATTTTTTTTTGAGGTGGGTTGGGGTTAACAGCTTGATTAGAGGGGAGAGTAGTACTCATAATCTTTTTCAGGCATATGTAACTGATGGGAGAAAGGGCTGAAGTTAGTGTCAGACCATGGCCCTGACCTGAACACTTTTAACAGAGTGAATTCTGTTAAAGGCACCCAATGACAGATGGTGGTATTAAACATGGTGACATGTTAGGGTTAGTCATGTAGGAAATAATGTAGAATCTCAACTGGAAGAGCTGAGGTTGGTTGGAATCTAGATAAGACTAGAGGGTGTGTAAAGCCTGAAGAATTCAAGAAAAATGCCTTGAGAATAGAGAAGAAGAATTAAGAAACAGAAGAAAGTGCATAGAAAATTGTTTAGGTAGATGGATGAAAGTTTCAATATGGTTAAACAAGGTTTGGTATGGTTAGAGAATCAAACATAGAGTATGGGACTGGATTTTACAGAACAGGAATAAACTCTGAAAATAAACTAAATCATGTTCCATAGAGATACAACCATTGAATTTCCATTGTGGAAATGTGTAGCAAAATGAGCCAACAAGGGTCACTCATCCTGCTAGAAATAGTAGGTCGCTGTTTGTAAAGGCTTCTTCATTGGCTTATTGCTATTGATAATGATGGTGATGGATGACAGTGATGACGATGGTGGTGGTGGTGGTAGTGGTGGTGGTGGTGGTAGTGGTGGTGGTGGTGGTGGTGGTAATGGCAATGTAGCAGTGGTGGGGATTGTGGCTATTGTTTAGATTCATGTCAAGCCTGGTTGAGCAGAAATATGATCAAAGACATTTCAGTTACGACTTTTTCATCATTTCTGCAGACATACTGTACCTAGGACTACATTATCCAATGTGTTCTCCCTTTTTCAGGGAGGCTAGAAGTTGAGATTTGGTGGCTATTTCTAGCAGATCAAATGACCACACAATCTTCTTTCTTGTAATTTATGATTATCATTATCATTATTGTTGTTGTTGGATTTCAGATCCCATCTCATTGAACATACCTATGAATGAAAGCCTCCCAGCCATGACTGTTCCTTTTACTTTTACATACAAGGACTACATACATTTGCCAATATCTATTCCTGGCAAGCTGGTAGAATCGTTAGCATGCCAGGTGAAGTGCTTAGCAGTATCTCGTCTGCCATTATGTTCTGAGTTCAAATTCCGCTGAGGTCGACTTTGCTTTTCATCCTTTCGGGGTCGATTAAATAAGTACCAGTTACATACTGGGGTCGATGTAATCGACTTAACCCCTTTGTCTGTCCTTGTTTGTCCTCTATGTTTAGCCCCATGTGGGCAATAAAGAAATAAATATTTATTCCCTTTAGTAGTTGTAATTGGAGAGAATTTGGTTGCTATTTCTAGCAGGTAAAACAATCATATAGAGTCTCCTTTATTGGTTCAAGGTAAAGGCATGGTAATTTGTGATGGCAAAACAAGCAAGTTCTCAACTAGTAAAACCTGAAATTCTCACTACCTCTTCAGGTAGTCTGTTAAAAATGTCTCGTTAATAAGTCACACAGCTGTCACAAACCAGTTCAGGTCAGAATATTTGCTATATAGATAAAAGATTTTTTTTAAAAATAAAACTCTCTGACTGAAATCCATTTAGCCTTATATAGTTATATTTCTACCAAGTATCAAGTAATGTAATGACAGAAATGGTAAGCTGTTCACACTTAGTGTCTTTGGTTACATCCATTTATAGGCACAGGATTGGCTGTGTGGTAAGAAGTTTGCTTCTCAACCACATGGTTCCAAGTTCTATCTCATTGTGTGACACTTTGAGTAAGTGTCTTCTTTTATAGCCACAAACCAACCAAAGCCTTGTGAGTGGATTTCATAGACAGAAACTGAAAGAATTCTGCCACATATGCATATAAATATGTGTGTGTGTGTGTGTGTTAGTGTCTCTTTGTGAAGACATCATGTGATAGTTGTAAATGAGTGTCAGCATCACACACATGGTGTCCTTCATTTCTATTCTTCCATAGAAAACATCTGACCATGGGGAAATATTATCTTACCTGGAAGCATGTAAGGGTTGGTAACAGGAAGGGCATCCAATCAAAGAGATCCTGCCTCAGTAAATGCTGTCCAATCCATGTAAGCATAGAAAAGAGGACGTTAAGTGATGATGATTTATGTTCTAAACTTAAAAACCTGCGTTTTTTCATGGTTTCATCAGAGGTAGAATAGAACCCATAATTTTTTTCAAGTCCCCAGAGCTTGATAGAGAGAGAGAGGAAGAGAGGAAACTATTCATAGACCAGAGATTTGGCAATAATACGACCACAGAGAGGGTGCTATTAAAGGAATGCAAGGACAAGGTGATGCTGTTAAATTAAGCAATGAATTAAGTTGACCATTCCAAAACAAGATTGGTCTCTCTCTTTACCCTTACTCTTTTACTCTTTTACTTGTTTCAGTCATTTGACTGCGGCAAATCGACCCCAGGACTTTTTCTTTGTAAGCCTAGTACTTATTCTATTGGTCTCTTTTGCCGAACCGTTAAGTTACAGGGACGTAAACACACCAGCATCGGTTGTCAAGTGATGTGGGAGGTGGGGGACAAACACAGACACACACACACATATACATATATATGACGGGCTTCTTTCAGTTTCCGTCTACGAAATCCACTCACAAGGCTTTGGTGCCACGAAGTGGGACTAAACCCAGAACCATGTGGCTGGTAAGCAAGCTACTTACCACACAGCCACTTCTACACCTATGCAGTTTCTGTCCACTATATTTCACTTGTAAAGTTTTGGTCAATCTAAGGTTATGGTAAAAGACACATGCCCAATGTGCAACACAGCAAGATTGAACCCAGAACCACATAGCTGTGGAATGAACTTCTTATCCACACAGCCATGTCTGCAACCACCTTAACTTTTCCTTGTTCTAGAGCCAAATGAAGGCAGTGGGTTTGCAAAATTGTTAGAGAGTTAGACAAAGTGCTTTGTAGTGTTTTTTCAGTCATTTTTACATTCTAATGTTAAATTCTGCTGAAAGGATTGATAAAATGAAGTACCAGTCATGTATTGGTGTCAGTTAGTAGAGAGAGAGGAAGAGGGTGCTATTAAAGGAATGCAAGGACAAGGTGATACTGCCTATATCCATCCCACCAAATTTGTAACCTAATGGCTCTGTTAGTAATTATTGTTCAAAGGTCAATAAAATAAGTAGCCAACTGCATCTTTCTCCCTCCACAATGATTTTTAGCCATCTAAGAAGTCACTGTCATCACTTAATATGGAAGATGCTTTGAGAACAAAACGAAAAAAAAAAGAGAAAGCAGAAAAATAAAACAATAAAAGTTTCTACTCATATCTAATATAGCTTGTTGCCATTTATTGATATGGAACTTCAAGATAGCATCATGTACTGAACAGCAATATATGTTATTGTAATGAATTCCATCTAACCCATGCAAGCATAAAAAAGTGGATGTTAAAACAATTTTGACAATTGTGATGGTGGTGGGGGTGATGAGGATGTTGTGTAGTCCCGGTCGGCACCATTTGACCAGGTGTATGGCATATAGTCACTTGAATGACTAAGTGCTATTCATAGAACTAGTGTTCCAGATTTATTGTGATCCTCCACCTGCTTGACTACCCCTGCTGTATGGTGGTGTATGATATGAAGTGCAACATAACAGGCTAAACAAACTGTATTTTCTCCACTGTCCAATCTGTTCCTGTATTCCTGTAAGAGGGAACAAAGTAGACTTGGTCAGAATGACAGTTGCTGTTTCTGTTTATAATATATTATAAATGCTGTAGAAACTAGAAACTGATGGCATGTCACAAGGATGGCAGCAGTAGAAAATATCTGCAAAGATGTGTACTCTTTTGGTTTTCAACTTAAAAACGCTTTTTGCTTTGTGGAATGATAGCACAGTTTCTAACTTGTGTTTTGAGTTAACTAGGGAGCACCTATGGCGTCATTTGACCCACTAGAAAAAGTAGTCAAATCTCCCTCAAATCCCTCTTTGCTGTCTTTAAAAAGAAGGGGAGGATATATTGAATAATGTAATGCTAGATGTTATAAGAAAATGGGAGAGTTGTGGCTGGGATTCCTTTGGTCAAAGATTGGCTGAGTAGGATTGACTAGGGTTAAAAAACATGATCTAACTGAGAGATTACCTTCATCCTTATCTTCCTCCTCTTCATCATCATTGTAGTTTTAATGTTTACTTTCACATAAAGTGGTGAGCTGGTAGAAACGTTAGCACGCCGGGTGAAATACTTAGTGGTATTTCATCTGTCTTTACGTTCTGAGTTCAAATTCCGTTGAAGTTGACTTTGGCGTTGACCCTTTTAGGGTCGATAAATTAAGTACCAGTTGCTTACTGAGGTTGATCTAATTGCCTGGTCCCCTCCCCTAAAATTTCAAGCCTTGTGCCTAGAGTAGAAAAAAATGTTTACTTTGCATGCTTGCATGGGTCACATAAAACTATATTAGGGTAGTGTTTTCTAAGATTGGATGCCACCCACTTGTTTCCAAGTGAGACAATGATATCCCAGTCTACCAAACAACAAATAGTTTGGACATGTTTACTGGGAGAACTAGAAACAAACAACACCATAAGAATAAAGCTTTTTGTTGATAAAGATCATACAACATGTTAAAACATGTCAAAAAGCCAGGACATGCTTTCATGGTGGAGTGCAAGCAAATCACTGAAGCCATTGTTTAAAATCAGCAAATGAACACATGTAAACAAGAAAATATGAACTCACTCACATGTGCACACATACAAGTGGCTGTTTTCAGTTTCCATTTACCAAGTCTTTGGTCAGCCTATGGCTATAGTAGAAAATATTTGCCTAAGGTGCCATGCAGTAGGACTGAACCTGAAACCATATATTTGGGAAATAAACTTCTTAGGCACACAGCCATGCCTTTTATTTTACAAATGTCACAAGTTTCATGCAATCATTTTGTGCTTGTCTGTTTGCTTCAAAAAGATTCTTCTTCAAATAATGACTTTTATTAAGAAATGTTTTGTCATGTCATCAGGTTAGCATCATGGAACAAGAATGGTTCAGCTCCAGACTATAAATCATTGAGAAGAATTACCTGGAGACACCATCTGCAATAAACATAATAACTGAATAAATGTTATCATGCATAATGTAGTGAGAACAACAAAAAAAAGTCAATTAATTAAAGTTACATTTCCTCTGAAGAGAAGTGTTAACATAGGATCCATAACTAATGTTAAAAATAGTGGATCTGTTTGGTTTGGTTGCCAGCATTTCAAAAATCAAAGTTTATTAAAAAATTTTTTATGTGGCACATTAGTATACTTTTCCAAGCTGAATTGCTGGAGCTATTTCACTTTTTCCAGGAAAATGTTTTTAAAAAGTTATAGAGGTTTAAAGTTCGATCATTTCCACCCAGTCAGGAAACAGGATTTGGAAGCTGTCATTTTGTGCATGACTGCACATTTTGTCAACATCCTGGGAATAGCACATATTGTCAAGAAAGAGTAAACAACATGCCTTTTGTAGTTTTAAGCATTATGATAGCATGAGATTTATCCAAAACGTTTTTAGGTATAACACCCTTTTCTTGTAGGTATGACACAGTATCCTCCTCTGTTCTTTGTGTCCCCACCACAGAAGCAAGTTTACCAGAGCTTGCTGCCATAATCAAACAGTATAATTTCCAACAGAACACAGCATCAAAAAGTCAATACATATATATATTTGTCAACACATGCTTTCTCGCAGACAAAAGAGTTCTCGGTTCTGCTTGTTACAATGAAAACAGGCACACGCTTTCTCGCAGACAAAAGAGTTCTCATGTTATGCTTGTTACTATGGAAAGAGGCATGACTGTGTCTGTGGCTTATGATTGGCTAAAAGTACCCCAAATTTTCAAACTTTAATTGCTAATAACTCTTTATTTATTGATTTACATGATTCATCAGCCTATAAAAATGTATCATTACACTGAATATGAAATTAATTCGAACACAATTGATACTGGCAGCCAAATCAAATAGATCCAAAAAAAGCTGTAGTTCTTACAAATTATTTAGAATGTAGCATGAAGATGAAGTCATTAACATGAAAGCTGGTGTAAAATTAATTGTGGTTTTAGATTTGATCCCACAATGCAGCGTTTTGGGTAAGTATTTTCTACTACAACATAGGTGAGTGAGTGGATAGAGCCGTTACAAAGTCAGATGAGATGTATTGTGGTATTTACTCTGGGATTTTGTACACTGAGTGCAAATCTCACATTGGTCAACTTTACTTTTCATCCTTCACTGGTGAAAGTATTAGTGTCAGACAGGAAGTGTTTTGGTATTTATTCTGATTACTTCCATTCTGAGTTTAAATCCCACCATAACATACTTGGGTGGTAGATTTAGTCTGTCATCCAGTTTAATACCCCCACCTTGGATGTATTTAGCAACAAAAGCCCAGTAAAGGGTCATGGACACTGTCCTTCTTTCCTGACTAAAATATAGAAACAAAACAACCAAACTCTTGTGAGCAAAATAACCCATCAGAAGGAGAGATGAGCCATTCTTAGGAAATACACTTAATTCGTCATCTGATTTAGCCCCTTTGATACCAATCTACCTGACACTTGCCCCGGTTCAATGGTTCAAACTTTCTATTTTTAAGTAATCTAGATTATAACCTTCTCTCACATTACCATGCTAATTAATGTTCCAAACTCCAGTTTAATAATGAATAAATTATTTTATGTTATTCTTCATTATTTTCAAAATTCATTGAATCTAATGTTATGCATTTCAACAGAATAATGATAAAGAAAGTGTTAACTCCAGTACCTGGTCATTGTGTGCTTTAGCAGAGTCCACTCTGTTGAAAGCATTCTTTGCAACACACTAGTTATTCCATACTTCCTTTTTTGTGCTTGCAGAGCCATATCCACTTGAGTTGCCAGGAACTTAAAACCTAACCTAAGCTTTAGGAGCTATTAAATGTCAGTATTTAATTAACTCTGGTTTCATTGCACAAGGTGAACGGCAGTTCTCCTGAAAAGAACAGCAATCTAGTGCAGATAACATTCCTATATGATTTGGCAGTACCCACTCTACCAAATAGCTAGGATGAACTATGGCAATGTAGGCTCAAACCACAACAAAGCAATTTTCTCAACCAGAGTTTAACTAACAACAACAAAAATTATCAACAGGCGCAGGAGTGGCTGTGCGGTAAGTAGCTTGCTTACCATACATATGGTTCCAGGTTCAGTCCCACTGTGTGACACCTTGGGCAAGTGTCTTCTACTATAGCCTCGGGCCGACCAAAGCCTTGTGAGTGGATTTGGTAGACGGAAACTGAAAGAAGCCCATCGTACATATGTGTATATTTATATATATCTATATATATATATGTATGTGTGTGTATATGTTTGTGTGTCTGTGTTTGTCCCCCCAACATCGCTTGACAACCGATGCTGGTGTGTTTACGTCCCTGCAACTTAACGATTCAGCAAAAGAGACTGACAGAATAAGTACTAAGCTTACAGAGAATAAGCCCTGGGGTCGATTTGCTCGACTAAAGGTGGTGCTCCAGCATGGCCGCAGTCAAATGACTGAAACAAGTAAAAGAGTAAAGAGTAAAGAGTGGATCTAATTTGAACCTCTTGACTACGATTTGGTAGTTTAATACTCTGGCCACTTGGCCATTTTGTCTGTACACATCACAACCAGTTTCCTCAAATTCTAGTGTTTATTCTTTTGTGTGAAAAAAACAATATAAAGTTAAATATGTTTGTATAACAAGAGAAGGAAAATCTGGCATTTCAAGTAATGTCCAAGTAGACAATTACAGTTCCTCTTGAATTTTGATTTTTATCTGTTCCATGCCAAAGCATAAATTGAGATATCTTGATGTGTCATGAGGAAAAGGAATGTCTAACATTTTTGCAGCAGTGCCAGAGAAGCAAATAACTAGTCTTCTTGAATTCTTAGTGTTTATGCCTTTTTTTTTATAAAAAAATACCTGAACAAAGGTAACTAGGTGTGTTGTAAAGAATAGAAAAATCTTAAATATTATGCAAGGTCAAAGCAGACAACCATTAAACTCTTTGAAATAACATTTTTAACCTTTCTGTAAAATACTAGAAAGGGAAATATACTGATGTAGCTTTAGGAATAAGAGAATTTAGTATATTAAGTAAGGCCTGGGGTGGTGGACGGGCAGTATGTTGTTGTTATTGTTGTCAGTATCAGCACTGGTGGCTGCAACTGTGGCGTTGGTGTCAGCATTAGTGTCACCACTATCGTCATCATCATCATTTAATGTCCATTTTCCTTGCTGGCATGAGCTGGATGATTTGATTAGAGCTAGCAAGCAAGAGGACTATGCTAAGCTCTTCTGTCTATTTTGACATGGTTTCTGTGACTGGATTCCCTCCTTAATGCCAACCACTTTGCAGAGTGTTATGAATGACCAATAATTCCTGGCTCAAAGAAACTAATTTCTAATCATAGTCCAAAACAGTAAAGTGTCATATAGTGCTATCCATGATATTCCAAATTAAATGTGTTATTCAAAATGGCCATTCTCTCTCTCTCTGATCACCAAATGTGTATGCCTTTTATGTCAAGGGAAATCACTGAAATCATAACACTATTTGCATAACATTCACCCCCACTTAAAATAAATTTTTATAGATCAAGCCTTTCCAGGGTTTTCAGAATTCTTTGAGATCGACGCAGTTGAAGGGACGCTTCTTGTTGTTTTAGAGCGTTATCTTTAATGACTCAAATGCTTTTACTTGTTGGCTATAAGAAGAAATTTCAAGGCATTATTGAGAGAATATATTTTGTCAGAAAATTTGGAGATCCACTTAGCATAATAAGAAAACACACTGACAGGCATATGGCATAGTGGGCAAGAGTGTGGGCTACTAACGCCAAGATTCCGAGTTCGATTCCAGGCAGTGACCTGAATAATAATAATAATAATAATAATAATATTAATAATAAAATGCCCTGATGCAGTACCAGGCAGTGGCTCTCATGGCTTCTGATCTTGACTGATTGGAAGTGTTATCATGTACATCATTTTGTCTTCATATAAAAGATGGGCTACAGCAAATATTCTGCTCGATATCACAGATTTGCTTTCAGTTGTTTGACTTTAACCAGTTGAGCATGTCCCTTTGTAGCTGACGATATGTGCATCTCTGATCACGAGCAGAAGAAGTGGGGGAGCATCATAGCCATGTGTTGAGAGGGATTCTTTGGGGTTTGAATAATTCACCTCTGGAAACATGGATGTTTCGTTCAACATTCAGAGACCTTTTGAGTGGGATGGGTTACTCGACCAGAAGAAAATTCTAACTGGGCCCCACCTGCAAGGTCATGCGCTGTTTATCTTGATATGAGATCACCATGTCGCACACATATGGTTGTGATGCATGTGCCTGGTGTACCCTTATCAGACGGGTAGTCATAATGGGTATACTGAGCTTTGTATATTTTACCCCAATGTCACTTTGACGGCAGGCATTGCTCTCTCACTCAATAATAATAATAATAACAACAACAACAACATTGAAAAATACCTAAGGAATGAGGACCCAGGTTCAAAATTTCCCCAAGACACCTGATGAAGGCTGGAGGGTATATCAGCCGAAACGTTGTGTTAACAACAAACAAGATGAGGACAAATATCCATCAGATATAAAAAATGTATACTAACTCTCTCTTTGATCATCAAATATGCATGCCCTTTCAGGGAAATCACTGAAATCATAGCACGATTTGCATAACACAGAGTGTACCAGAGTCTTTGTTCATAGCACCAGCACTGACAGGGTCACCAAGTAATTTGCAAGACAAAGTCCCCTCAACTGTGGTGGGTAGTACTGAAGGAAGTGGTTTTTGTGCTAGTTGCTGAGAGGCTAAAAGAATAATAGAGGGATAGAGGTAGGAGTCTTGCTGTAGAAGAGATACAAGGATACCCCAGTTGGAGAAGAAGGGAGACAAAGAGAGACTTAAGAAAGAAAGATAGAGATGGAGAGAGTGAGAGGGATGGTGGTGGATATGTGTCAGGACATACCAGTGAGGTATTTAGTAACAAGCTTTTGTGTGCTCTGAGTTCAAATTCTGCCAATGTCAGCTTTATATTTTTATCCTTCTAGGGTCAATAAAATGAATACAAATCAAATAATAGGGTCACTATATTCAAATAGACCTTCTCCCAAAAACTTGTGACTTTGTGCTTGTTAGAAATCAATAGATGGAGCAGAGCCTAAGTAGACATTAAATAGTCTTCATGAATTTTAAATGACATTCCTTTGTCATCATGGTTAAGTCATATTAATCATTAGAAATACACGTACATTGTTATATTCACTTTATTTTTATTGTTATTTTGTTGTAATAATAGTATAAATTATTAAACAACCTTTCCTTTTTATATCCTTTAGACTTTCAGATTTTACATTAATAATAAAAATCTCTATCAGCAGATATTTTATTTTGTTCCTGTATTAAAATTTTTTTTTTTAAATTGAGACTCCCTGGTTTTTCTCTTCCCAAATCATCATTGACAATTCTTTTAGTGCCTTCTGTTTTCATTCCAGTCAATTCTATCGATATAATTCTCTCCTCAGCAGTCTCCATAAATAATTTGCATCTTCTCATACAACAGCTGCTATCTTTAAACCATATCTCTTCAGCTTTCACTGCCAGAAGCTGGCTTTCCTTTCCAAAACTACTGGTCTCCTAACTTCAACACTTTGGCAACAGTGCACTTGCCTTTATTATGTTCTTTGCTGACAGCTATTCTGCTTTAACTCTAAGGATATTTCACTGAAACAAAGACACTTCTGAGGAAAATTTAATATTCAGGTGGTCTTCCTATGCTTTAATCTTGTTGTTGTTGTTTCCCTGGTTGCTAGTCTTGTTGTTGTTGTTGTAGTTGGTGTTAAGAACATATTTACTTTGGTAATATTTACATACATGCATATATATTGTATGTATGCATGTATATATGTTTGTGTGTGTGTGTGTATATATACATACATACACCAAACACATATATATATTTGTAGATACATCCATCCATCCATATATATATGTGTGTATATATATATATATATATATATATATATATATGTATGTATATATATATATATATAAGTATGTATGTATATATCTATATATTTGTGTATATACAAACATACATATCTATATATATATATACACACACGCACATATATATATATACATACACATACATATATATATAGATATACATATGTATATATACGTGTAAATATGTGTATATGAATATATATATATCATAGATCCATTCATAACTGTGTATATATCTGTGTGTGCGTGTGTGTGTGTGCATGTGTGTGATGTAAATATTAACAAATCCAATAGCTTGGTTTTCAATTTTCAGTCATTTCTTTATCTGTAAGATCTGTAGAATCACATGTATGAAAAATGGATTTTGTGATGTTCCCATACATACCAAAAGTAGTTTATTATGTGTGCATATATATATATATGCACTTACAGCAATTACAAACTCTCCACAGTTGCTACTGTATCTTAATGCTTTGTGATATGATTCAGGATTTTATTAATTAAACCTTTCTTTACCAACCCAGTTGAAACCGGCTCTGGCTCCGAATACAAATGTCTTGTCTTCATAAGTTTTGAATTAAAATCTTCCACCAGACTTTAGTCACAGTTTATGTTCCTAACACTAGCTTAATGATAACTACGTTCTTTCACTAATTTCTTTGTTATCTTTAAAGTAATTGAAAGAAACACAGAGCATCGCAAAATAAATACAGTAATGAAAGGGTAAAACCTTTAGTTGTATTGAAAAGTACTAAAAATAGTACAATAATAGTGTGTGTGTGTATACATACATACGTAATTATGTATGGTACAGAGTCATGCAATGCACACCAGCTGAAGAAGAGCAGTGACCAAATCATTAAAGATCCACGCCATTTTACAAAACACAAGTTTTTCCCATCAGTTTGACAAAGTTATATCTAAATATGTTTACATCTACTGCAGTTAAATAAATTAAATAGGCCATACTCTTTGCAAGGCTCTCTAGAAACTAGCTGTAAAGAGTAAGCTTAAAACGAACCAGTACAAGTGAACAAACAAAGCATTTAGAAATAGGGATAAGGCCCATTTGACAGCTGACATTTCATTTCACCCACCTGCTCTTCTGAATCAATGTTACAGATATAAGACCAGTAATGTGGGTCAACCAGTGGGTGGATTCACTAAAGGTTAAAGGTTATCATTTCACCTCACCCTCACTCTGTTTGGTTTCATAAATGGAATCAAATCTTTAATTGATTTTTAAAGTGCTTTTTCTTGTTACAAAGGAATTTTAATAATTGATATATTGCCATTTCCCCCCACCATTTTTATTGTAGAACATAGAATAAAGGAGTTTTCAAAGATGCTAGTGGTGATGGTTATTGTTTTGATCCAAGCTAGTCCTGATTCTACAGATCTGTCATTGAAAGCTTTCTGCCTGTGACCATCCTCTTCTTTTCAAGAGACAAAATGTGTGTTTCTAGAACTACATTTTTGATGTACCCTTCCTTGTTATTTAGCCTCTTATCCAATAAATCTATGATCATTTGTATTCTATCTATGACCAACTAATCTTTTTTTAGGCATCATCATCATCGTTGTACATCATTGTTTACATCAGCTTTGTCATGCTGGCTTGCATTTAGCATATTTTCTGTGATAATGTTTTAGGGCCAGATGTCCTTCCTGTTATCAAACCCTTTTAGTCGTCTCTTGTGACATGCAAGGATTTGATGTGTCTATTCTAAAACTAGGGTATGCAAATTAATATAAAATATGTATTACTACATTGCCTAATGTGGCCCTTGCTTTTTAAAGACAGTAGAACATGGCTTGAGGGACATTTGACAGCTATTCCTAGGAAGACAAGCAACTGCAGTATTCTTCATCACTTTAGTGTTGAAGTAGCAGAGAAGCAGGACTAAATTATATTTCAGTGTTTTGTTGTGTTGCTTTATATTCTGAGTTCAAATCCATTTGAAGTTGGCCTCCATAAGAAGAAATCATGACCAAAAAGAACATGTTTGTATTCTGTATTCCATTCCAAGTAGTTGTAGCAGTTGATATAAAGGTGAAACAAAGTACCCATTAAATGGAAAGCAAGAGGAACATCATATGCTGTAATCTGCAGGGAGAGAGAAAAATCAGGCATGGTTCATCATTTGTGGAGGGAAAATGGATGTCACCAATCCTCGTGGAACAACCAAGAATAGAGAGCGAAAACACTGAAATACAGGATGACTGAAATAATCAGGATATATGTTGGGCTTTCATAATTTGTTGATTAGCCTAGCATAATGATGAATATCATTAAGAAAGCTTTAATATTAAACCTACAGAAAATTTAGATTTTAAGTTCCTAATGCTGATAACTTAAATGTCCTATGGAGCAATGTGATAGTGAACATAAACACTGATTGAACATTTTGATATCAACCTACCTTGATATGAAGATTACTTCTGGTTTATCAAATCCTTGCATGTCAATGAAATAAACTGCGTTTTAAATTGATTTAAATGAAAAACTTTTGCCAAAATTTCACATAAGCATAGGAGTGGCTGTTCAGTCCCACTGCATGGCACCTTGGGCAAGTGTCTTCTACTATAGCCTCAGGCTGGCTAAAGCCTTGTGAGTGGATTTGGTAGACGGAAACTGAAAGAAGCCTGTCGTATATATGTATATGTATGTGTGTGTATATATGTTTGTGTGTGTATGTTTGGGTGTCTGTGTTTGTCCCTCCAACACCGCTTGACAACCAATGCTGGTGTGTTTATGTCCCTGTAACTTAGTGCTTCAGCAAAAGAGACCGATAGAATAAGTACCAGGCTTACAAAGAATAAGTCCTGGTGTCGATTTGGTCAACACCAGGATTTGCTGGAGCAATCCTGTGGCAGTGCTCCAGCATGGCCACAGTCAAATGACTGAAACAAGTAAAAGAGAAAGAGTATTAAAAAGCTTGCATCCCAACCAACTGGTTTTAAGTTCACCTTGGGAAAGTGTCTTCTACTATAGCCCAGGATTGACCAATGCTTTGTGAGACAATATGAAAGCCTGCCATGTGTGTGTGTGTGCATGCGCAAATATTAACATTTCATGACTTTGCTTATTACCATGTTTAGATTCCTTGTTAACCTTATGACCAATCCCTCTGCATGTTCAAAGACCTGTGGAATAAGAGAATCCCTTTCTTTAAAAACAAGTAACAGTTGATGATAGGAAGAATATCCAGCTGTAAAATCCTGCCTTGAATAATTCCCTGCCTAACCCATGGGAAATGGATATCAATCCTTTTGATATCAACCTGCCTGGGACTACCCCTGGTTCTATGATACAAACTTCCTATTTCAGAGTGATCTATTTGTTTGTATGCATATATCTACTATATTATTATTTTACTATGGCAAGTGTTTATAAGCCATTTAAGAAACACACAAAAACTGTTAGATTCACTTCAACATTTAAATTTAATTTGCCAAAATATTTTCGTTGCTTTGAGACCGCAACCTGTTCATTGATAAAATTCCATGCAGCATGGAATTTAAATGTTGAAGTGAATCTAACGCTTTTTGTGTGCTTCTTTAATGGCTTATAAACACCTTCCATGCTGCAATTATTTTTGTTCCTGCACACGGTCTTAGATTAGGTCACTTGCTATGTAAGTACATCTCCATAACTATTATTTTACTGCTCTTCTCTTTTTCTGTACTGCCATCACCTCTTCTTCCCTAAATTTCTTGCAATGCATATTTACCATTGAGCAATCCTCAATTTTTGTTCACCATTCAATATATTCACACCTACCTCCACCTTCCCTACATACTTTTGTAACCTCTACCCATCAAGCCTTCCTGATCTTCTGTCTCCATACTTACTTCTATCCACTTTTTGATCAGAAGGTGGTGTCAAGGTGTCAGTGCATTGGGCTTTCATAATTTGTTGATGAGCCATCATATGGAAGCTTTTATCAAGAAAGAATGTCCTGTGGAGCAATGGGGTAGTGAACATAAACATTGATTGAACCTTTTGATATCAATCTACTCTGATATGAAGATCACCTCTGGTTCATCAAATCCCTGCATGTCAATGAAATAAACTGTGTTTTAAATTGATCATCTTATCACCACCTTCTTTATCTTTGTAGCTTCACTCCAATTACTCCCACTCACCATTGTATAATATGAAGTAGCCATGCCAAAGACAGCTTGGTTCAAAGTCTCTCTTGACCAGAAATGGCCTGAACACTTTGTATGACCACCCTCCCTGTACATAACTCCCTGTCCACCTACATGGCCTTGCTTTTGCTTTTTGAGCCAATAAAAATTGAATTGAATTGAATGTATCTCTTCTACACCAAGAAACTTGTTTCTGTCCTTTCTATCATACTTTAACCTCTCAGCACCTAATATAAAGCTGCTTTCCTCTCTACTGTACTCCCTTTCAGTCAAGGCAATTCTTTGTGAGTTACATAGTATCCTTACAATTGCTAATGCTTCAAAGAGCATCCAGTACACTCTGTGGTTAGCACCAGGAAGGGCATTTGGCTGTAACAATTCTGCCAAAGTAGATACTGTAGTACAACATACTCCTCTATCTTGTCAGATTCTGTAGAAATGTCCAACCCATGCCAGCATAGAAGACAGACGTTAAATAATGATGACGACGACAACGATGATGATAATGATAGTGGTGGTGGTATATGAATATTCAAGGTATATAACCAGGGTATACAAGGAATATATTAAATCATTATAAAATGATTTACCTAATTACTATTGAATAATGATTTACTAAACAAATCTATTGTAAATGGAAATCACCTAAGGTTTATATTCTGGCTGTAAATATTTAATTTATTTCATGAATATTTATTGAAAATAGATGAACATCTCCACTCTTAATCCCTCCACTTTATCCCCCCTCCCTCTCGCTCTCTCATATACACCACACACACTTCTTGAAGTCAATAAAAGCAAACACCCACAAACACTTACCTATTGACCATGAAAGGTTTATTTAACTAGTGTGGAAGAAGACTGAACAGTTTCCTGTTTGCAGTTTATTACAATTTATTATTTATCAATGACATCTTATAGACATCAATAGCTGAGGCAGGCTGTTACCATTCTCTTTGTGCTGTGGTGTCAGTTAATGGTTGAATTGTAGTTTAGCAAGTTAAATTTATTCTCCACTAACTGATAAACATAACAGCCTGAAAGCATTAGGGACACATCCTATATATTTAGTGCCTTCAACACCAACTAGCATGAAACAGCCTCAATTAAAGTGATTAAATTTAAAATTCAAATCTAGCTGAAATGTCATTATTACATTAAAGATAATATCGTATATCAATATGTAAACATTTCTTATTTGTTGGAAGTAATTTATTTTATTAAACCCCTCATGATTCTTGATTATTTTGAAAATTTAACCATAAAGACAGAATGTATTCTTGTTAGGAATACAGTCACAATAGAGTTGATGATTGCAATAAATGGTTCTCAGGCCCTTGGAGGACCTTTCAAGCTGGTGCAGCTTTCTTTTGATGATGAGAAGCAGATAGATTAAAGAGAAATTTCAGTTCCTAGATAGATCACTTGTATGTCACAGGTAACATTCCCATTTGATCTTGTTTTTTTTTTTTCTTTTATTATGTCTGGGCAGATAATGTAACTGTTTTTCTAAACAGGAAAAAGGGATGAGAAATAAACCACTTTCTGGTTAAGATAGTGGTTTAAGACAGGATATAAAAAAGTGATTTCAAGTACATTGGGGCTTGGAGAGTCAAAATGAGGCCCTTGAAAATTTGATGGCTTCTTGCTAAAAGAAAACCTCACTTACATCACTTAATAAAAGTTAGCAAACATGTAGCTCTTCAGATATTTTCTTAGCTTCTTACCAAGACCTGTATATTTTTTCTGAGGTAAATGGATCATTTCCCCCTGTGAAAGGGTGAATGAGTGATAATACCCATGAACAAGAGTGTCAGGCATGTTGGATTCATCTTTATGTCTGATTAAATTTGAATCAGACATTCAATGTTGTCTGAATTTATCCAATTTATTGGCTCATATAAATTCTGGCAAAGAAACTTGAAAGTATCATGTATTTTGCTTCTCATCTTAACAACATTCAGTTAGCATTGCAAGATTTTTTGGAGCTTAGCAGACTGTACAAAAAGTGAAGTGAGTGAAGTATTAGTAAAACCAACACACTTTGCTTGCATGTTAATTTTGGCTGTTTGGTATAAAGTATTGATTTTTGTAAATATTTGCAACAAGTCTGTTAAACCAGAGGTGTCACATTGGATGTGAAGGGAAATTTCTTTGAAGATTTAAAGAAGATATGAAACAACTGGAAAAACATCTGGAAAGAAGCTTAAGAGGTGACATCAAATCTTGAGATGGAAATCAAACTCCCATAAGTGCGTGAAGGTGTGAGACAAAAGAAGGGAGCATGATGACACAGCTTCTGATGCCAATTTTCAGAAATGACTGATTCAGAGAATTTGCAAGTTGAGGCCCATATTAATGTTGAAGTTTTGATTGATATTGCAGAATTTATTATACTTTTTAATGTCAAGTGGTTCACAGAAAATTTTGATTTCCTCAGGAAATGTCTCACAATATCTGAAAGTAAAGTGGTGAAAAAATAGTGAAACTGTTAGAACATCATTATTCCACTGACCTTCACACTGAAAAATTTGCAACAAAATACATTTACCATCAATACAAAAAACAAATTTTGGAAACCAGAACTGAAATCTTCAGAACAGCTAAATTTATTAACTGACTAAAAACTTTGTGAGATATTTCCAAATATTTGTGCTAATTTGAGAATACTGTTGACAATTCCAGCTGCAATAGCATCTGTAAAAAAATCTTCCAGCAAACTTAAACATAGCAAAACCTTTTAAAGGGCAATGTGTCTTACCTGTTAATTTAGCCAGAAGGAATATTGAATCAAACATTGCCAGATAAACTGACTTGTGATAATGTTGTCAGAAATTTTTTTAGATAAAAAGGTTATTTCTTTAATTAATGAGGCTTGTTGTATAAAGTAAATTATAATCTGGTTATTCTGGAGAACAGAGAATAAAGCATATTCATTAAGTTATCAGTGGTTATATTTAGATTTCTTGAGATTAGCCAACATGTAAAAATATGCTTTTATAATTATACATCAAAAACTGCCTATTTTGTTGTTGTTGTTGTTATTATTTCATGATGATGGTGTTGTTGTTGTTGTTGTTGTTGTTCACTTTTCAGATGGAATTTGTTGAGGCAGATTTTCTAAGGGTGGATGTCTTTCCTGT
Organism: Octopus sinensis; assembly: GCF_006345805.1. Classification (NCBI taxonomy): domain Eukaryota; kingdom Metazoa; phylum Mollusca; class Cephalopoda; order Octopoda; family Octopodidae; genus Octopus; species Octopus sinensis. The sequence goes on from NC_043005.1 coordinate 23,274,833, forward strand.
TGCTAACCCTCACCTATTTCCATGCAAGGTAATATTTCCCTGTGGCCGGATATGTTCAGAGAAGATAGGAAATGAATGATACCACATGTATGGCAGCGACACTTGTTTACAACTATTATGCAAGTCAAAGAGACATGATCACACACACATGTGCACATATACACATTCACACATACATATATCTACATTTACAACAAGCTTCTTTCAGTTTCCATCCAGTAATTCTAAATAAAAATCTTTGCTTAGCCTAGGTCTATAACAGAAGACACTTACCCAAAGTGCTACACAATGGGATTGAACCCCAAATCATCCAGTTTGGAAGTATACTCTTTAACCACTGTCATGCCTGCACCTGTTTTTCTCTAAAGAAGGTAAAACATTATTAAAATTTCATTTTAGGCCATTATTTTTATCAAAAAGACTTCATTGAAGATTTAAGGTTCAAATGGACTTTAAATTCCCAAATCTCAGTTTTAAGAGAAGCCCTTCCTTCCAAGGGACCCAAACATAGTTATGTTCTGCCTTGCACAATTTCTCTCAGAGATTCTGATCACAGATAACATTCTCAAATGATTTCATTAAATCTAATTATTTTTCAATACATCTAAATATTTTGCTCAAGAAACACAACAAAATACCACTAAGACTCAAGAGTCAGTAGTTCTAATCTTTTAAACTCACTATTACTATGGCACTACATAATTCAGGTAGACTAATTTGCATATGACTTGCAGTCTAATTCAATTTGTAAATTACTGGTATGCTATCAATGTTTTATTTCACTGCTGCAATGTTACAAAATAACAATTAAACCCAGTTAACATATCAAAATTTATCAATTGGATTTGTTGCCCAGAATTCATACCTTCTCTTTTTCATCATCATCATCATCTCATTTTAACATCCACTTTTCCATTCTTGCATGGATCAGACAGAATTTGTTGATGCAGATTTTCTAATATGGCTGGACACCCTCCCTGTCACCAACTCTCATCTATTTCTAAGCAAGGTAATATTTTCCATGGTCAGATGTGGTTTTGGGGAAGACTGGTAATAAGGGATGCTCCTTATATAACAGTGATGCTTATTGATAACTATTGCATGATGTCAAGACTGCTGAGAGACACAAACACACATATTATATGCAAATACACACATGCAAAATATAAGCAAACACACGTCATTTATGAAAATTGGTCTATCTAATCCTTTAGTACAATGGTTCACAAAGTGGGTGGTACTATTCCCCCTGGGGGCAGTGGAAAGATCCAGCGGGGGGGGGGGGGTTTGAAGTAAAATGGGGCGATAACAGGGTGACTAAAATGGGGCAGTGAATATAAAAAAACAAATAAAATAAAGGGTTAATTAGGTTAAGTTTTATTTGTGAAATACTGTTTTTTTTAACTTGCTGCAGAAAATGGTCAATGTCTGTGATGGTGAGTGGGGGGGGGGGGGGCACTAGGAATGTGGCCTTAGAATCAAGGGGGCGGCAGCCTGAAAAAGTTTGGGAATCACTGCTTTAGTATTATTAAGCTTATAAGTTGTGCTCCATGGACAGCTAAGGAGGGTACTCAGTCACTGATGAAATCCCAACACAAGATTAAAACTAGTCCAGTTCATTGCCCTTTTTCTGCTCATGGAGATATTCTATACAAAGACAAGATATTTACATCTGTCTATTACATACAGGTTTGGCTTAAGTCTAAAAAATATAGATTTTTTTTTTAATATAGATTAAACATACCACATTGTAGTATTGTATGAAACTAGATAATGGAGTCTTAGAAATAGTATTTATAAAAAGAAGATAGGATGATTATAGTTGGAACATCTTTTATTATAGGTCTGATTGATTAAGGAAGATTTAGAGTTAAACAACACTAAAACATCAATAGCAATATGAAAGCAAATGGTGTGATAGTGCCATTTAGTCAACCTCATATCTACTGATTAGTTAATATTATAGTGTGATAGTTTATAGTTTTCTCATAAATATATTTTACATTCTTTCTTATATTATCAACACGGCCTGCTCTACAGAGTGGTTGGTGTTAGGAAGGGCAACCAGCTGTAAAACTATGCCAAAGCAGACACAGAAGCATGGTGCAGGCTCCTGCCTGGCCAGCTCCTGTCAAACCATCCAATCTATGCCAACATGGAAAGAGGACATTAAATGATGATGATGATGATGATGATAGTGTGCTACTTATTGTCATTAGGCACAGGTGTTAGTAAATTATTAGATATTTGCTCACAGGTTTTGATCTCACTGTACATAAAGCAGCAGAAATTCTGGTAGTGTGCCAATTTTGCCAATCCAATACCTTGAAATATGTGCTAAAATGCTAGAGGTTTATTGGATTAAATATACATAGTTTTAAATTTATTGTAGAATACTGAACTTAAATTATGTTCTTAGCTGCCGAAGCATCTGAAAGGCGCTATTTTCTTACATTAATCACAACATTGGGGTTGTGATAAGAGAAAAAGAGATAGAGAGGATATAAAAACAGTTCATGCCATTTGACAAACATATGTGGCTCTTTACAAAATATCAACATGACTCAAGGTTGTGCCACCAAGTTTAGACTTAAATTTGTCCTTACAGTCTAAAACGGGATTTCCTAACAGTTGTGAAAGGTAGGAGAGTCCAGTTTGCTGGACATTGTTGTAGAGCTGAAAGCGAGACAATTTCTACTCTTCTCCTCTGGAAGCCATCTACTCGCAATACCAGAGGGCGCACACTCTCCTACCCTGATGTAATCTCCAGGTATACAGGCATCCAGCAACAGGGCCTCCGTAATGCTGGCGTAGCATGGTAAATTCCATTGTCTCGACCACGGTCGAACAATGATGATGATGATGAACAGTTAAAGTGAGGGATAAATAGATTAACAGAAAAACATGTTACCTCATATTATTATTAATGAGGACTTTTCAAAATTTTACAGATGGGCTTCAGATCAGTTTTAAAAGTTTCTAAAATTAAAATTCAGAATCTGAAGAAAATGGTAAGAATTTGAATCAGCAAAATGGTATTAAACCTTTTGTTATCCACCCAGCTGAAACCGGTTCTGGCTCTGAGTACAAATGCCTTGTTTTCAAAGTTTTGAATTAAAATCTTCCACCAAAGCTTAGTAACAATTTACATTCCTAACACTAGCTGAATAATAACTAAGTTATTTTACTAAATTCTTTGTTATATTTAAAGTAATTGAAAGAAACATAAAGCATCTCAAAATAAATACAGTAATGAAAGGGTTAAACATCAAAAGATAGATATCAATAGGTTTGGTTACCACAAGGCTGGCAGAATTGGTAGCACTCCAGACAAAATGCTTAGTGATATTTCGTTTGTCTTTATGTCTTGAGTTCAAATTTCAATGAGGTTGACTTTGCCTTTCATCCTTTCAAGATCAATAAAGTAAGTACCAGTTGATTGCTGGAGGGGTTGATATAATTGACTTAACTCTTCCCTTGAAATTGCTGACCTTGTGCCAAAACTTGAAACCAATAAGTTTGATTACTATGAGAACATGAAGAGTGGAAAAACTGATTTTTTTTTTACAGAAACTTTATGCCAAATATTGCATTTTTTTCTCTTTTCTTGCAGCTTTTATGACAGACATTTGTTTTACAGTTAGCATATGAATTTAAAGATTAAATTTATCTGTTGATTTTTTTTCTTTTATATTGTACCAGATATTCACATATATTTTGCTTATATTTTAATTCGTTTTCCTAAAATTCTTGCCAGGCGATGCTAAATCTGCAATTATGTTGAAATGGTTCTAGTATTTTCATTTTTTGTTCTTTGTTTGACTATAAATTATGAAAAATAGCACAGTTTGAAAGTATTCAATGGAGTGTTAGTATGATTCAGCAAACACTTTATGCCCACCCAAAGAGATGTATTTCACTGGTGTTACTGGAGGAGGAATAATAATAATAATAATAATAATAATAATAAAGAAGTTCTTGAGGCCTTCTACCATGCCATATATTTCCCCACAGATAAATCTAACACTGTACAAACATACTTAAACTGGAGACAGAAACACCCTGAAGTAAGACCCTACATAGACAGTAAGAAACTTGCCAACATCAGAAGAAACATTATAAAAAAAAAATTACTGACTGAAGTAGAGATTGATCAAGTTAGACAAGCAATATCAGATAAAATGAACGAAGCTGCAGCTAGAGAAGATAATACAGAGGAAATAATTATAGACCAGCCCAGGGCTGATAAAAACGAAGTAAAGATTGAAAGAGTTAGTATAAGTGATAGGCAAAGTGAAATACTCCCTGAACCAATCATAAACACTAAGACAGATGAACAAATAGATAAAGAAAGTCACACAAATATTGACCCAACAGAACTACATGAGCTAAAAAATCAAATCATGATTGAATGGCTGAAAATTAAAGAAACCAGTATGGATGAACGTGATGCACTCCCTAAAATCCGCAACTCTAACCAAAACATGAAAATAATTGGTAAAATCCAGCTTGCACTTAAGGATATAATTTCAGCTAATGATGATGATATCACAAATCTCAACCACCTATACTATGCATCCGTGAAAATCTCAACGATCCTATGTGGTGTAAAGATTAGAAAACGGCAACATTCCCACAAAAAGCCTTCTTGGCAAGAGCGTCTGCAACAACAAATTAAACTATTTAGATCTGACATTGAATATTTGAAAAACCTTAAGGCTCACAAGACTACCAAACCTACAAAAACCAAAAAATTACTGAAAAAATACAATATGAAAACTATACTTGATATCGATGCCACCATAGAAACCATCAAACAAAAAGGTATCTGCCAAAGCTGCCCGCATAGCGAGGTATGAAAAGCATGTTAGATTTTTCAAGGACAACAACATGTTCAAAAATAATACCAAGAATTTTTACAGGAAGATAGGAAAAACAGCGTTTACTGCAAGGTCTGTACCATCAAAAGAAGAAGTGCAGGGATTTTGGAATAAAATTTGGGCAGAAGAAAAAACACACAACGAAAAGGCCCCCTGGATTGACAGAATATCTACAGAACTGGACCTCTTAGAAGAGCAAAAGTGGGAGGGTGTCAAGGTAGAAGATATAAGATCTGCTCTCAGGAGGTCAAGCAAATGGAAGTCTCCAGGAAAGGATAAAATTCCTAACTTCTGGCTGAATGACTTCCCAGAGAGCCATGAACTGCTAACAGAACTTCACAATGATGTTTTGCAACATCCTAGTAGGATACCTCCTTGGCTAGTTAATGGGTTAACATTCCTGCTTCCAAAAAGTGAAGAAACAAATGAACAAAAAAACTATAGACCCATAACCTGCTTAACAACTATGTATAAAACGCTAACATCTATCCTGACGGAATATACTTATAGTTTTTTAACAGACAGCAGCATATTCCCTAATGAACAGAAAGATGTAAACGTGGATGCTACGGCTGTAAAGATCAACTACTCATCAATAAGTTGATCTTAGAAGATTGTCACAAACGACACAAAAACTTATCAATAGCCTGGATAGACTATAAAAAGGCTTTTGATAGCCTACCACATAGCTGGATTAGGAAATGCCTGGAAATGTATAAGATAGCACCTACTCTGCGAAACTTTTTCACTGTAAGTATGAGATCATGGAGAACCACACTAACTCTGAACAATGACAATGAATCCCTAAATGCTGGTGATGTAAAAATTGTGTGTGGCATTTTCCAGGGTGACTTTTGTTTAGCCTTAATACCTCTCTCAAAACTGCTCAATGACGCGCAGTACGGGTATAAAATGTTTGATAAAAATATAAATCATCTCATTTACATGGATGATTTAAAGCTTTTTGCAAAAAATGACCAACAACTCAAGGGCTTACTAGCGATAGTCAAACAATTCAGTGATGACATCAGAATGCAATTCGGCCTCGATAAATGTGCAAAAGCTACCTTTATCAAAGGAAAAATGACAGAAACATCTAATGTTAACCTTGACCAGCAGAATGTCATAAAAGAACTAGACCCAGCAGAGAGCTAGAAGTACCTAGGGGTAATTGAAGGGAACGGAATAAGGCATTCAGAGATGAAGGAAAGGATCAGGAGAGAATGTTATCGAAGAGTGAGAGCAATACTCAAGACAGAGCTGAATGCAAGAAACAGGATCGAAGCGATCAATGCATTAGCCATACCAGTCGTGACTTACAGTTTCAATATCGTTAATTGGTCAATTACTGAAATATGTCAGCTCAACAGAAAAATAAGAAAACTGTTGACAATGCATAGAATGCACCACCCTAAGGCAGATACAGAACAACTTTATCTGCCAAGAAAAGAGGGAGGCCGTGGTCTTTTGCAACTGGCAATAACAATGAAGATTGCTACAATTGGCCTAGACACCTACCTGAAAAAGTCTGAGGACTGGATGTTAAAATTGTCTCAAAACATGAAAACAAGAAAGCATCATACTCAGTAACAAAACAGGCAAAGGAATATCTAAGTGAATTCCGAATACAACAAATTTCGGAATTAGAGATAGACATACAAGAAACAAGCACAGAAAAAGCTAGGCGCATGATAACTCGTGCCAAAACTGCGGCCTTAGATATTCTGAATAATAAATGGCAAGAAAAACCTCTCTATGGCAAATACCCAAAGAGAGCGAATAATGCAGATATTGACAAAGCCCTGACCCATCAATGGCTAATGGCCTCTGGCTTAAAATCTGAAACAGAAGGGTTTATCATAGCAGCTCAAGATCAATGCCTACCAACAAGAAACTACCAGGCCAACATATTAAAGAATGGCAGTAGCCCAACATGTCGTGTATGCCAACAACAAAATGAAACCATTGATCATGTTGTCTCCAAATGCAGTCTTCTAGCGCCTACAGAGTACCTCAACAGGCATGATAGAGCTGCACAATATATTCACTGGGTAATTTGCAAAAACCTGGATTTGCCCCATGAAAAAAACTGGTGGGAACACAATCCACCTCCAGTGCTTGAAAATGACCACATCTCACTCCTCTGGAACTTCACCATTCAAACTGACAGAAAGATAGATGCAAATAGGCCAGACATCATATTGAAAGACTTCAGACAAAGAACATGCCTCGTCATTGATATGACTGTCCCAATCGATATAAACGTATCTGTCAAGACCTACCAAAAACTGAGCAAATATAAAGATCTTGAAATAGAAATCAGCAAAATGTGGAACCTGAAGACTAAAACAATACCTGTTGTCATAGGTGCCCTGGGAATGATAGCAAAAGGGGCTGATTGCTACCTAACTCAGATACCAGGAAACCCCAAAATGGCAGAAATTCAAAAGATAGTGCCTATGGGAACTGCTCATATCCTACGCAAAATACTCTCTATGTAATCCCAAGGTTTAAAACAATTTTTTTTTTTTATGTATTAGACATTCACTAGTACAACACCCAAAAAAATCAAATATATGGCACACTAGGCATAACGACAACGTGAACTTCCAGCCTGTTGTCTCTTGAGGTCTCTGGGTGAGACTTGTACAGCCAACTTGTACAGACATAAAGCAAAAGTCAAACATAGAATAATAATAATAATGATAATAATAATAATAATAATAATAATAATAATAATAATAATAATAATAATAATAATAATAATAATAATAATAATAATGCATTCTACTATTAAAAATAATAATGGTTTCAAATTTTGGCACAAGGCCAGAGGTTTTGAGGAAGGGGTTTAGTCAATTGCATTGATTCCAATGCTTCAATGGAACGCATTTTATCGACCCAAAAAGGATGAAGAATAAAGTCAACCTCAGTGGCATTTGAACCCAGAATGTAAACACGGATGGAATGTCGCTAAACATTTGCCCAGCGTGCTAATGGTTCTGCTAGCTTGCCACCTTCAATAATAATAATAATAATAATAATAATAATAATAATAATCCTTTCTACTAAATGCACAAGGCCTGACATTTTGGGGAGGGCGCTAGTTGATTACATGGAACCCAGTGCTTAACTGGTGCTTATTTTATCCAACAAAAGTTGACCTCGGTGATATTTGAACTCAGAAATTAAAGATGGACAAAATGTTGCTAAATGTTTTGCCTGTCATGCTAACGATTCTGCAATCTTGCCACCTTCAATAATAATAATGATGATGATGATGACATGATGTGTTATACATTTATACATATATATATATATATATATATATATTTACATGTATATATATATATATATATATATATATATACACACACACACACACATATATATATATATCATCATCATCATCATCATCATCGTTTAACGTCCACTTTCCATACTAGCATGGGTTGGACGATTTGACTGAGGTCTGGAAAACTAGATGGCTGCACCAGACCCCAATCAGATCTGGCAGAGTTTCTACAGCTGGATGCCCTTCCTAACACCAAACATTCCGAGAGTGTAGTGGGTGCTTTTATGTGCCACCAGCACGAGGGCCAGTCAGGCAGTACTGGCTACGGCCATGCTCAAATGGTGCTTTTTATGTGCCACCTGCACAGGTGGCCAGTCCAGTGGCACTGGCAACGACCTCGCTCAAATGTTTTTTCACATGCCACTAGCACAAGTGCTAGTAAGGTGACACAGGTAATGATCATGCTCAAATGGCGCTTTTTATGTGCCACCAGCACGGAGGCCAGCTTCTTGCTCTGGCAACGATCACACTCATATGGTACTCTTAGCATTCCACTAGCATGGATGCCAGTCATTGAATTTGATTTTGATTTTGATTTCACTTGCCTCAACAGGTCTTTGCAAATATATATATATATATATATATAAGCGGGACCAGCCATCTGAATGTGGCTAGGGACAGGGCGGGGTGGTGGGGGTGTTACTGATGCATTTAGCCCCAGGCGACTATAGACGTCACCAGGAGAGCCGACACCATCACGGTGTCCTTGCTAGCCTGCAAAGGGAGATCAGCCTCCCCGAAGATACGAATGCTACACACGGACCGGTTTCGAGGTATTGCCTCTTGTCAGCGCTTGGCAAACACCGTTCTTCGTTGAGGGACTTCCTCTACAGGCTAGAAATATATAGATTTTCACTGTAAACACAGTCACTGGCGTCGAAAATCTGTTCGATAACAATAATAAATCTCTAAGCGAGGTATAAACAGTAACTGCTCTGTAATATAAGCGGGACCAGCCATCTGAATGTGGCTAGGGACAGGGCGGGGTGGTGGGGGTGTTACTGATGCATTTAGCCCCAGGCGACTATAGACGTCACCAGGAGAGCCGACACCATCATGGTGTCCTTGCTAGCCTGCAAAGGGAGATCAGCCTCCCCGAAGATACGAATGCTACACACGGACCGGTTTCGAGGTATTGCCTCTCGTCAGTGCATGGCAAACACCATTCTTCGTTGAGGGACTTCAAGGACACCGTGATGGTGTCAGCTCTCCTGGTGACGTCTATAGTCGCCTGGGGCTAAATGCATCAGTAACACCCCCACCACCCCGCCCTGTCCCTAGCCACATTCAGATGGCTGGTCCCGCTTATATTACAGAGCAGTTACTGTTTAAACCTCGCTTAGAGATTTATTATTGTTATCGAACAGATTTTCGACGCCAGTTTACAGTGAAAATCTATATATTTCTAGCCTGTAGAGGAAGTCCCTCAACGAAGAACGGTGTTTGCCATGCGCTGACGAGAGGCAATACCTCGAAACCGGTCCGTGTGTAGCATTCGTATCTTCGGGGAGGCTGATCTCCCTTTGCAGGCTAGCAAGGACACCGTGATGGTGTTGGCTCTCCTGGTGACGTCTATAGTCGCCTGGGGCTAAATGCATCAGTAACACCCCCACCACCCCGCCCTGTCCCTAGCCACATTCAGATGGCTGGTCCCGCTTATATTACAGAGCAGTTACTGTTTATACCTCGCTTAGAGATTTATTATTATATATATATATATATATATATATATATATAAATGTCAGTGTACATGTACAAATTGATCCTTCTGACACCAAACCCAACTGAGTTCCTTCATTCTATGATAAAAATCCCTCTATTTTAGGAGTTCTCAACCATTTTTTTTTTCTGTGGACCTCTTTGATTATTATTTCATTCTGGTGGAACTCTATGGCCATTCAATGTTTATAAACTAGTTTTATAGAAACTTCTTTCAAAATTCCTATTTTGTTTTCCACACATTAACTTGAATAGGTTGAACTATGTAATATGTTAAAGAAACCCATCTGTTTCTTGCAATACATACCAATACATAGATCGAAAGCAAAAGATTTTTAGGGGCCCTTAAAATACTATTGTGGATTTTCAATTTACTATTTTGTTGCGTGGATCCCCACCCCGAAATCTCATAAGGACCCTCATGGGCCATATGGTCCCTGGTTGAGAAACACTGCTCTATTTTCAAGTGTTTATATTTAGATTCTTCCCTACCATCATAATAATTTGTAAGAACCTATTAGGTTGTGTTCAAAAAATCATCTCAATGAGAGAGATTAGTTGTTTTATTAAAAAAAAAATCTAAATTTTTGTTCAAGAAGTGTGTGTGTGTGTGTGTTAGCGCGCTGGGCAAAATGCTTAGTGGTATTTTGTCTATCATTACGTTCTGAGTTCAAATTCCGCCGAGGTCGACTTTGCCTTTCATCCTCTCGGGGTTGATAAATAAAGTACCAGTTTCGCACTGGGGTCGATGTAATCGACTTAATCCCTTTGTCTGTCCTTGTTTGTCCCCTCTGTGTTTAGCCCCTTGTGGGCAGTAAAGAAATAAATATTTGATAGAATTATTCACAATATATTACTGGTACTCTTTCAAATCTATGAGCAAGTTTCTTTATGGGTGATCTGCTTGTTAGAAATAGCTACTGAATCTCTTTGAAATTTCATCCAAACATCATTTAAAAAGAGGAGCAGATTGGATAACGTAATCCTAGATATGCAATGTTTGAGAGAAGGATAGGATGACCAAGACTGGAAGCCTTTTTGATCATAGTTCTACTGGATAATATGTAACCTAGGACTAAGGTACAACAGATTAAAAGATTCATAGAGATTTCCAACTTTAGTATGAAATTGGTTGTACATTTGGGGAAGTGGGGCAATCATAATGATGTTAGTCATATATTCGAAAAGATAAGGCATAGTGAATTTCAATAACCACCATAAAGCTGGTTGGTATTTATTTCATATTCTTCTCAATTCTTAAAGATGTGACAAGCAGTCATGATACCTTAAACAAGAGCAAATAAGTTTGATTTAACCCTCTTAGATAAAAACCTATCTGAGACCACCTCTGACATTTTGATATCAACCCAGCCCTGGTCTTATGGTACCAACCCATTTGAGACTACTCTGGATTTAACCCATCAGAGACTACCCATGGTTTTACATAAATACATATACACCAATACACCTGAGATTTTTGGCTTTCTTCATTATCTACATCAATAACATAGTAGACATCATCAAACGTTCTACATTGAAAATCTTTGTAGATGATTCCAAACTCCAGAAGGCCATAAACAGTATGGGAGACCAAATGTGCCTTCAGTCGGATTTGTTTGCTGTTGTCCAACAGGTAGGAAAGAACAATATGCTTCTAAATGAAGATGAGTTTAATTTGATCCACTTTGGAAAAGAGGATACTCTGTAACTACCATATTCCCTTCCCTCGGGTGACTACCTAGTGTCATCCAACACCAGAGACCTTGGAGTAATTATTGATAACAATCTAAGCTGGAGTTCCCACATAAACAACAAGATTGACTTGGCCTGCAAGATGTGCTCCTGGATTCTGAGAACTTTCCAGTCTAGAGATCTCTACACCAGTCTAGAGATGCCACCTTGAATACTGTTGCCCACACTGTGGTCTTCCCACATGAAGCAACTCATTATGAAAGTGGAAGCACTCCAGAGCTCAATAACAAGAAAGATAGATGGCATGACAGGCATTGACTAATGGGGTTGACTAAAAAAACTCAATCTCTACTCTCTCCAATGCCACCAGGGGCACTACATCATTTGTGTGATGTGGAAAATATTGCTCAAATGATGTTGGCATCAATTTTAAAATCCACCCAAGACTTGGTCCCCGTGCTATCCACCCACTATAAAAATCGAACCCAGGATACATAACAAAATTACAACACAACTAATTTATCTCAACTGGTCCAGCCCTTTTTAATATCATACCAAAATATGTCAAAACAGAAACAGATCCCATAAAATTTAAAAGTTCTCTGGACAAATTTCTTCAAAAATCCTGGACCAACCTTCTACTCCTGGATATGTCTCCAACAATAACAACTCTTTGCTAGAATTGCCCATGGTGCCCCATATATGACTAAAAGACTTCACCAGGTGGTGCTATTAAGTTAGACATGGCCTGGGCCTATATTTTATATATACCAACTTGTTTGTGAATATCCTTTGTTTCATATAAAAATACTCTGAGACTATTGCTGTTTTTATATAAACCAACTCACCTAAGAATATCTTGGGTTCTATGAGTAAAAACCTCTTATTTTAAGGTGTTCATATTTAAACTAACCCCCCCCCCTTTTCAATCTTAAGGAAGACCCTTTCATTAAATTATTTTTGAACAGTGATTTAACCCTTTTTATACTAACCTGCTTGAAACCACCACCCCTGGTCCTTTAATACAAACATTATATTTTAAAGTGATCTAAATTAGACCTTCCATCAAAATTTCATCCAATACCAGATTAAATAATGACAAAGTTATTTTACTAATTTCCTTATTGTTTTCAAAATTAATTGAAACAAAGGCGATGCATTTCAACAGAAATGTGATAACAACTGGGTTAATGATGAAAATGTTAGTTATTTTTACCAAATGTTTCCCAACACAATTATTTTCAAAATATTTGAAATCTATCAAAAGTGCATTTTGTAAATGTGGTCCCAAGAGTGTTAAACACAGTAAATTATAGACAGTGACAAAATAGTTCTGGGTATTTAGTTCACTGTTCTACCAATCTGACACTGTACCACCTGCTAAATTATTATAGAAAGAGTTTCTGTCTTCACTTGACTGATCTGATATTAATATGGAGGAAAAGGAAAGAATGACTGTAATAAAAATGGTCTTTTAATCAGTGGCTGAAGGCTTTGAACAGCAAGTTGCCCAAGGCTGACAGCTACTTTTGAAGCTTTTCAGGAGGAAATACACACATAACATCTGTTCTTGTGTGACCAGTGAACTCAAACAAGGTCATGTTGAGTGACTGACTGCTTGGGAAACCAGGTGCTGTGAATATTTTGTGTTGTATGTGTGTAGCCTAACTATCTGCTTAGTTGACTGCTTGGAGATGGTTGCAGTGGGATAACCTTACACTTTAATAATCCATCCATTCTCATTCTCTGTCTCTCTCTCTATCTCTGTCTTTTCCTTTCAGATTCTTTCCCTTCTTCTGTGATGATTACTTCTCCGGTTCTTCTTTGCTTCACCAACCAGCCTGCCATCTATCTATCCACTCATCAGGCTAGGTTGCCAACTCACTAAGCAGCTAGCCAGTCAACCAAGCTAGCTAAGACACCACTTCATACAATCACAACCAACACTTACTGGCAGGCGAACATTCCACGAGGGAGCCTGTATGTGGTCGCACAGCCTGTTAGAAGTAGCAGCTAAATCTTTTTCAAATCACATCCCAAACATCTTCAAAAAAAGAAAGGATGCTCTAGATAACGTAGCCCTCCTAGATGTCTGGGGGATGGAGAGGAAAGAAAAGAAAGAAGCTGGAATACTTTTGATCATGGGTCTGCTTTATTAGGGTTGACCTAGGGCTAAACAGCAACTGTTATATAGCGTATCAGTTGCCTTTTTAGCACCAGACTAGCCCTGAGTAAGTTGACCTATGATCAATATATATATATATATACTATCTGATGCTCAAATCTCTTTAAATCTAATTAGCACACTAAAATAGGACATCAGTTAAACAAGTCAAAATACATAGTTGTTAGTTAGAAATTAACATTTTTGAAGTAAAATCTGTTGGATGGATGTACTCAGAAATTGAACTCTCCATCAGGTTATCTCATACTTTTTTTCCCTCTATCACATAGACCCTCCCCATTGCTGGTGGAACAAATGAATGAATGAATGAATGAATGAATGAAAGAATGAAAGGATGAAAGAATAACTGTCTGCTTGAGAAAACCAGGTGTTATTATATGAATACTGCTGTTTGGCTGAGGCTGAAGCTGTTTTGGCTGTTTGGTTGTTTGAACCGACTGCCTACCTGCTTAGTGACTGCATTAACAGTGGGAGAAAAAGAGGCTGTGGGTGTAAAAGATTGTTGTAGTAACAATAATTACACAAAAAAGAGGGAAGTGAATAGATTTCAGAACAGTGGATCATTCTATCTATTCCCTCTACTTTCTAAAGAGCAAATAGACAAATAAATGAATATTTTTTTTTTAAATCATCCAAATTTTAGCAGTAATAGTTACAGTAGTTTATATATGAATTTCCAAAGTTAAACTAAATGGCCTCATTTAAAAAAAAAAGTAAATAAAATAGAATTATCATTAAAAAAAATTCAAAATACTAATAAGTGGTGTAAAACTAACTCAGGAAATTGAAAATATTGATTTGTAGCCATACAACACAAGGCCACATATTTAGGGAGTGGGTTTGTTCAGTCATTTAAATCGATCTTGACTGGTAAAGTGTTTTAAGAGCCCTGAAAGGATGACAGACAAAGTTGACCTCAACAGGAGTTGAACTTAGAATGTAAAGGGCTGTAATTATAAATATTGCGAGGTATTTTATCTGCAACCCAAACTTTTCTGGCAAACCACTTATTGAAAATACCGATTTCTAACCATAAAAACTTGTGTTCTAGATGAATGCTACTTAAATTTACTGGCTTTGGAAAGATGAAAGATAAAGTTGACTTGAGTATTATTTGGGCTTAAAACATGAAGAAACTCATCTAAATATCATGAGGGAATATCTTTACCTTCAATGCTCCACTGATTCTTCCTTATGCCACACTTTCAAAATTGAACATTTGATATAGAACAGCCATAATGTTTTGAGACTCTTAAGTATTTCAAATTTTTTCATAACAAATTAAAAAGTTTTGGCTTTATTTAACTAACCCCCCATACTCCTCCTGGTCCCTAGTTTACTTCTTTCAGGTAGGGAGTTGCTAGAAACATTAGAACTAAATGGCCATTGAGGTTGCTGTTGCAGATTTTTTTCCCTCAATCTTTTTACTCAGGGGGGTGGGGGAGGCAGTGTGGAGGGGAGAGGAAGGCATTATCATACTAGAGATCTGACTTGAATACTTAAAACACAGTGAACTTTATAAAAAGCACACAAGGTGCTAGGTGGTAGTGTTAGACCAAATTATGAATCAAATCTACCATCAAAGTAGGCCATGGTAGGATTTGAACTCAGAATGCAAAAGTCTAGAACAGAGACTGCAAGGAATCTGGTCCAATGTTCTTATATGTTCATCAGTCCTATGTCCTACATTGCTATTTTTTAATTGGTCTCAAAAGGATAAACGGCAATGTTATCTTGGCAGGACTTGAATTCATAAAGATTCAGAACAAACATTGATTACATCAACCCCAGTGTTCAACTGGTTCTTATCTTAAATCGACCTTCATGGAATTTGAACTCAGAACATAAGATGGATGAATTGCTGCTAAACATTTTGCTTGGCATGCTAACGATCCTGCCAATTCACTGCCTTAGTCAGAACAAATATTATGAAACATTCTACTTGATTATCTAACAACTTTGCCAGTTCCCAGCCTGAGTAGAGTATGATGAAATGCATTTTCAGTTCTGTTTTCTTTATCTTTTACTCAGGGAAGAAGGCGGGACCCATGATCTGTTACAGAGTCTCCAAGACTGGTGGGAAGAGGGAGGAAGGCATCCATAAAACCTGGCTTCAATGAGTTAAGTAGGCCATGGCAGAATTTGAACTCAAAATGCAAATAGCTGGAACAAAACAATCTTACAGCTCCACCTATTAATCACTTAGTATCGGTATTATCTAATATTTGTTTATGTCTAAGACTACAGTTCCAAAATTTTCCCTTTTAAAAACGGTAGAGTAATATTTGAAAGAGACTTGGCTGCTATTTCTAGCAGGTTTCTAATAAATATTTAGAGGTTCCAGAGCTAAACAGTAGAACTTGCAGTCTCCATACACCAAGTTAAATTTCTTATTAGAATCAATTTTGCATTTCTTCTTTCTATTGGGTGCTGGTGTTGTTTGACCCCCAGCTCAGTCCTGATCCAACAGACTGATGATGAAATAAGCTCCATCCATGACCACTCAGTCATTTTCTAAACAGTTTAAGATCACATTATCCAAGGAGTCCTATTTTGTTTTTCAGTCTCAGGTCAGACCTAGGCCAGCTGACCTGTAATGAAAAGTGTTTCAACCATGACCACCCTTTCTTTTGTTAACACAGTTTATCTACAGCTTAATTATCTCATGTGTCCTTCCTTGTTGTTGTTGTTGTTTAGTTCCAGGTCAGTCCTGATCTGGCCAAAAAAAGAAAAGGACTGTCCTATTCTTTTTACAGATATAACTTTGCTATAAAGACTAATGTGTTCTTCCTTCAGGTTGTTTAACCCCTGGTCAATTTTGATTCAACAGACCTGACCATCATGAACTTTTTCCAGACATAATGTGCCTGGGACAACCTTATCTAATACGTCCTTCTATTTTTTGTAGTAGAAAGTGATTTTGAGGGAGATATGGCTGCTATTTATTGCAGGTTAAATGAAAACATAAAGTCTTTTGTTGGTTATGAAAACATAAAGTCTTTTGTTAACTACCAGTAATATGCTGGGATTGATTCAATCATTTTTATACCCATCCTTGAAAAAGGTAAAAAATAATAATAAAGGTTTATATCAGTAAGACATGTCCCCCAACAAACTTTCTCTTTGTTATTTTATCCCAGTACTCATTCTTACAGGTTTTCTGTCTCTAACACAAAACATGTTGATACATGAATTGTTTGTAGCCAGTTTTTATCAAAATGGGTACATGAATTGATTGTGCATACAGTACACATGAGCATACACACACACTCTTTCTCTCTCTCTCTCACACACACACACACACACAAACATTGCTGTTCCTGCCTCATCTGCCCCACCCCCAACCACTCCATCATTGTACTGCATTATTCTGTCACTGTAACTAATGAAAGCATAACCCATTGCTACATAATATCATTACCCTTTCTGTAGCTACTAGTCATCCTTCTCTCTCCCCTAAGCCATTTGCTACTAGCCTCCATCTCTCATTCTCATCACTGTACCCAACCATACCTTCACCCACCACGACTACCTTCACTCACTATTTACCTGTGACCACCACCACCACCCCACCCTTGTTTCTACCCATCACTTGCTCCTCTCCCCAGCTCTAGTAATCTTTACTCACCCTATCTGATCTTTCTGTCACCATGCTCTCTTCTGTTCACCTTAAAGGTATGCTCTGGCTCTTCATCACCATCATACTTATCTCTCTTTCTATTACCACTTCACTCCACCACCTACCCACCCATGGGTGGAGTAGTAGCCCCACACCCCCGCCCACCAACCGCCTTTACTCCTACTGAACTGATCATACTGTCCTCCTTATCACTCACTTATTCACTCTCACTAATCCCTGACACTACTCATTTTCTTTCCCTTCTCTTATTCCCTTGCTTGTCAGTGTCTCTGTTAGTTTCTCCACTAAAACCATCCAACAATAATAAACCTGTTCCTTCCATTGTACTTTAACTTCTTAACATCTTGCTTAAAGCCTTTGTTCTTTCTCCTATTCCCCCTCTTTGCCATGGGAGCTCTTTAGTTTTGTGAGTTACAAGGTGACCTCACAAGTATTGTTTCCATGAAAAAAAAAGCATTCAGTAAACTCTATAAAATGGTTGGCATTAGGGCATTAGGAAGGCATCCAACAATATTATTCATGCCAAAATTGGGGCATTGGAACAAGATGACATCTGCCAACCTACTGGATCTTGTTAACCCATTCAACAACCACTACCAACATGGAAAGCAGATGTAAAATGATGATGATGATATATATATATATATATATATATATATATATATATATATATATATATAGCTTGATAGAAATATTTTTGATTTTATCCAGTTTCCATCTACCAAATGCATTCACAAGATTTTAGCTAGTCCAAGTATATAAAAGAAGATGCTTGCCCAAAGTATCACACAATGGGACTGAATTGAAAACCATGTGATTGAGAAGTGAAATTCCGAACCATATAGCCATAACTTTAACTGTACACACACACACACACACAATTGTGCATGCACACGCATGTGTATGTATATAAAGTGAGAAAGGGTTGGGCAATATCATCTACCTCACCCTCTCATCCCTTCATATCTGATTCCAGTGGCAAGACAAAGTCAAGACAACAAAAGATAGGTCAGAATGCAGTGGAGGCTGCAGTGTCCTTCGTGTCTCACTGTGCCCCGTTTGTACTCCACAACACTTGCTGGTCCACTTCGCTCCATGTTGAATCAATCTGGTGGTTTCCACTGCACAATCTGCTGACCCCAGTCTTCATATGCATAGTTAAACAAGTTCTAGCTCACCATGGATTGAAAGCCATTGGATATTCTCACCATAGGTCAGCTGACTTGAACCACAGGTGTAAGCTGAGGACCAAAGTAGGCTAACTACTCTGAAGAGCATTGCATGTTCCTCCATCAGAGGTACAACCCAACCCAAAGGACTAATTAACTGATGCCTATGGATTTCCCTCAGAAGAAAGTGCCATGCTACCATCATCAGTGCATACACCTTCTCCATGACTACAACCACAACAGTCATCTACTGCTGGACACTATGCAGCACATGACCTGCTGATCATCAACAGTGTTTCACCTACCCAACCACAAAAAGACAAATCAATATCCCAGTATGAAGTACAGATGAGAGAAGCAGTATTAAACTCCCTCATACATCAAATAGCGCAACAGCCACAGTAAAAGCACATGTAGGAATGGTGCTATAATATCCCACCACCCTGAAGAAACCAACTGAATAAGAAAGTAGTGAAAAAGGTTCAAAATCATGGTGGTGCTCCAACACAGCTCTACCCACATGGCTGAAAAGAAAAAGAAAATTAAAGAAAAAAGATATCATCATCATCATCATCATCATCATCATTTAGCGTCCGTTTTCCATGCTAGCATGGGTTGGACGGTTCTACTGGGGTCTGTGAAGCCAGAAGGCTTCATCAGGCCCAGTCAAATCTGGCAGTGTTTCTACGGCTGGATGCCCTTCCTAACGCCAACCACTCCGTGAGTGTAGTGGGTGCTTTTTACGTGCCACCCGCACTGGTGCCAGACAGAGCTGGCAAACGGCCACGAACGGATGGTGCTTTTTATGTGCCACCGGCACGAGGGCCAGGCGAGGCTGGCAACGGACACGAAACGGGGCGGTGCTGGCAACGGTCGCGAAACGGAAAGTTCTCTTACATGCCACCAGCACTGGTAACACATCTGCAATTTCCATTGATCGATTTCGATTCTGATCCTCACTTGCCTCAATGGGTCTTCACAAGCAGAGTTTCGACATGCCACCGGCACTGGTAGCACATCCGCAATTTCCATTGATCGATTTCGATTCTGATCCTCACTTGCCTCAACACGTCTTCACAAGTAGAGTTTTGTGTCCCAAGAAGGGAAGGTATGCATACGTAGGCTGGCTCCATCCCATGTAGAAGGCCACGGGTTGTGGACTCACTTGTCCTGCCGGGTCTTCTCGCGCACAGCACACTTCCAGAGGTCTCGGTCTCTAGTCATTTCCTCAGTGAGACCTAAAGTTCGAAGGTCGTGCTTCACCACCTTGTCCCAGGTTTTCCTGGGTCTGCCTCTTCCACAGGTTCCCTCAACCGCTAGGGTGTGGCACTTTTTCACACAACTATCTTCATCCATTCTCGCCACATGACCATACCAGCGCAAACGTCTCTCTTGCACACCACAACTGATGCTTCTTAGGTCCAGCTTTTCTCTCAAGGTACTTACACCCTGCCGAGTGTGAGTACCGGCATTACACATCCATCGGAGCATACTGGCTTCATTTCTAGCGAGCTTACGCATATCCTCAGCAGTCACGGCCCATGTTTCACTGCCATGTAGCATGGCTGTTCATACACACGCATCATACAGTCTGCCTTTCACTCTGTGCGAGAGGCCTTTTGTCACCAGCAGAGGTAAGAGCTCTCTGAACTTTGCCCAAGCTATTCTTACTCTAGCAGTTACACTTTCAGCACACCCGCCCCCGCTGCTGACTTGGTCACCTAGGTAACGGAAACTATCAACTATTTCAAGTTTTTCTCCCTGGAAAGTGACGGAAGTTGGTCTCAGAGCATTTTCAGTGTTTATTGTTCCTGAGCATCTGCCATATATATATATATATATATATATATATATATATATATATATATATATGTATATATATATATATACACATACATACATACATACTACATACATACATACTACATACATACATACTACATACATACATACATACATACATACATACATACAGACAGACAGACAGACAGACAGACAGACAGACAGACAGACAGACAGACAGACAGACAGATAGATAGATAAAGATATAGATATATTGGGTTGGCAACTAAGTTCTTGCTGTTTTTCTAAATTTAAATTTTTTAAAAGGTTTAATAAAAAATAACAACTAATTAATCAATAATGTATTCACCCTTATTGTTTACAACTTATTCCCAATGTTTAACAAGGTTTTCAACACCTGTTGGTAGAAATCACCCGATTTCGAATAAAAAAATTGATCCAACCAAGCTCTCAATTCTGCATTATTGAACGAAACTCCGCACATAGTATTTGAAAGAGATTGAAAGAGGTGGAAATCTGTTGGTGCCAAATGAGGAAAAATTATTGGGCTGGCAACTAAGTTCCTGCCGTTTTTTAAAATTTTGGAATTTATTGCGTTTTTAAATTTTGGAATCTATTTTTCTCGAGAATTCTTTTTCTGAATCATTTTGGAATCTATTTTGTTTTTTTTTCTAGTTAATTTTAGTTAATTTTTGTTTATTTTCAGATCATTAAAATGGAATGTCAAGTTAAGAAAAATGAGCATTTTCAACACCTCTTTCTTTTTGCTTTTAATCAAGGTTCTAAGGCCGCAAAAGCTGCTTGCAACATTTGTGCTGTGTATGGAGAGGGTGCCATAGCTGAGAGAACCACTCGTGATTGCTATGCCAAGTTCAAAAATGGAAATTTTGACCTCAAAGACGCACCTCGTTCTGGCCGTCCAGTTGAGTTCAATGAAGAGCAAATAAACCAACTTTTGGACGAAAATTCTCGTCAGACAACAAGGGAACAGGCAGAGAAAATGGAATGCTCCCACACTAGTATAGAGAAGTATCTTCACTCGATGGAAAGGTTCAGAAGTATGAAGCATGGGTTCCGCATGCTTTAAGTGACAACAACAAAAATCAATGAGCCACGATCTCTGCTGGTTTGCTTGCTTGTCACCTCTCAACTCATGTATGTATATGTATAGGTGTGTATGTGTGTGTGCGTGGGTTGTGTGTGTGCATAGGTTGTGTGTGTAGGGGTTTGTAGTGTTTGTGTAGGCGTAATGTGCATGCGTGTGCTTGTGTGTGTGTGTGTGCTTACGTGCGTGTATGTGCATGTGTGTTTGTGCCCATGTGTGTATAATTGTGTGCGTGTCTGTATGTGTATTGTTTGTTGGAAGTATATGTGCGAACCTGTGATATATATATATATATATATATATATATATATGCAGGAATGTGTGTGTGTGTATGTGTCTGTATCTGTGTGTATACACATACACACACACATATATCTAAAACAATAAAAAATTTGGGGGGTAAAAGACACCACTGCTGAATAGAAAGTACTCAATCTCAATATGGAACGTATGTAGAGTGAAAGGGTTTTTTATTGATAAAATTGACATTTCTGGGTTCATTGTGCTGTTTGATACATGAAACAAAGACGAAATGTGAATGAACTCATCTAAAATAGTAACTGAATCAAATTCAAAACAAACCAAAACAACTCTAACGGTTAAACATGTCAATGTGAAATTAACATCGATGGATTTACAGCTGTTAATAATGGTGAATATGAACATGAAATAAATATATAAATGGAATAACAAGAAGATACTTGCTGATATAAACATGCATACACTGATATAAGCCATTGTAAGCTATGTTGAGGATGATCAGGTTGTAAAATTTTTATGACTTAAATTTTCTGTGAACTGCCATCACCACCCTCCTACTCCTCCTCTTTCTCATCATCATCATCATCATCACCATCACCACTATCATCATCATAAAACATTCACTTTTCCATGCTTGCATCATAGGCCAAACAGAATCCATTGAGAAGGTTTTCTAAGGACAGATGTCATTCCTGTTGGCAAGCCTCATGTGTTTCCAAGTAAAGTAACATTTTCCTCACAGTCGGACATATTTTTCATAGAAAACTGGAAATGAATAACATTGTTTATATGACAGTGATGCTCATTTACAACCATCATGGGATGTCAAGGCAAGAGGGCACACATACATATACTCAATGGGTTTCTTTCAATTTCTGTCTGCCAAATCCACAGGGCACTGGTTGGCCCTGGGCTGTAGTAGAAGAGACTTGCCCAAGATAATGCATAGTGGGAATGAACCTGAGACAACATGGTTGGGAAGCAAGCTTTTCACCCACACAGCCACATTTAAATGCAGCTCTGAATATTTTCTGAATGGCAGCTGAGTAATGGGGTATTAGCAAAATCAATACAATAAGCCCTCTCTAGTGCAAAGATTACAAACTTATTATTCCTTTGTTCTGATTCAGTTCTATACTGAATTATATTATACATTGAATTATCCTTTAATGATTAAATTTATGAAGCTAAAAAAGTTTGTTTGCTTCTGTTGTGGTTCTTGAAGGAATTAGTGTACAAATAAATTCTTGACTTAAATGGTTCTGAGGTCATACAAATATAAGCTTTTGTGTTGATATTGGTTCAACTAAATGTAAAAACATAATATCTTTGGCAATGCAGTTAGATTATATAGAGAAATTGCATAGGTTGGTGTTGTACTGGTTAATGGTTTTTGTTATGTGTGTTGGTTAATTCTAGAGGTGTTATGATATGCTAAATTACACTTAAATTTTGAAATAGTTGAATACAAAAGTTTGTTAGTATCTTTATTAAAGATCTGTTGATATTTGTAACTTAAGGGCAAACTGACAGAATTGTTAGCATATGGGGTGAAATGCTTAGTGTCATTTCATCTGTCTTCTTGTTCTGAGTTCAAATACTGCCAAGATCAACTATGCCGTTCATCCTTTTGGGGTTAATCAGTATCAATTAAGTACTGGGGGTCGATGTAGTTGACTTACCCCCTAGCCCAAAATTGCTGGCCTTGTGCCAAAATTTAAAATTGACATTTATAGTTTAAGGAGAAATATTTCTTTAGGAATTTAAAGTTTTGAGCCAAGAGTGTAATACTGAGCAGAGCTGAGTACAAGGTTATGCTTCTTTTCCTGCTTTTGTTTTTATTGGAGTTGGAGGTAGGGGTTACTGTGCAATAGATTTTATCCTTAAAGCCTCTTCTGGCTACGTCTTTATTGTAATATTTGGGATCATCATCATCATCATCATCGTTTAGCGTCCGTTTTCCATGCTAGCATGGGTTGGACGGTTCTACTGGGGTCTGTGAAGCCAGAAGGCTTCATCAGGCCCAGTCAAATCTGGCAGTGTTTCTACGGCTGGATGCTCTTCCTAACGCCAACCACTCCGTGAGTGTAGTGGGTGCTTTTTACGTGCCACTGGCACAGGTGCCAGACAGAGCTGGCAAACGGCCACGAACGGATGGTGCTTTTTATGTGCCACCGGCACGAGGGCCAGGCGAGGCTGGCAACGGACACGAAATGGGGCGGTGCTGGCAACGGTCGTGAAACGGAAGGTTCTCTTACATGCCACCGGCACTGGTAACACATCTGCAATTTCCATTGATCGATTTCCATTCTGATCCTCACTTGCCTCAACGGGTCTTCACAAGTAGAGTTTCGACATGCCACCGGCACAGGTAACACATCTGCAATTTCCATTGATCGATTTCAATTCTGATCCTCACTTGCCTCAACAGGTCTTGAAAAATATTTTCATTAGCTGTTTGGGATGTGATTGTTAATATGATGTCCACAAGCAGTTAGAATGTCTATGCTATAATATAGCATTTCATTAGGATTGTGGTATAAGAAATGAAAAGAACTGGGGAAATCCAGGGTAACATCCAGATAACTGACTTTTGTGGGATGAATTGCAATGATTGTTTGGAGTCTAAGTCTTTAAAGAAGTAGCAGAGATTGTTTCTGAATCTATCAGCGTGGGTTGACATTATTTAGAATTTAAAGTACATCATCTCAATAAAGACTGTCAGGAAAGCAGGTTTTTATTTTATGCAGTATGTAGAGGACCCCACCAAGGTTGCTATTTTCAGTAGAGTCCAGGATACCCACACTAACATTGAAGGATTTGTTTGTTAAATTTCTAATTGATCCATAAGTTACTGTTTCATTTCACAACCAATTTTCAGGCATGTATAATAATTACATTTTCTCTTTCTGTGATGTCGGCAATGGATTTAGCATAATTAATGGCATTAGTTAATATGAGTAGCACTCTGATGTGCAGCAGTCACAAATGTCAAACTGGAAAAGTTTGCATCCATTTTATTGGAAATTGCCTTAAAACCATTTAATTACTTCCACTTTAAAATTCCAAAGAAATAAAGGTGAAACCTCTCTTACTTCAGGGATCACGTTATCAAGGACATGTTTATTGATCCAGCCTATATTGGTTTTTGTAGGGTTGATTAGTCTAATTGTTGGGTTGAGGCTGAGTTCTATTTTATAAACTATACACATAAAGAAAAATCCTTTGGGTGAAAGGAGTTTGATGTGGTCATTGATTAGAAGTTCAGAAGTTATCTGCTCCTACCCCTCCAGTCATTAAGGAAGTTCCAATCATTTTTTTTATTGTAGATACTACTAATGGAACTGAGGATAAATTTCTTGTATATCTTACAATGTATTTGACAATGATATTTTAGTTTATTTAATTTGATGAAGAAATCATATAATTTTTTTTGCTTTGATAATTTCTGGCTTTATTTTGAGTCATTATTAAAAGCCTGGTGTATGTATCATCAAGGCAAACTTGAAACTCCTTCTTCATTGTCTAAGGTTTCAGCTTCATAGAGGAGAATGCTTTTTTACATATACTCTGAAGAAGACAAACCTTATTGACCTAGAAATATTAGGTTGTCAAGAAAGTTCTTGCCGTTTTTAACCTTTAAATTCAGATGCACATATCTTGGCTCAAACAAAACTTTATTAATTGAAATAAAACCATCAGAATCAACACACTTTTGCCAACACGAAACAAATTTATTTATGCCAGTAGCATAAAAATCCTGTGTTCTGGTGGCGATGAAGTTGTTGAAGGTGTGTTTGGCATCGTCTTGGTTTTTAAAGCATTTCTCATGCAGGAAGTTGTCAAGATGCTTGAAAAAGTGGTAGTCGGTAGACAAGAGGTCTGGTGAGTTTGGCAGATGAGATAGAGTTTTGTAGCCCAATTCGTTCAACTTCTGCAGGGTCAGTTGTGTGACGTGTGGTCAAACGTCGTGGAGAAGAATTGGTCCTTTTCTGTTGACCAATGCTGACTGTTGTTGTTGGAGTTTCTAATGCATTTCATCCATTTGGTGACAGTACTTCTCCACCGTAATGGTTTTGCCTGGATCCAAAAAGCTGTGATGGATGACACTGGCTGCAGACCACCAAACAGTCACCATGACCTTCTTTTGGTGGAACTTTGGCTTCGGGAAGTGTTGTGGAGCTTCGTTGGCATCCAACCACTGAGCAGAGCATTGCCAGTTGTTGTAAAGAATCCACTTTTCATCGCAAGTCACAATCTGGTCGAGAAATAGGTCGTTTTGTTGCGTAAAAGAAGAGAAGACAACTCTTCAAAACAGCATATTTTTTTTGGTGTTGTCATTCAATTCATGCAGTACCAATTTCTCAAGTATTTTTGTTTTTCCAATCTCTTTCAAGCAGTTGGAAATTGTCATCTAATTCAGAAGCAAGCTCTCAAACAGTTGTGTGTGGATTGGCTTTGACTAAGGCTCTTAGGTGATCGTTGTCAACATCCGATGGCCAGCTACTACACTTATCATCTTCAAGACTCTCGTCACTGCTACAAAATTTCTTGAACCACCATTGTGCTGTACATTTATTAGTGGTTCCTGGGCCAAATGCATCGATGATATCGTGAGCTGTTTCAGCAGTTTTTCGATCTAGCTTAAACTGGAATAAGAAAATTGTGCAAATTTGCTTTTTGTCCATGTTGTATTCAACATTCTGGAAAAAATAGCCTAATTATTCAAAAAGAGAAAGAGTAACATGATTAGATAGAGTGAAAAATGGGCTTTAAAATTATATATAAAGTCAAAGTAATTTAATGAAAATTAATTTGAAAATACACCATTTAAAACCAAAATTAAAAATTCCACAAGAACTTTCTTGAAAACCTAATATTTAACTGTTTTGACCTTTATTGCAGGGATCCCAGGTTAGTACCTTTTGTATAAGGAAGTCTTTCTTCCTGTCAGTAACATAAGATCCAAGGTAATCCTTGAGTTGTGTGCCATTGTTGGAACAAAATGGCAAGTGACTTTTATCCATGTCGATGGTTATGTACTCATTCTTCTTTCAACAGAGTTAGATTCACTTTGATTGCAGCATTCTCAAGATATGTTAACAAGACATCTGCATCACACACTTGATGAGATATGAGGGCAAGATCATCAGCATATATGATAGACCCTGTACAGTTCCGATCTGTCAAATTTACTCACAAGATATCTGACAACCCAGAATCATAGTAGAAGACACTTCCCAGGGTGTGACACAGTGGGGTTGAACCCAAAATCCTATGGCTACAAAGTAAATGATTTTAGTCACACAGCCACACCTGCACGTATATCAGGTTGGAATGAAAGTTCATATATAATCAAATATATCTTAGATATATTTGATCTTCCAGTGTTGTCTATAACATCATTCTGTCTTTTACTGGATTTATTAATGCCTTATTTGCAAAATTCCAGTGGTTCTGATGAGAAATAAGAAACCAACTCTTTTTCAATCTCTTCTCTTGATGTCAGTCTTAGTCCATCAAAATGGTTTTGTAAACTCCTAAGCAAATGAGGAAAGAGCAAGATTGGAAGAACAAGGCAGCTGCAGCATTTTTTCTCAGCCAGTTTCTCTAGAAGATGTTTGGTGACTTTGTAGTGTGAAGAAGAGCATTATCAAGGTAGAAGATTGTTCCCTTCGTGTGCACTAAAGATGCATTTACAGTCCATGTTCCATGCTGGCATGAATTGGATGGTATGACACAATTCAATAGGTCCAAGGACTGCATTGGGCTCCAATGTCATCTTTGGCATGTGGTTTCTCTGGCTGGATGCCCTTCCTAATGCCAACCACTTTATGCCATGCACTGGGTGCTTTTATTCATGCCACTAGCACTACTGATGTTGCTATGCAGCTTGCAGAACCATGAACTCTGGGAAAGGTGGTCGGCTTCATGCTGGGGGTGGGGGTCAAGGGGTTAAAGTATGAGGTGGGAGCAAGGCAGGTTCTTGTAGAGGATCTTCATGGCAATTTACATTTTGCAGGGGAGGAGGAGAAAAAGAAAAGAAAAATGACCAGTAGGAACTGCAATGATCTGGCAGAAATGTTAGAATGCAGGGCGAAATGCTTAGCGATATTTCGTCTGCCATTACGTTCTGAGTTCAAATTCTGCTGAGGTCAACTTTGCCTTTCATCCTTTCAGGGTCGATAAATTAAGTATCAGTTATGCACTGGAGTCAATGTAATCGACTTAATCCTTTTGTCTGTCCTTGTTTGTCCCCTCCATGTTTAGCCCCTTGTGGGCAATAAAGAAATAAGGAACTGCAACGAGATAGATAATGGCCATGAGGTGGTCAGCTGACACTTCAAGATATACAGTGAGTAGAAAAGGGTGCGTGGGTGGTTTGCAAGATTGTATGGGGAGCAGGAGATGAAGGGATGGGGAAGCAGACTAGAGCACTAGTTCATCAAATGAGATAAGACTAAAAAATCTTCATCAAATATTTATAGATTGCAAGACATACAAAATAGTTATCTTAAGTTCAATTTGTAGCATCTATTGGAAAAAAAGAATGATTAGAACATCCTTAGTATGTGTGTGTGTGTATTTATAAATGAATGCATATGTGTGTATGTATGTTTGTGTGTATATATGTGTATGTATGTTTGTGTGTATATATGTGTATGTATATATGTGTGTGTATATATATATATATATATATATATATATATATATATATATATATATATATATATATATACACACACATATATATATATATATATACACACACACATACATACATACATATGCACACACATACTGATATAAATACATGTGATGTTTACATTGTTCTCACTCACTATCATCCTTGCCATTATTGTTGTTGTTGTTATCATAATCCCAACATTACTATCAACACCAGCATCACTCCTAAATCCGTTTCCTTCCTCCCTTCAGAGTCAAGTCCTGCTACTTTTACCATTCTCAGCCGTGTCTGCCTCCATGAGCCTCACAGCATCTTATCAAGCATCAGGTGTTATTCATCCTCCGTTTATTAATCCATCTGCACCTCCACCACAATCACCACACACCGTCTTCCTTAATACATTGTACTCGGCCATCCCCTCTTCCCTCTACATCAGCATCCTTACCACTTGCATCATTATCATCAGCAGCATCTCCCCCTTGTCCTTATCCCCATTAAAACTCTCATGACCATCAAGATCAACACTGGTATCACTGCATCATCTTCATCACCACCACCACTGCAACCAATTGTTATCATCATCATCACCATCATCACCACCACTCTTACCATCACCACAACCTTTACCTTCACCATCACTGCCACCATCACCACCATCATCATTACCACTATTACCACCATCACCATCACCCTCATCACTAGCACTATCATCACCACCACCACCATCATCACCATCACCACCATCGTCATTGTCATCATGTGGCTTCTATTAGGAATTAAAATCTCACACCTTTAACTGAAGTATTTATATTATGTATTTAATATAATATAAAGTTTTAGTCACAACATTATCCTATTTAGTGAGTTTTGGTGAATTGTTTACTAAGATTGTTGATTGTAGTTTAATTAATTGATTTTAGTAAATATATGTTGTTTAGGTCCGAGTTCAGCCTTTGATCAAACAGCAAAAGTCATGACCAAATGTCCAGGACAGCATTATCCAATGTATTCTTCCCAGTTTTTTTTTTAAAAGAGAGAGGGAGATTTGGTTGCCATTTTTAGTCAGTCCAACAACTGCATTTGTTGTGGTGGTGAAGCTTCTAGATCAGTATTTGATCCAGGGGATCCAGAGACAAAAGTGTTCCACCTGTCTCCATCCCTATCTTTTTATGTCTAGAACTACATTGTCTATGTATCTTTAGATCTCAGTGTTATTTGAAAGAGATTTAATTGCTATTTTTAGCAGATCAAGCAACCTCTTGTTAGCTTTCAGTGAATAGCTGTTTGTAAAATTATGCCAGATCAAGCAAACAACCAAGTGGATGACAGTTTATACCCTGTCATTGGCACTGGGCTGTGTCTGTGAGCAGGATGTTCGAAATCTCAAATGGTTAAGTTCACCAAGCTGAAAGCAGGTCTCACCAACAGAAGAAGATTAATTGACTGTTCTAAAAACTACATTAAGTACAATAGACAAATTAAACTCCTCTGGTTTCAGTTGTTTTAGACATGTGTACCCTTATTCTAATTGTCAGGTAGAATCAGCATGATACAGTGTGTGACAAAACTGTGTGTGTGTGTTATGGGGGACCTCTATTGTTCAATGATGAAGATTCAGCTCTTTAATTAACTGAATTACTTGCCCCTGATGTAACACGTAAGTGGCTGAGTATTCCAAAAGATACATACACCATTCATATAATCCTCAGATAGAATTAGTATGTAACAGTATATAACAAAGCTGTGTGGTGAGTGTGTATGTGTGGTGCGTGTGTGTGTGTGTGTGTAGACCTCTACCGTTCGATGGAGCAGATTCAGTTATTCAATTGACTGAATTACTTTCTCCTGAACTAATATGTAAGAGAAGTTGAGTAGTCCTCATGTCCCAGTGTACCATTGAGTGAGACAAAATTGTGCCTTTGAATTGTATGTACAACACATCTGCCAGGCGTCTGAACAGAGTCCAGCTACCCAATTTCACTCATAAGCCTGGGGTTAACCCAAGAAAATTGTGAGACACTTGTTCAAGATGTCACACAATGGGATTGAATCTGAGATCACATAATTTGGCGACAAACTTCTTAACCATTCAGCCATGATGCATCCACACTAAAACAACAATGTTATCAGGAGGACATTAATAGTGATTTGTTACCTAAGAGTTTTGAGTTCAACTCTTCTTGTGGATCTGAACAATTATCCTTTTTTGTTTTGTTTTTTAATACTTTTGATACTAACCAACCTGAGACCACTCCAAGTCTTATTTTAAAGTGATCTAAACTAAAACCTTCCATCAAAATTTCTTATCAGCATATGTTCTAAACAACAGCTTAATAATGATAAAGCTATTTTACTAAATTATTCCTTTATTTTAAAAATTAACTGACACAAAAGCAGTTTATTTCAATAAAAATTTGGTAACAAAAGGGTTAATGTTTAATCAGAGAAAGAAAGGCTATGAAAAGTTAGCTAATGATATTTATCATTCAACAAATTTCATTAGATCTCATTTGTCAATAAGAATCATTGATTTTGTGTATACATATAAATAAATTAAAGACAGAATCCTAGCCGCCCCATCATCAGTACATTCTGGTAACAAGTCATAATAAATTAATGAAATGAAACAAAACTTTCACCATTGTGTAATCTAGGATTTGTGAGATGATCTGGAACAGAAGATTAATGATTATTTTCCCTGGATTAATCAAAATTTATGAACCATTTTGTCTTTGTAATTTTATATTTTTATTTCCCCTCTTTTCTTCCCTTCAAAATCCAAAAGGGCCACTGATAAGTCCTAGTTCTGGTTTGATTGTTGAAGTAGATTAAAATAAATATTTGCTTGTATAAGAAATCAGTTTATTGCATCTAACATACACAGATGATTAGCACCTAGGCTGAATAATTTAAAATAATGAGCCACAATGCAATATACTCATTGGATTTGAACCCACAAACTAGAAACTCATAGTCCTATGCCTTAACTTCTCAGACATTTCTCATTAACATTTGAAATGATCAGAAGTAAAAAAAGAGAGGGCTTAATGTTTTAATCAAGAAACTCAGAAAAAACAAAACAAAAATGAACCAGTAAGCAGCAGCCCTATTTATAATGTATGTAATGGAACAAGTTATAAGCTGGAATCAAAAGTCCTTTTCACAGTCACAAGACAGAGAAATATGTGAAAATATTTACCCACAGTGGCAGCTTAACCTAAAATATGAGTGAAAAACTGTCCATACCCATTGATTTAAAATGGTATAGATAAGCCAAAAATATATCTCAAAAGTTAGGCCATCTTTTCAGGGCCAGAAATAACTTCAGCTCTGAAAAGCTGCTAATCTTATACAAAGCATAAATGTGACCCACATTGAAAAAACTGCTCACATGCCAGGGATGGTGCTGTTAATTCATACAGAAACATTGTAGACTGCATCCATAAAGAGGCCATCTGGCTGATTGGCAAGTTACTAACACACTACAACCCTGTACACTGTCCTCACTCTGTCACTTCTATCATTACTACAATGCTTTTTGTTTTTTGGAACTAAAAGCTGTGCACTGTCCCAATACAAGGCACCCAGTTTATCTACTTCTCCTCTTAATATCTGTAATGTGTAGAAAAGGAGTCAATCAGGCAGATACTCAATAATTAGAAACAAGTAGAGTGTTATAGCTAAAACCAAATGGACAATTGTTACATATATTCTCTGTCCCTTCATGAAGTCTTGGGGTTGATTGGGCTTGTGCTTAATAAATTTTTACAACATTAAGTGGATGAGAAATAAATCTCCTGCTAGAGAGGATGACACTCAATTGCAGTTAACTTTACTGTGAAAAGGAAGTGCTACAAGTTGATAAATCACTTGTCCATATTACAATGTTACTGTTATTTATAATACAGCACCGTACCACCCTACACTACCCACTTACAGTAAGATGGACTCACCTATTGATAGCTAAGTGTCTCAGTCAAAAGTACAATGCAGTAGAATATGTGTGGTTGTTGTTTTTGTTGTCATTATTGTTGCCATTGTTGTTGACCCATGTCAACACTGATTGAGTAGACCATTCCAACCATGACTATCTCTTGTTTTCAGGAATAGTGTAACTGAGGTTAAAGAGCAACAACATCATTAGTTATAAGTTATTGAAATTAATTTATTTTGAGACCATTTATTCATGAAAATAAAGAAAAAGTCACAGGCCAAGTACTTTGATATAAGGAATTTCAGACTAGTTTTGGTTGATAAAAGACTCATCTCGCCCATAAGTACTACAGAAGAGTCAGACTAATATTTAGGATTGAACCCAACCCACAAGCTATTCCAGTTATAAACAACAATCTCAACATAAACTTAGAAAAGTCATGGAACAACCAACAGTATTCACTCTAAAGCTTGTACCAATAAAATAATATACCTACTCTATACACGTGACAGATAGGGTCTGATACAAATAGAAAACTATTACAAAATAACAATAGTAGGACGAGAGAAATACTTAAAAGCAAACATAGGGAATCTGATTAGTGTAATATGGAAACAAAGAAAATACAAACATGTTTCTCTAGATATGAGGAAACAGTGAGGTATAAAGTGGAGACTAACTACACAGTAAAAAGATGTGGATAAGGACAAAACAATGGAAAATGTTTTTTTAAAAATGAAAAAAACTGAAAATACAAAATAAAAAAAAAAAATTCCAAAATATACTGAAGAAAAAACGAAGAGAAAACATTGCATGGCAATATCTTGCAAGGCTAGACAGAAAAGCAGTAAACCAAAGTGAAAACCAATAATGGCTCAAAAGCTTTGGGCTAAAAGCAGAAACAGGAGATCTGACTTTAGCTGTGCATAACCAATACATAGCTACAAACAAGTACAAAAATAAAATAATGCAGACTATGCAACCAGTACAATGAAACAGTTGCCAACATCATTTCCAACAGTTCAGTTCTTGCCAAGTCCAATTATATTCACAAACATGATCAAGTTGGCAGCTATGTTGACTGAGCAATATGCTGAAACTTTGACATGAAAAAAAAAGATAACAAGCAGTATAAACATGTACCAAACACAGTAAATGATGACTAAGTCTAAATCACTTGAGACATCATACTTGTCCAAACTGATATGGAGATCAAAGAAACCTACCAGTTTTAATAATTAGAGCTTGGAATTAAAATGTCTGTACTCTAGACATCTTGATCCCTTCTGAACAAAACATTGATCTCCATCCACCCCACTCCTCAAAAAAGAAAAGAAGAAGAAGAAAAAAGAGGAAGCTTTTACAGTGTAAGGGTTGTGAAATTGTGATAAGCAGAATGTGGAGCAAAGTAAAAACAATAGCAACAGTAATTAGAACCCTGGGTATGATTTTTAAAAAAATCTAAACTAAAACATACATAAAAACCACACCGTGGCTCACACAGTCTAAATGATATCACTGCTAGACATAGCTTATGTCCAGAACAAGACACTTTGAATTCATGAACTTAGCTTAGCATACAATAATACCACATACCTGGTATAGTATATGAGTATATAGTATACAGTATATAGTGTACAGTATATATAGTATGATATAGTATACCATAACTACCACATAAAATAACATAATTCACACAACACATATCCTAGCAATCCTAGAGAAACAATATAATACATAATTTACACAATCAACACCCAATAAAATAACAATAACATAACTGATATGCAATATATAACTTCAAAACCTCACATTCTATACAGTTGTCTCTTATTAATATAATACAATTCACAGGGCCCATACACAACCACCACTTGACACTAAAACACATAATATCAATCATACAGCATATATGAAACACAAACACCACCCAACAAACTAACACAACTCACATTACATATAATCTATGCAAGAGACAAAACAATAAATAACATCCGAAACAACAAAACAAACATCATAACAAAGCAAAAGACCTGAAGACAATTCTATATTCACACACCTCAGAAATATGGAGGTGCACCTAGTGGTGCTGTAGTAACTTGCATAAAACTGATGCAAACGTGATAGTAATAATAATAATATTGCATATAACATAAAAACAACATGAAGCACAAATATACAAAAAATGTTAGAAAATATCTCTCTATCCTTAATGAAATCAATAACAGAAAAAATTATGCAAATGAAAAAAAGTGGAATAAGAGACAAATACTATAGAAATATAACATTACAAAGCAAAAAAAAAACCGTATCTGAAATCAAAGAACACCTGACACAACA
The DNA here is from genome assembly GCF_006345805.1 of Octopus sinensis. Taxonomy (NCBI): domain Eukaryota; kingdom Metazoa; phylum Mollusca; class Cephalopoda; order Octopoda; family Octopodidae; genus Octopus; species Octopus sinensis. The sequence goes on from NC_043005.1 coordinate 23,309,604, forward strand.
GATTCTTCCTAAATTGCAAAGAATCTGTTAGGATGAAAAACAACAATGATTCTTTGAACAGAACAAACAGTTTGATTCCAACCCAAAATGATTTTATTAAGAATTTGGTAAAAAATAAAATATAAATCAATGCAACACCAACAACAAGAGAAACAAAAATCCTAGAACAGAGCATCATGGGAAGTGAAAGGATTACTACAGACAAGGTGGTCGAAAACAATGAAGACAACATCTGAATAATCATGAGAGGCCAAAGAATCAAATGAAATAACTCTGATACAATAAAACACTTTTGGTTAAAATATTTAACAGCAACAGTGAAGTATAATGAGATATTGATGAAGCTGGAGGCAACTCCTGACTGCTTCGCTGAGGAGAAAACTTCTTCAATCCTCAAAACTAAAGAAACAGAAAATTTTAAAATCAACAGGCTCATAACTTGCTGTCTCACAACCCACAAAACCTTAACTTGTAATAATATATTCTTAAAACCAAAAAAAGATATCAAATGTAGAACTAGAACCCCTAAATCAGTGGTTTCCAGACTTTTTGGGGCTGCCGCTCCCTTGACATCCAGGCCACATTCCCACCGCCCCCATCCCAACTAACCATCCTCTTTCTAAAGCAAATTCAAAGCAACTGTATTTCACAAATAAAACTTAACCTAATGAACCCATCATTTGGTTGTTTTTACATGAATTGCCACCCCATTATTGCCCCAATTTTTACATGAATTGCTACCCCATCATCGCCTACCTTTCTTCAACGCCCCCTTGGAACTTTCTACCACCCCAGGGAGGCAACACTGCTGCCCACTTTGAAAACCACTGCCCTAAATGAAAGAATACATAACTTAGGGAAGAAAATGTTTATGAAAATAATCTAAAACTAGAAGCAAAGAATTATAATTGAGAAATCTTCTTAGGACCAATTAAAGACTTCATCTAAAATAAAGCTTAAAGCTAAAAGAGTAACAATAATAAAAAAGACAAACCAGGTCATTGTAAACTTAATAAAAACAGATACAAACATCAATATCACCAGGATTAACCAAATAACGGATGTAGAACAGTATACACGCATTACAAAGTGAAAGTAGATACTCCATCAGATCCGTGACCAGTAATAAAGTCACGGGAAAATGTTACAATTTTGGCAAGGAAAAAAGTCGCAATTAATTTATGGTGGCCGGTAATAAAGTCACAGGAAAGAAGTCATACAAAAAAGTCACAATTTTGTCTAGGAAAGAAAGTCAGGTAATCAAACTAAAATATTTAAGTCGGTCACAATTTATTAAAGTATCATAAACAATTAAAGTAATAAAACAGAAAATATTTTAAATCAGTTATTAACTAACAATACATGACTTGTACATATTAACAACACTATTTATATATGACTAGCTTAAAAGCCACTCGATTGAGCAGCTTTTTAGCTAGTATATAGCTTTTAAGCAACTGACCCAGATTGCGAAGATCTGCAAACAGATCTCTGACTAGCTCTGGAGAATTTGTAGCAATTACTTCCTCCAGAGTCATATCTCAATGATGATCATATTTGTCGCAAAAAATCAAAAAAAAAAAAAAAAAAAAAAGGCACCGAAAACAATCGCAGTAATGAAAACATAGGAATTCCAAATTTCAGGATTGCACGTCCGGATTCGGCCTGGAATGTTTTTAATTTACTTACGGAGTCAGCCTGATTCCAAAATGGCATGTTACGTTGGGCTATGCCTTCTAGGAGTAAAGTTGAAAAGTGTGGCATTGACACATTTATTATATTATATTATTATAGTACAGTGGTTCCCAAACTATGAGTCGCGACCCACAGATGGGTCGCAAACGGAATCTTAGTGGGTCGCAAAAAGTTATAAAATTACACATTAGCTTTGATTAACTGCTGTCTATCAAGATAGTTCAGTAGAGTTAAGTGGGTCGTCATAAACTGGTGTGATAAATAGTGGGTCGCGACTCTAAAAAGTTTGGGAACCACTGTTATAGTACATTAAGGTGACAAGCTGGCAGAATTGTTAGAATGCCAGGCAGAAAGCTTAGTGATATTTTGTCTACTGTCAGGTTTTAAGTTCGAGTTCTGTCGAGGTCGACTTTGCCTTTCACCCTTTTAGGTTGATAAAATTAGTACCATTTACGTACTGCAGTCGATGTATCGACTTAAACCTTCCCCCAAAATTTGAGGCCTTGTTCTTCCAGTAGAAAGGATTTATTGAAGTTGAAGTGTGACGCAGTGACATTCACATTTATTATATCAGATATGTGTGGAGGCGCAATGGCCCAGTGGTTAGGGCAGCGGACTCGCGGTCATAGGATCGCAGTTTCGATTCCCAGACCGGGCGTTGTGAGTGTTTATTGAGCGAGGCTCCGGCAGGGGATGGTGGTGATCCCTGCCATACTCTTTCACCACAACTTTCTCTCACTCTTACTTCCTGTTTCTGTTGTACCTGTATTTCAAAGGGCCGGCCTTGTCACTCTCTGTGTCACGCTGAATATCCCCGAGATACGTTAAGGGTACACGTGTCTGTGGAGTGCTCAGCCACTTACACGTTAATTTCACGAGCAGGCTGTTCCGTTGATTCGGATCAACCGGAACCCTCGTCGTCGTAACCGACGGAGTGCTTCCATCCATCAGATATGTTTAATTTTAGGGAAACTTTATTTCAGTTAAAGTGTGTTTTATAATAGATATGTGTTTAATATATATATATATAATATATATATATATATATATATATATATATATATTACTTCCTCCAGAGTCATATCTCAATGATGATCATATTTGTCGCAAAAAATCAAAAAAAAAAAAAAGTCACCGAAAACAATCGCAGTAATGAAAACATAGGAATTCCAAATTTCAGGATTGCACGTCCGGATTCGGCCCGGAATGTTTTTAATTTACTTACGGAGTCAGCCTGATTCCAAAATGGCATGTTACGTTGGGCTATGCCTTCTAGGAGTATATATATATATATATATATATATATATGCATTAAAGAAAGTAAAAAATGAACAAAAATGATAGTGTTCAGTATGTTGGCAACAGGAATTTCTCTCAAAGAGACATGGTTAAACAAAGTTGTACATCATCTCCCTCTTACTCTCTCTTTTATTATTACTCCCACTGCTACCATCAACACTACTACTTTTAATAAAACATCAACTCTCCCTAAATTTCTTTTCTTTCTTTCTCTTCCTCTCTTTTTGTCTTCGCCACCACCCTCACCACCTCTATGCCTACTATTACTTTCACCCCCATCCAGAGGAATAGTAGGAGAATCACTGAATAGTGAGAGAGGGGGTCTAAGTGTGACATACTGACACACAGAAATTAGTTTTCACATTTATTATATTAGTTGGCATTACCTGTGATTTTTTTTCCGTGAATTTTTTTTACATGAATTCGTTAGATCTATTCACATAAGAATATCTAAATCCTGGCAAATAACTTAAAAACACACAGAAAATAAAGAAAATATATCTTAATCCAGAAAGAAATCAAGGCAAGACTTCCGCCTCCACCCAAAAAACACCCTTAAAAAATTTTTTTTTTCGACACAAACTCCCCTTTTCGGCTATGGGGAATACGAATCTGCAAAAAAATTGGCAAAAATCGACATTTCTAAATTACCCCCCACCCCATTTCCTTCATTTTTAACTTTTTTCATAATTTTTGTTTTTTCAAAATATGCAGAAAAATACTCAGATTATGATGATTCTGAAAAAAATTTCCAAAAATCTTTGTAAAATTTTTTTAAAGAATTTTTTTTTCTAAATATGCGGAAAAATATGGACATCATGATTCGGACAAAAATTTCAAAACATTTCTGTACTTACGGTTACGGTTTTAGGGTAAGGGTTAGGGTTAGGGTTTTAGGATTAGGGTGTTAGGGTTAGAGTTTTAGGGTTAAGGTTAAGGTTAGGGTTAGGGTTTTAGTGTTAGTGTTGGGGAAAAAAGTCAAAATTGAAGAAGTTGTGGGGGGAAATGGGGGAAAATTTTCACAATGCTGATATTTGACAATTTTCCGGAAACTCCGTATCCGAAAACGGGGATTTTTGGCAAGAAAAAATTATAAAAATAAACAAATTTGGGAGAAAATGGGGTGGGGCGGGCGGAAGTCTTTCTGAAATCAATAACAACTGACACAAATGCAAAAAAAAAAAGGGAAACAAATTAATATTACAATCCCACAGTACATCACTGGCAAATTTGTATGAGAAGTTTTTAAAAAAGCTCGTAAAGTTTAACATTTTGAGAAAAAAATATTTGAAAAAAAGTTATTGCTTACCGTGTCATACTTGTGTACAACAAAAATTACGAACAATACGTTTTTCAAAACATTAAAACCTTAGTAAGGGTTTTCTGAAGTTTTAAATCATTTATAAAAATCTGCAGTATCTATGGATACCCCTTTCGACATCCCAGTGCGCCACGGCCACATTTGAGGCCCAATGTCTTATACCATCCAATAAAATAATACTATACACTCGTTTACATCTTCGATACCTGGTACTATGACACCAACAGTTCACATTCTACACACCTACCCTCTGTTCATATAACACAAACCATGTACTAGATATTCCACATTAAAACCACCCAACTATAAAATACATCGTACCACTCAAACAGCTTCTACGAACAGCAGCACATAGTGCATAGTTATATAATAGATGAAGAATTAAAATAACACTAAAAACAACAAAAGCAATAATAATAATAATAAATAATAATAATAATAATAATAATAATAATAATAATAATAGTTGTTATTCTTCTTCTTATTATTATTGGATCTTTTCCTTTTGAACGGCACTTTTCAACACAATTTCTAGTTAACTAAACACTCTTAAACTTCATATACTGGTAGAATGTGCTTATAAAACATCATTTTTTCTTGGCTTTATTGAGAAAATTCTATATGTTGTAACATATTTCGTCTTTAATTTCGAGCATTTCGGCAATTTTAACCAATCGCTGACCTCCATTGACGTAAACAACATTCCGTGCTGTATGAATATGTCCCTCCTTTAAAAAACAGATTGGGTTTATTTACATTTGTGAAGAAAAAAAGATACCCTTCCCCCACCCCTAACTCCCCCTAACTCTAAAATAGATTGAAATGCAATAGATCGATACTAGGTCCATAATTATGGGTGACATTTTCATTTGACACCGCTAGAAAAAAATCACATTTTCCGTAGCGGTGTCGTATGAAATTGTCACCCATAATTATAACCCTAGTATCGATCTATTGCATTTCAGTCTATTTTAGATTTAGGGTTAGAGTTAGGGTGAGTTAGGGTTAGTTAGGGTTAGGGGTGGGGGAAGGGTATCTTTTTTTCTTCACAAATGTAAATAAACCCAATCTGTTTCTTAAACGAGGGGCATATTCATACAGCACGGAATGTTGTTTACGTCAATGGAGGTCAGCGATTGGTTAAAATTGCCGAAATGCTCGAAATTAAAGACGAAATATGTTACAACATATAAAATTTTCTCAATAAAGCCAAGAAAAAATGATGTTTTATAAACACATTCTACCAGTATACGAAGTTTAAGAGTGTTTAGTTAACAAGAAATTATGTTACAAAGTGCCGTTCAAAAGGAAAAGATCCTTATTATTATTATTATTATTATTATTATTTGTAATTTAGGTATAAAGCTTGTAATTTAGGCTCAAGGCTTGCAATTTAGAAGAAAGGGTATAAGTTGATACCATCGACCTCACTATTGGTACTTTATTTTATCGACCTCAGGGAGTGGAGAGAAAAGTAATGTTGACTTTGGTGGGATTTGAACTCAGAATGTAATGGGCTGTGATGTATGACATTCCAACGATTCTGCAAATCTACTGCCCTCTAATCTGCTATAATAAGTGCGGACAACTTTTCTTTCGAGAAGTGGGCCGCATGAGAAATGGTTCATCATCAGACGAACTGCACTACTAAAAAAAAAAAAAATACAAAGCAATTTTTTGTTGGTGTGCAATTCAGAAAGGCCCTTGGGCTGCAGTTTGTCCATGACTAGTTTATGACATAAGAATAAGGCAGCATATTTGGGTAGGAAGATTAGTCGTTTAAATTGGGCTTAGCGCTTTATCTTAACGACCCCTGAATAATGAAAAGCAAAGTTGACTGTGGCTGGGATTTGAACTCAGAACATAAAGAACCGTAATTTAATTCCGCAAGGCTTTTTGTCGAACGTTCTAACGATTCTGCTAAATAATAAACTATCCGTCAACAAGTTAATCCAGCTGACCTACTTGTGCCTGAAAACCAGGATGAATTGATTTCCGTAATGTAAGCTAAACAACGAAACACTTGCATGACAGATTGTTGCAATGTGGTGCCAGATGAGACCGATACATGGAATATTCTATTCTGATGAATTAATGGCTTTCTTCCAAATTCTTCATCAGTTACACAAATATTCCATTGTTCTACCTTAGAGAAGTTGTATGGATGTTAAACAACAATGATGATGACAACGACGACAAAAGTAACAACAAACAATAACAGCAGCAACAACGATGATAACAGCATATAACAATAATAATGACGACAATTGCAACATATAACAATGACAAGATTTCAAGCCAAAGAAAGAGACTCTACGTAGTCGTTCAACCTGCTAGAAATAGCTGCCAAATCTTCCTTGTCTTAAAAAAAAAAGGATATTGGATAATGCAGTTATAGAAACATGCAGGAGGGAGAGAGAGAGTCATGACTGGAATACCTTTCATCATGGGCTCGTTGAGCCAAGACTAAACAACAAAACAGAGACACTAGATATGACAGTATGTTAACACCAATGATAGGAATAGTCTGACAACTCACATGTAAGACGCTGTTGTATTCGTATTTAATAGAACATCCCCTTGAGGTATTCCCCACCCAACACTTTCATCACACACAATGGCCACTCTAAGATGTGCAAATATATGCATTGTAACCAACACACAAAAGGGAAAAGAACTGTAAGCAAGCATGTAATTACATCTGTTCAAAACACCGTTCTTAACGGGCTATATATAAACCTAGGGCTACATCTAAATCTTCTTCATAAAAAATACAAAGCAAATTTATAAAGAAAGAGATCATAAGTTTATCAGAAATTTATTAGGGGCATTTTGTTTTCACTTTTTGTTCACACACACACATAGACTCACGCATATTTTTTAACAAAATATTGAAGGGAACGTCGATAATTTTGCAAGGCAACAGATACCTAACATATATAAATAATTAAATATATAAATAATTTGGCAATTGAACAGTGGAGAATAGATATTAATGGAATGCAATACACCAACTAACCACAATGTTGGGTTACAGATAGATCCTTGAAGTTATTTATTGGTTAATATTCTCTTCAGCATTGATACAAAGTAGATCAGCAGAAATACAATAGACCAAATGACTACCATTTTTGTAGAGAGCGATTATTGAATGAATCTATCTAATGGACAAGTTGGGCAGCAAATGATTTTGTGTTATTGCTGACCAAATTATATTGTCTGATTCAAATACATAGATTTTTGGGCATTTTGATCATATCTGTTATCTAGATAGATTTTCCACGAATGATTTATTTGGTGCATGTAAACATTCCTAGCCTTAGTGCAGCAATGCAAACATTCCTAGACTGATGCAGTGATGATTGTTTTGAGTTAATATAAAGGTTAATGAGAGCATGTGACCAGCAACTAGATTCATCATAACTTGGCTTTGTGAATGAAGCTTCATAAAATGACATGTCCAATCAACTGCAGGCTTGCTGGTGGTGAATGAAGCTTTCTAGGACAGGTAGGTTTAGACACAGTAACTGCAAGGGAAATTTTATTCTGGGTTCAGTGTTGTTGAATCACAGTTCTTCCACAATCTCTTTTTGTCTTCAAGGTCAGCCCTGCACATTCTCGAATGGTGAAACAGACTTTTGAATGTTGTGTCACTAGGCAATGTAATTAGATGCTACAATAGATGACTAGTGATGGTCAATAGGACAAAAAATAAGGCATAGCTTCAAAGTCCTGGTACTTACTCTTTGGTGCCCATCTGTCATGGTGGCCAAAGAGAATTTGCCACAGTTTTGGATAAATGATGCTTTGCCCAACACTGGTATGGTTTTGATGCTAGTAACTTCTGCTAGTTTTTAGGACTTTCTTGTTGGAAATAAGTCACTCCAGTGTGTGTTGGGGATGGTGTGCAGGCAGTAATGGTGAAAATGCTCAAGAAATTATAGGTGATGGTAGTAGGTAACTCATAATTCAGATGGTAGTCAGTATAATGGCCCTATACATGATGATCTTTTTTATCTTGCCTCAGATTCTTGCTGCCCGAGATTCTTTTGCACGATCTGCAAATACAGTGTTTGCCTTTGCCTGTCTGTTGTTAACTTTCCTGTTTGCCTTTGCATGTCTGTTGTTAATTTCCTTGTTGGTTTCAATATCTGATGAAATGATGCATCAATGCTATTGAACTAATGGACTGTCTTCAGCTCTGTCTCACCAATGGTGCTGCAGAGAGGATAGAAATCTTCCTGGGATTTTGAAGAACATTTTTTTTCCAGGTTGATTTCTGATCCAAAGTACTTGAGAGTTCCTTCAAAACAGAATATATGTTGCAGGTGGTGAATTTATGTGAGCATCATCATTGAAGAGAAAAGCCCAGATGAGTTGCTCTAGCATCTTAATGTAGAACTGTAGTTATCTCAAGTTGAACAAGTGTTACCAGTGTGATATTAGATGTAATAACCATTTTCTTCATTGAGCTCCTCTGTGTCCTTTATGAGCTTCACATAGTACAATAATCTGAATGCCAGTTGAATCTATTTGGATGACCACATTGCTACTTTTTGGTGGTAATCAAGAAAAGGGAAAAGATAAACAAATTTACCTCTTCCTGATAGTTATGGCAAAGGTTGAAAGGACACAGAAGATATAGGTGTTTCTCTGACTGGAACAATATTTTCATCACATGCTTCAAATACCATTTCAAGTAAACAGTAATGGTTGAGATATCCTGTATTTAGGTAATTTTCATGGGACACAGGTGGAATTTGTTGATTTAATTCCCTGACTTGCTTGTAGAGTGGATTATGGAAAGAATTTCTGTAAGCTGATGAGAGATATTGAGATTTGAGATGCCTTAATCTTCTTTAGGTAATGTATGTCTTTTGCAAAGGTCTTACAACATGATAGGTTCAAAGGTTGTGTAGCAGTAGTAACCTTTATTAAGTGACATACAATATGAAGCCACTCATCAGACACTTCTCCTTACACTCTGAGGCTATCAGGCTTGTTCAGGGATAGACCTAGATCCCTGGTTTAATAGTAAGACCAGGAGGAAAATCTGGGTAGATTTGAGAGATGGTGGTGGGGATGCATACTTCATAAAAATAGCTGAAGTCCCCAATGATAAACCTATGATCTCAATAGCTGAAGTGGTGGAACAGGGAAATGCTAGATAGACTGGTTAATAAGACCTTGACTGATGAAGATTCATTGCCTGATCCTGCATATCACATTTCAGATGTGCCACAGAAAATGCCTTCGAGACCACAATGCCTGACATGTTGGAATTCACCTTTATCAAGAAACATGCCACTAGTATTCCTTCATTGAAGAATTACAACAGAAAAAGAAATACTCAGACACAAGGAGGAGCTGTTGCTGATGATAACATGATAAGGCCATGTAACCCTATTTTTGTGATCCAAAAATGTTATATTTGATCTCCTCAAAGCCCATCTGCTCAGAATTAACTTTTTTGGACATAGAATGTTGTAAACTAAGAAGAAAGTCCCCACTTTCCCAACTAACTGTTCATTGTTTGTTTTATTATGGGAAATTAATTTTAAGTCCAAATCAAAAAGAACACTACGTCCAAAATTTCCTAAATTAATGAAGATCTAAGATTAACGAAGTTGTTGACCTTGCCAAGAATAGAGACTAATGGTGAAAGTGTTATGCATATAGTATTTATTACATTGTTGGCTTGGCTACCCTTTATAGAAACAGAAAAGGATGCTGAAGAAGGAAAAGTGTCTTTGAATGGTTGTCTCTCATCATTTTAAAGCATTTATTTTTTCTATTTCAAATAATGTATAATATAAGAAAAGACGAAGGCAGGTGAGGGAACAACACACAGGTGTATTACTTTGATGCTCAGGAATAATAGAAAAGTCTTTGATGCTTCAAGCTTATGTTCTTCGACAGAAAGGATTGAGAGGAAAAAAATGGAGGGAGAATGAAAACAAACGGACAGAGAAAAAATGTGTAGAGAATAATGGTTCAACATGATGAAATGTATGATATATATATATACAATTGTATGTTTATATGTTGTATATATTATATGTATAGTGTATACAGATTACAAGATTGTGGGTTCGATTCCCAGACTGGGCTTTGCATTGTGTTCTTAAGCAAAGCACTTCATTTCACGTTGCTCTGCGATCATTTCATCACCTGACATGTGACACACGGTGCACCTGTACAGGTAATGTTGAGTTGATGGAGAGGTGGTTGTTTGGCAAGAAATTGCCAAACTCTCATACATTGTCTAACAACAGGAAAGTCCATGATATATAATAAGAGAAAAGAAAATGGACATAACTTTTATTTATAACCATTTTATTTATTTATAACCATTTCTTTCCATTGTTACATATGTTTCAGTATTTGGTAACAGATGACATCACACTACAGATGCAACTAGTAGGTGCAGCTTATATGGCAAGCATGGAATAAACACATCACCAGGCAATCGATAAAGAAATAAAAGTTAGAGACAAAGAGTAACCAAATCTATACACATTGGAAGCACCTGCTAGAAGGGAGGGAGTGGAGGAGGTAAGAAGGTAAGCTGACCGACATAATTGCAGTGCGGACTGGTGTTTCTAAGAGTGGAATTAGTCACTGAGTAAGAAATGGGCCTACAATTGCATTTACTTGACTCTTTTACTTGTTTCAGTCATTTGACTGTGGCCATGCTGGAGCATCACCTTTAGTCGAGCAAATTGACCCCAGGACTTATTCTTTGCAAGCCTAGTACTTATGTTATTGTTCTCTTTCGCTGAACTGCTAAGTTACGGGGACATAAACACACCAGCATCAGTCGTCAAGCGATGTTGGGGGGACAAACACAGACACACAAACATATACACACACACACATATATATATATATATATATATATATATATATATATATATATATACATATATACGATGGCCTTCTTTCAGTTTCCGTCTGCCAAATCCACTCACCGAGGCTATAGTAGAAGACACTTGCCCAAGGTGCCATGCAGTGGGACTGAACCCGGAACCATGTGGTTGGTAAGCAAGCTACTTACCACACAGCCACTTCTACACCTATGACTGTATAAAAGGGGAGGAGGGAGAACACAGAGATAGCAGCTAGCAAGATAAAGTGGTACAATAAAACTTCTAAATTATTGATTATTTTCAAAATTAATTGAAACATATAGACAAAATAATACATTAGAAATATGGTTACAAAATAGAAACTTTTGGAATCATTCATAAGGACAGATTGACACCTGGATTACCTAATTGGAACTTCAGAGGACCTCTAATGATAAATTGTTGATAAGTAGAATCCGGCCAAACAGGTACAAAGAAAAAAATACACAGGAAAAAAAACCAACATCATTTTTATAACTTCTTTGATAGGATGAAACAAGTGATGTACATACTTTTCCCTTCACTTTTATCTCCTTGTTGTCATTCTTGTCAGATTGCTATGGCCCAAATCAGTATATATTTGGAGGTTGGACACTGCATCTCACGTGTTTTGTTTTGGGCTTGGTTTCTATGGCTGGATACCCTGCCTAACACCGACCACATTAAAGAGTGTATTGACTGCTTGTCCTTTCCAACCACTCCTACAGGCCCCTTCTATTACTATCCATCAATTGTCTCTTCAACCATTATTCATCCCAATCACTCTGTTTCTACTGTCACACTTCTTTTCTCCTCCAAAACACACCTTGGTTTTGTTGTCATCAGTGTCTCTTCTATTCACTTCCTCAACCACATAGATCTAAGTGAACAAACATGTTATGAGTATTGAGGACTCTCTAATTTTGCTGGATACAAGGACACCCCACCTCTCCACTCCTAGTGTTTGCACTGCTAGGATTCTACAGAGGACACTGTATAAAGTGAGTGGTGAGCAAGTGAAGATGTAGGATTGAGAGAATCCTTTAGTCCTGTTGAGGACATGGCAAACTCTCTAGGACTAGTGCCATGGACCTAGGATTTTCTGGAAATAGTTGGTAGCAGGAAGCCAAAAATGAAATGCACAAGTAAGACATACTCTTCCAAACTGCTTGGGAGGGCAAAAAGTTTAGGAAAAACCCAGTCCAGTATTTATCTGAAGGGCCATATGTGTGTATATATACATGTATATATATATATATTATATATATATATATAATAGAAATATTAAAATAACTAAGTCTCTCTAAAAGAGAACAGCGGCAGCGTTCCCGGAAAATAATAGTTATCGCCATACTAATATGGCATTCTTATAAAAATAAGAAAAAAGCTGTCCGCTTATTAGCTCCATGAGGCCATCGCCTTAAGTTAGCTATTTGATACACAAACTGTATCCATATAACCTTCGAACAAGGGAGGTCAGTCGCTCCACACTACTTGACCGGCAGCTACAGACGCGTTTCGGGGTATTGCCCCTTTTCAATGCAGCGTAGCCAGCCTATAGGTGTCACTTCCGACAATCTCTGTTCGATGGTTTTATTTACCTAGTTTCGGTGGAATACATCCACTTGTTTTCAATAATAGAAATATTAAAATAACTAAGTCTCTCTAAAAGAGAACAGCGGCAGCGTTCCCGGAAAATAATAGTTATCGCCATACTAATATGGCATTCTTATAAAAATAAGAAAAAAGCTGTCCGCTTATTAGCTCCATGAGGCCATCGCCTTAAGTTAGCTATTTGATACACAAACTGTATCCATATAACCTTCGAACAAGGGAGGTCAGTCGCTCCACACTACTTGACCGGCAGCTACAGACGCGTTTCGGGGTATTGCCCCTTTTCAATGCAGCGTAGCCAGCCTATAGGTGTCGCTTCCGACAATCTCTGTTCGATGGTTTTATTTACCTAGTTTCGGTGGAATACATCCACTTGTTTTCAATAATAGAAATATTAAAATAACTAAGTCTCTCTAAAAGAGAACAGCGGCAGCGTTCCCGGAAAATAATAGTTATCGCCATACTAATATGGCATTCTTATAAAAATAAGAAAAAAGCTGTCCGCTTATTAGTTATATGGATACAGTTTGTGTATCAAATAGCTAACTTAAGGCGATGGCCTCATGGAGCTAATAAGCGGACAGCTTTTTTCTTATTTTTATAAGAATGCCATATTAGTATGGCGATAACTATTATTTTCCGGGAACGCTGCCGCTGTTCTCTTTTAGAGAGACTTAGTTATTTTAATATTTCTATTATTGAAAACAAGTGGATGTATTCCACCGAAACTAGGTAAATAAAACCATCGAACAGAGATTGTCGGAAGCGACACCTATAGGCTGGCTACGCTGCATTGAAAAGGGGCAATACCCCGAAACGCGTCTGTAGCTGCCGGTCAAGTAGTGTGGAGCGACTGACCTCCCTTGTTCGAAGGTTATATGGATACAGTTTGTGTATCAAATAGCTAACTAAGGCGATGGCCTCATGGAGCTAATAAGCGGACAGCTTTTTTCTTATTTTTATAAGAATGCCATATTAGTATGGCGATAATTATATATATATATATATATATATATATATACATACATATATATATAGTTAATCCAAACATGAAAACACAAAGAGAAAACACAACGCTTTGTGCTATCAGCATGCAAAACTAAATGCAATACCCAATAAATACACTGGACCTGGAGGGATTGCAATCCCAGAAGCACAATCAGTGCAAGACCTGGGCATTTACATGAGTAATGATTCAACCTTTCATGTGCATGTTGCTAAATTGGCAATGAAATGTAGGCAGCTGACCAGATGGATTCTTAGAACCTTTAGGACAAGAGACCAGGAAACCATGATGATCCTCTGGAGGACGTGTCCTAAGCCACTTTGACTATTGCTCTCAGCTATGGTCACCAATCAGTGTCAAATTAATCTCAGAACTTGAGGCAATCCAACGAAGCTACACGAAGAAGATAGCCTCAATGCAGCATATAAGCTATTGGGAAAGACTCAAAAGATTAAGACTCTATTCTTTAGAGCGTAGGTGAGAAAGATATGCCTAATATACATCTGGAAGATCCTGGAAGGACTTGTCCCTAACTTTGGCATTGAGAGTTACACAAATACTAGAACTGGGTGCCACTGCATAGTGCCAAGGACTCCAAATTTGCCATCAAGATGTAGGACAAGATACTGCAAGAACCTGGGCTTCAGAGGTCCATGGCTCTTCAATATCCTGCTGAAGGACCTGAGAGACCTGCATGGGGTGGATGCAGATGTCTTTAAAATAAAGCTGGACCTCTTCCTGTCAGGTGTCCCAGATGAACCAACTTCATGGCAGGAGGTGCAGATGAGAGCAGCTGCATCAAACTCTCTCATGCACCAAATGTCAATTGTTAAAAAGCATTCGTGAAGTAAAATCATGTAGCAACACCGAATGGCAGTGCCCCAGCATGGCCACAGCTCGTGAGCTGAAACTAGATAAGAAAAAAAAAAAAAATATATATATATACATGCATGAGTCGTCTAAGAGACCATAAGTCAGGGAAAAGATGCACACGTATATCTCTCAGTAGAGTGGGTATATTATCAGAAATGTATAGTATTAAATGTCCAACACAGCTGGTCTTACCACTTGGTTTCGCGTAAATAATACAATGGAGTGTTAGGTAAGTACCAATTATATAACTTTATGCTTGTCAGAGTTAGCTGATATGGAAGGGAATATGGTGACTGTTCTCTATTGTTGGAGAAGGATTAGCACAACCAGTTAGCCACTGACCGGTTGTTTTAATTGACCCCTGGCAATAGAGAACAGTCACCATATTCCCTTCCATATCAGCTACCTCTGATGAGCATAAAGTTATATAATTGGTTTGTTACCCAACACTTCATTGTATTCTTTACTCAAAACCAATTGGTAGGACCAGTCATAATGGATATTTAATTCTATACATTTCTGATAATATATATATACATATATATATATATATATCTATATATATATATGTAAAACTTACTTGGAAGAGGATGCATGGCATTCAATCATATAATAATATAAGTATATATATATATATATATATATATATATATCGGTGGCACGTAAAAAGCACCATCCGTCCGTGGTCGTTTGCCAGCCCCGTCTGGCACCTGTGCGGGTGGCACATAAAAAGCACCCACTACACTCACGGAGTGGTTGGTGTTAGGAAGGGCATCCAGCCGTAGAAACACTGCCAGATCAGACTGGTCCTGATGCAGCCTTCTGGCTTCCCAGACCCCAGTTGAACCGTCCAACCCATGCTAGCATGGAAAACGGACGCTAAATGATGATGATGATGATATATACATATGTAAATGTCGATACTTACATCTATACATGCATATATATATATATGTATATATATGTATATATATGTATAATATATATATATATATATATATATATATATATATATATATATGCATATGTGTGCACAGGAGGTCATGAAACATGTACAACAAAAAAGTACGAAGCACGAATACATGGAACATGAACTATTCTTTCAAACAATGAAAGACATAAATAGAAAACAAAACAAGTAACATAAAGAACGACCCTTCATCATTTGTTGGCTGTCTTTCTAGTCTCGTATTTTGAGCATTTAACAATAATATACGCTTTTGATAAAGCAGTTGCTCCCGCAAAGTAAATTAAATAAAATTTGGGATTGCGGAGGTAACACAAACAGGATAGTGAAAACAAATAGGAAGGGCTGCTAAGCCTAAATGAGCTTGTGGTGGCAAACGCGTAAATCAAGCTAAGACTAGAGACAAACAACAACACGTCTTCCTTGTTCCAGCTACAACGGAAGGAAAGAAAGAAAGATGGCCAATGGTCATGTGAGCAAGGGAGGAGGAGTAAGGGAGAGAGAGTGACAGAGTAATAGGATAGAATAGTGGGAGAAGAGGAGGTAAAAGAATAAGAGAGAGAAAAGAGAAAAACAAAAGAGTAAAAAGATCGTATAGAGTGCGCATCAGAATTATTAAGATAAAACTTACTTGGAAGAGGATGTGTGGCATTCAATCATATAATAATATTGATAAAATATATAATATATATATGCATATATACATACGTCTATGTGCATACTTACATCTATGTATATATTTATATATATATATATATATGTATGTATGTATATGTGGGCACAGGACGTCATGAAATGTGTACAACAAAAAAGTATGAAGCACGAGTACATGGAACATAAACTATTCTTTTGAACAACAAAAGACACAAATAGAAAACAAAACAAACAACATAAAGAACGACCCCTCATTAATTGTTGGATATATATATATATATATATATATATATATGACTGGCTTCTTTCAGTTCCGCCTATCAGTTCTACTTACAAGGCTTTGGTTGGCGAGAAGAAATTATAGAAAAAGACACTTGCCCAAGGTGCCATGCATATATATATATATATATATAATAATATTAGGGAATAAATCCAAATTTACAGGGAAAAATCAGATTTAGGATTGAATTCAATTTTATAGTAAAATATAATATAATATTAATTAAAGACAAAACACTATTATGCAAATCAAACAAAGAAAGACTTAATCCAATACATAAAAAATTTTATATAATTTAAATATAATTAAGATATCCACTTAATTATATTTAATTTATATAAAATTTTTTATGTATTGGATTAAGTCTTTCTTTGTTTGATTTGCATAATAGTGGTTTTGTCTCTAATTAATATTATATATATATATATATATATATATATATATATATATATATGGCCCAGTGGTTAGGGCAGCGGACTCGCGGTCGCAGTATCACGGTTTCGATTCCCAGACCAGGCGTTGTGAGTCTTTATTGAGCGAAAACACCTAAAAGCTCCACGATGCTCTGGCAGGGGGTGGTGATCCCTGCTGTACTCTTTCACCACTCTTTCTTCTGTTGGCCTGCTCGCTTAGCCAGCGGGGTGGCGTCATTCGAAGGCTAAAACAATGTGAACGCATTGTGACCAGCGATGTGTAACAACATCTGATGGTCTGGTCGGTCACGTGATCACGTGATATATATACTAGCAGAGATACCTGGCGATGCCCGTGTTACATTCAATTGAAGAATTAGACTTTTCTGTTATATTTTCTTTGAACTGGAATATCTATGTTTCGAATTTCATCAAAATTGCAGATGAGGGTTATTTTCCTCTTTACACACTCTAAAAAAATTGTAATCATGCCACATGTATTCCATACTACTGATTTTTATGCGCATATTCCAAAATTCCAGTCTTATTAAATCTGTTAAAAAGATTTTCCTCCTGAAAGCTCCTGGAGCTCTAAAATGTGAAAGTTAAGGCCTCTGTTGGGGGTGGGCATCTTAATGTCAACCAGAGAAGTTGAATTGTTGAGAATCTTTTTAACTTGAGTCTTATATCTATTGTTTGAATTTCTTTGAAATAGGAAATATATGGGTTTGTAAAAGAGAGCAAAGCTTCAGGAAACCAAAAGATGAATGATCACAATAAGCAGTCAGCTACCCTACCCTAGTCGTTACCACTCCCAGTGTAGGATTCCTCACCATCCAGGTGACAGGCACAACAGTAAGATGCATTACAAATCTATAGTAATTGGAAGGGCGTGACCCAACTGAAATAAACATTAACAACTGTGTAACGTGAGGGCTAAGGAGAAATGAAAGTGTCATCTCTGGAGTTTGCAAATGACCACTATACTGATACGTAACTGGACAGAATAAATTTACAATCTATAAATGTCTTTGAATAACCAGTCACTCATCTGGAAAGGCCTTGAAATCAATGTTACCATCTGGGGACTATGTGTGACCCAGTGATAATAAAAAGACTGAAAGGAGGTTTGCAATCAAATAACTTTACTCAACACTTTGCAATTGAATCAGTGGAGGCAAAGATACCTCTCATTTACTGAACAATTTATGCACCACATTGCAGAAATCACAATGTAAGTGTATCTCAAAGCAAACTGTTACACTGTTGTACCATTGAATTACAAATAATGCTCATCTTTTATGCTTGAGTAACCATACAGCTTCCAAGAGCAAAACTGTATTCGTTTTTGCTTAGATAAAATGACAACATTGTGGGTGTTGAGTCCCCATGGAGGGGTCTTTCTAACTTGTAAGATGATGAAATTTTATAAATATTATTTCATTTGTGTCTAATATCTATGGTAAAAATTTCATCAACAGCAAAAATATATGAATTGTCATTGGGGTTATGGCCCTTATGCATAGAATATAATTTCCAAATTTCATAAAGATTTATTCAGTACTTTTGACCTAGTTTTGGATCATAAAAGAAAAGGCTAAAATTTGGGAGTTAAGGCCTCCATTAGGGTGTTTTATATATATATATATATATATATATATATATATATATAGATAGATAGATAGATAGATATAGATATACACACACATACACATTCAAGGATAAATTCATAGATACAACTGAGTGGGCAAACAAAAATATGAGACACAGTCTAGTGCTTTTTTTTATGTTGATAAGCCTGGTACTTATTCTATTAGTTTGTTGTTGTGAAACCAGTAAGTTATGGGGATGTAAATAACTGAACACCAGTTGTGAAGCAGTGATGAGGTCGAAACATAGAGACAAAGACACACACATACACTTACATATATACATACGTATATATACGATTGGTTTGTTTCAGTTCGTGTCTACGAAATCCATATAAATATATATATATATATATATATATATATATATATACATATACATACACGCACACACACACACACACACACAAAGAGAAATTTATAGATACAACTGAGTGGGCAAACAAAAATATGAGACACTGCCTAGTGCTTTTTTTTTATTTTGATAAACCTGGTACTTATTCTATCAGTTTCTTCTTGTGACACCAGTAAGTTATGGGGATGTAAATAAACGAACACCTGTTGTGAAGCAGTGATGAGGCTGAAACACAAACACACACACACAGACTTACATATATGCATACATATATATACAACTGATTTCTTTCAGTTTCTGTCTACAAAATCCACTGACAAGGATTTGGTTGGTCTGAGGCTATAGCTGAAGACACATGCCAAGATACCACACAGTGGAACTGAACTGAGGACCATGTGTTTTGGAACCAACTTTGTTACCACACAGCCACACCTGCACCTATGTATGTGTGTGTGTGTGTGTGTATATGTATGGATGTATATATGTATGCATGTATATATGTGTATATATATGTGTACATATTACATGTACATCTATATATATATATATACATCTACACATACATGTATACATATACATATACATGTATATCTATAGAAATACATCTATACATATACAGCTATACATGAACATATATATGTATATCTATATATATGTATATATATATACGTATATCTATATATATGTATACATGTATTATATGTGTGCGTATCTATATATATAAAACTGAGAATGCGTGTCTGTCTGTCTATCTATCTGTCTGTCTCTGTGAATCTCTAAAACTTGAGAACTACACAACCAATTTCATTCAAATTTTACACATGCCTTACTTAGGATCCATGTAGCAGAAAAATAAATTTTAACTTCTTGCCTAGGGCGAGCCCACAGCAATATCATAGCTTCTCCACTATTTCAGTATTATGTGTTAAAAGTGAAACAAAAACATCTCTCTATTGTAATGTCAGATGCTTTCACTTTAATAATGAAACTATTAAAGTCAAACTATTATATAAGAGGGATGAACCATTAACAGTGGACATCCATTTTGCTAGAAGAAGATCTGCTATGGTCTTATATGCTACACCACTGGTTTTCAATACATATTAATCAAATTAATATTCAATTTTTCACCCTTATTATTTTAAATTTAAATTTACATGTATATATATATATGTAGATGTATACATATACATGTATATTTATATATACATCCATATCTATACATATACATATATATATATTCATGTTTATGTATACATCTGTATATATATATATATATATATATATATATACATGTAAATTTAAATTTAAAATGATATGGGTGAAAAATTGAATATTAATGTTGAGCCTCACGGAGGTAATGACAAGTGACCGAGACCTCTGGCAATCTGCTGTGTGTGAGAGATAGTCAGGCCAAATGAAATCATAGTGTGGCCATACTGGTGTAATGTAAATGGCACCCATGAAATTGTAATTGTGGCCATTACTGGTGCCATATAAATAGCACCTGTGAAATCAGTCAGGCTGTTGCCGTGCCTTGTAAATGGTACCTGTGAATTATAGTCATAGTCATTGACAGTGCCATGTAAATAGCACCTGTAAATTGTAGTTCTGGTTGTTGATGGTGCCATGCATTTCCACATGTAATGGGCACTGGTGAATTGTTGTGGTTGTTGTCAGTGCCATGTAAATGGCACTCATGAATCATAGTTCTGGTCACTGCCGGTGTCATATAAATGGCACCCATGCCAGCAGCATGTAAAAGGACCCATTGCACTCTTGGAGTGGCTGGCATTAGGAAGGGCATCCAGCCATAGATACCATGCCAAATCAGACTGGAACCTTGTGCAGCTTTCCAGCTTATCAGCTCCAGTCAAACTGTATAATCCATGCCAGCATGGAGAGAGAGTGTGCATTAAATGATATTGAAATGATGATGAATATATAAATATATATATCATGATAGATCGTTAGCCACTACACACATTTTTTTCTCTCCTTGTTTTTTCTGTGTCCCTTTCTGTAGAAGAGCATAGGCTCGAAATGTAAAAGACTTTTTCTATTCCTGAGTGTTATACTAATACATCTGTTTGTTTTGTGCACCACCTGTCTTCGTCTTTTGTTTTTTTTGTAAACTCTCCTATATATATATATATATATATATTGTCTTTGTGTGTGGAAGATGTGCTGGTACAATGAACACTAAGAATGTACAAGGAATAGACTTCCTTAAATGTCCGGTGGGGGCTCTTTGAAAGTAGTAGATAGCTTCTGTTATCTAGGTGACCAAGTTACTAGTAGAGGAGGAAGTTCTGGAAGCGTAATTGTTAGAATAAGAACAAGCTGGGAAAAGTTCAGTGAGTTATTACCTTTGTTGTTAAAAAAGGGCCTCTTACTAAGAGTGAAAGGTAGATTGTATGGTGTCTGTGTGCAAACAGCTATATTAGGTGGCAGTGAAACATGGTCTGTGACAACTAGGACATGCAAAGGTATGAAAGAAATGAAGCTAGCATGCTCTCTGAATGGGTATTGTCACTGCGCATGTGTGACAGAGTGTAAATGATTTTAGAGAAAAATTGGGTATAAGAGGTATCAGTTGCAGTGTTGTAAGAGGGAAGATTGTACTGGTTTGGTCATATGATTCATATGGTCGAGGACAGCTGCATAAAAAAGTGCTGATCTCTAATTGTGGAAGGAACCAGTGGAAGGGATAGATCTAATAAGATGCAGGATGAAGTAGTGAGAAAGGATCTTCAGATGTTGGGCCTCATAGAGGAGATGACAAAGGACTGAAATATTTGGTGGTTTGCTGTGTTTGAGAAGACATGTCAAGCTTAGTAAAATTGTGTCCATCCTTACATGCAGGTATGTCTGCAGTGTCCCTCCTCTCTCAACAGAGAGGACCCTTCCCTTGAAGGCTTACAGGTGCCGGTGCCATGTAAAAAGCACTTGTGTTGGTGCCACATAAAAGCGTCCATGCTGGTGCAAAGTAAAAGCACCCGTGCTGGTGTCACATACAAGTTCCCATGGCAGTTCCACATAAAGAACTTGTGCCCATGCCCCACAACTGCATCTGTACTCGTGCCACATTAAAGTATCCATGCGTCTGCTATGTATAAGTGCCTGTGCTAATGTCATGTAAAAATGCCTGTATTGATGTCACATAAAAGTGACTGTGCCACAGCCAAGTAAACATGCCCATGCTGGTGTCATACAAAATCACTGGTGCTGGTGCCATGTGAAACGCACATAGTACATTCTGTAAAGTAGTTGACATTAAAAAGTGCATCAAACCATAGAAAACATGCCAAAATAGAGCAACTCCCCAGCTGGCCAATTCCTGTCAAACTATCCAACCCATGGCAACACAGAAAGTGGATGTCAAGTGGCCGTGTGGTAAGAAGCTTGCCTCCTAATCACATGGTTCTGGGTTCAGTTGCACTGTGTGGCACCTTCGGTCCTCTCGACTGAGAGAGGAGGAACACAGCAGACATACCTGCATGTATGGATGGACACAATTTTACTTAGCTTGACATGTCTTCTCTAGCACAGCAATCCACTACTATAGCCTCAAGCTGACCAAAGCCTTGTGAGTGGATTTGGTAGATGGAAACTGAAAGAAGCCTGTCATATATATATATATATATTTGTGTTTGTGTCTGTACTCGTCCCTCCACTATTGCTTGACAACTGATGTTGGTGTATTTACATCCCTGTAACTTAACAGTTCAGCAAAAGACACCGATAGAATAAGTACAGGGCTTACAAAGAATAAGTCCAGGGGTTAATTTCTTCAACTAAAAGCAGTGCTCCAGCATGGTCACAGTCAAAATGACCGAAACAAGTAAAAGAATAAACGAATATATATATATATACTCACACACACATCATCATCATCATCATTTAACATCCATATCCCATACTGGCATGGGTTGAATAGTTTGACAGGATCTGATGGGCCTAAGGACTGTATTGTGTTCCAGTATCGCACATGTTTGGTGGTTGGATGCCCTTCTTAATTCCAACCACTTTACAATGTGTACTGGGTGCTTTTTCATGCCACTGGCATGACTAAGGTTGCCATGCAGCTTACAAGCCAACAAAACTCAAGGAGCGGGTAGGGAAGTTTGTCCTATGCTAGATGGGGGTTAAGGTATGAGAGATGAGGTTTGGGTAGAGCAGGTTCTTGTAGAGGAGTTACATGGGTGCACACATTTAGAGGAGAGAGTGAGAATGAATCATTAGTATATTGCCAAAGAAACAAACAGGTGGTACCTCAAAGTACAAGGTCAGTAGACGTGAGTGGGAACAGGGAAAATAAGAGTGTGAGTGGGCGGGGGTTTGCAGAGTAAATGGGATGGGGACAAGAGATTGAAAAAGTGGGTTGAGAGGGGGTAGGCAACATCTCTAAAGATTGGATAGAGTTGAAGGGTGGACGGAAGGAAACACACACTCACACACAGGGGCTGCTGAGAAGCTCCTGGCTTAAAGGGTATTGTGAAAGGCTTGGTTGGAGGCCCAACCTTCCATGTTCTTTTACAGGGCTAAGAAAAACTGAAAGACTGCTGCAATAAGTTGGCGAATCTGAGAGGGGAATATGTTCAATAAAATCACAATGAATTGATCCTCCTGTATTTTCTTTTACCCAAACGCAGGAACTTTTTGGCACCGTCTCGTACGTACAGACATATTATTAGTCCATAAGTCCCATCATATATATCTATATCTATCTATCTATCTATCTGTCTGTCTGTCTGTCTGTCTGTCTGTCTGTCTGTCTATCTATCTATGTATTTATGTATATATACATATATGCATATATGTGATGAGTGTGTATATGTGTTTATATTTATGTTGTGCTCTTTCATGTCCAGTAACCTTATAGTTCAACAAATGGAGAATAATAAAATAAGTACCAGACTTGAATGACCACTGGGGTTATCAAGTTCCTTAAAACTGGTGCCCCATCATGGCCACAATTCACATAACTAGTAAAATAATAAAAGTACATATATCTATAAAGTATGTGTAAAAATTCTCTAAAAATGCATTGATTTTGGTATTTCTTTATTCTTGCTTTTTGGCTGTTTTCCATTAAAACATATTTCTCTAACCCCAGGAGGAGATTATTTCAACATAGTTATTTCATTTGTGGGCAATCCATTCTCTCATGTGATGCTAAAATAAAATAACAAATAAATAATAACTATATAACTAAATAATAATAATAATGAAACGAAAAATGTAACTATAATTAAATTATAAATTAATAAACATGTATATATATTATTTCTTTATGAAATTAGTACAAAAAAATTAACATTTTGAAGTTAATTAACATTATCTAATATTAACTTTTGCTAAAAAGGCAAAGAGAAAAGATGAAAATTTTGATCCTTTTTTTGAAAATTTACTTACTCCCTAAAGTATAATTGTCATTTTTCAGTTCCTTTAATAGACAGCAAACATTAAAATTAATTTTTTTGGAGGAATTAATTATAATTTTATAGAAAATTATTCCTTTTTTCTCTTTTACTCTCTTGAAATAAACCAAGAAGTGAGAATTTTATTACCTTATAAAAGAAATTGTAATAATTTTTTTATCTAAAAACTGATCCCTAAATTATTTCATAAATAAATGTCGTGCTTGTTCCCTAAAAGCCTTTCCTTTCCATAGTTCCATTTACCGAAAATAAATACAAAAGTAAAATAGAACTGAGGAAAGAAAATGATTGAGGGAAAGAGAAAGAAAGAGTGAAGAAAGAATTCATAGAGAAAGAGAAAAGAAAAAGTGTTAGAGAGAATGGGAAAGAAAGAAAAAACAAGGGGAAAGATATGATAGAAAGAATGTGTTAGAGAGAGCGAGAGAGAGAAAGAAATGATAGAGAGAAAGTGAAAAAAGAAATGATAGAGAGAAAATGAAAAAGAAATAAGAGAGAGAGAAAGAGAGAGAGAGAGAGAGAATGAGAGAGAAATAAATAAATGATAGAGAGGGGAAGTGAGAGAGCGAGAAAAATTAAATACATCGATGGAAAAACAACAAAAAGCTGTTATGAAATTATTTCATTTTCAGTTTAGAACAAAAGGTAGCGGCGTTTCACGGGTGTATATATATAAATATATACATATGTATATATATATATATGTATATGTAAATGTATATGTATGTATGTACATGGTGTCGGTCACTAGTATAAACTTATATTATAAAACAATCAACTAACACTTCCATTTAATAAGTTTATTGTGTGTAAAAATTCTACACTGAATTTAATATAAAACATATGTACACACATTTGTATATATGAATATATGTCTATGTAGTGTTGTTTTTCTTTCAATTCCATACTTTAATTATTCTTTCTTCAATAACATCGAACTCACACTCAACGTCTATTTATAGTTAATTATAAATTTACTACAAGATAAACTGAAGATCTCAATTTAAGGACCAAATTCGCATTTAAGTGCTTTCATGACGTACATTGATAATAATAATAATAATAAAAAAACAACATGAAGACAAATTTATTCATAGCCCATCCCATATCCTTTCTTTGGTTCGTTTTTCTTTTTATTCATCATCAATTTCCTTACGAATGTTGTTATCCAAGAAAACCGAATGTTTCTAGAAGAACGTAAAGCCCCTTAATAAAGGCAAGCACTTAGGCCAGGCTAAAGCTGTCGTATGTCACAACCATGAGGCGTTGAACACGATTGTGCTTTTTTACCCAGAATCCTCAGTATCAGTGGCTACCCACAACTGAAGCCGAAGCGGCCTTTACATCTGTGGAGCTTCTCGCTTTGGTTAGCTCCTGCTTTTGTCGCCAGAGTACGTCCACGGTAAGTGCGCCGAACCTTCCTCTCTAGCATCGTGCGTCGTTCGTTTTATGTCTACGTTCAATCGTTTCAATGTGTCTTCTTCTTTGTAGAGAAAACTGTTAGTTGTTTATGTTATTTTCATTTTTTTGGCTCTCTCGTTCACTCGAAGTGAGGGTCACCCTTCGTCCTCAGCATGACCATTGTGGAGTCTCCGCCGCCGCCGCCACTACTATCACCAACGCCGCCGCACACACGCACACACGCCACATTCTCTTTCTTTGAGACTATATGCGAAAATGAGGGCAACACACTTAACGCTTCTCTCTTACATGCTGTTATATATATATTTTCTATATTTCCTTTCATTAGCTCTACAGTATTTGTTTGTATTTTCCCTTCATTACTCATCTGCTCGGAAAACATATCTGCAATACTATTCTGTAAAAATTCTAAAGCGTGCCATGATAAGCAAACCAGCTAAAGGTGCTACCACCTCAGGCGGATATATATATGGATATATATATTATTCGGCAGTGAGACAGGGCAGTTAGGTTATTCATAATTTGTTTTCATATACATTTCTCTTATTTTCATTTTGATTTCCAAGTCCATTTCCCTAATTTTTTTCTAAACTCATTAACCTTTTATTGAAGTTGAAGATCAGGCAAAGGAAACAAAACCGATCCCCCTTCACACAAATACACACATTTTATATATATATATATAAATATACATACATACACACGCACAACAAACGTGTATGTATATGCACCATGGATTATGGAAAAATCTTTTCCGAGCGCCGATCAACCTTGGTTAACACTTTGCTCTCGCCAAACAAACGATTAGTTAACTCGGGGATTTGCCATTTTTCCTCTTTTATTCAAGTATTTCGCCCTCACTTATATATATCGTGTGTAGGAAAAGTGAAATAAAATTCCCTAACAAAAGACAGCAATTGGCATGTGAGAGATGGTTGACGACCAAGTGGATGCTTTGTGAACAATAAAAGCAGCACAAATGTGTGTGTGTGTCGGCAACATACAGACCCACACTTAAGCACAGATTTGTTTTTTTTTGGTCGCAGGTTGTTTAAACTATAAGCATTTTATTTTGGAGTATATCTGGGGTCGGGATTTTAAAAATTTATTTTAGTCGGGAATGAAAAGGGTGTTTGTTTTATTACGTTTACTTTCTTTTTTGGAAAACGGGAAATTATTTTGGCAAGGTTGGTCGGAGAAAGAAAAAAAAACCCAGCTTGTAATATTGTCATTGGGACCAAGTCAAGGACTGGATATAGAATAAGATGTTTCCTTGTTAACATTAATTTTTCTCTGTCTTCACTACGGTCCTTGTTTCTATTTAAGAATTATATAGCTATATATATGTGCGTATATAAATATATACACGTATGTAATAGTTAAGTGACTGTGTGTGAAAGGTACCTAGTAAACGAACCACAAAGCCGCCTCACCAGAAGGTTCCACACCCCATCACCAGGCCGGGCATGCGCATTACATCTTCTTATCTCTCTATTCGGTCAAGCTTTTACTCTTTCTCCCTCTTTTCATCTCTCTATTACTTTTAGTTATCTTAATGTCCGTCTCTCTCATTCTTTTATCACTCTCTCTCTTTCTTTATAGTGTCTCTTTTTATCCGCTATTCTCTATCTCCCTCTTTCATATTGCTCTGTCTTTCTACATACACGCTGCTATCTACAACTTTTATACACCAGACGATGTATAAATACTACAAATATATTTATGTTTGCATTGTTTCTCACTTATTAGCTGTTAATAAACAACATAAACCACCTGCCAGTAATTGAAGTCTTATATCAGCAATTTTAGTTATATATATATATAATTTATCCTTTGCTGTTTTTCTTTTCTCTTGTCTAATTGCCCTTAATAATACCCATTAAGATCTTTCTCTTTAAGAGGAAACAAAAACAACTTCCCATTTCATGTACCTCCCTACCATATGTCAACTGACTGGAAACGAAGAAAAATAAATCCCGTATTCAGTATATATTACGTGAAATTAGTTGAGAATTTTTTTGTTTCAAAATAGTCTATATGCTAACCCCTTGAGGCCGTTGAAACGGTTTCCCTTACCCTATTTATTTACAGAATTACTCAGAAAACGTTTTATTCTTTTTGACTAGAAATTGTCCGAAACAAAATCCAAAGAAAAAGCATCAGAAGAAGCAAATATGTATTCGATTAATTTTTCTGTTAAACCCTTTAACCGGAGGTTTCTGTCGGGTTAGTAGGAATATATAGAAGTTAGTGACTGTGCAAAAAATATATAATGGTTTGATAAAAATATGAAAGGTTGTTTTTTTTTGCAGACGTGAAAAATGGAACTGCTAAGCTGGCATATGGGATATTTTTGTGCGCGAAACTTTTCTTTAGCAGGTGTTCCTCATATTTATCCCACTACAGCGCTTTGTTAAGCATTCTGAGTTCCCCCTCACCCTCCACGAATTTATATGTGGATATTTTGCCTTTTATTTATTATGAGTGAATGAATCAAGTTATTACATTTCCTTGTAATTGCTGAGCATCTGATAAAAGAGGCCTTCTAGTGAACCGGCTAGATAGAGAGGAGGTGGTAGGTCTCTTGGACTGCTTTTCCTGCTACTACAGTATCATTGAATTCGCTCACATCCGTTTTTATTCTGCTTCTCCTGCCTATTCGCCCTTCATCCTCACATCCGCCAGCTTTCTCTCCCTAATTAGGTAAAAAAAAAGTAAAATAAATAAATAGAATAAAGCATTAAGAGTTGGTCGGCCCTTCATGTTCTAACTCCATTTCTTTATGTATGAAGTACTCCCACCACCACGTGTGTTCTATGAAACTAGAAAGAATTCTGTCCCTGCTCTATCGTTTTTGTATCGATTTTACCAAGCTCTCTCTCTTTCTCGTCCCATACCTTTCTCTTGTTGGTTCGCAGCCTCACACATGAATTCACAAATGTCAGCAGGCAGCCGATGCGAGGATTTAGTTTATCTCTTTCCTCCTCCATCGCCAGCGAAGCGATAGACGTAGAGTGCTGCTGATGTTATTGAGGGCGCCCTCCACGGATAACACTTCATACAACCACTATCTTTTCTTGCTCTAGATTATACAGAAGGTGAATTCTAATTTCGGTTGCTGCTATTCTAATTTTATATATATATATATAGATAAAATATGGGGAATAAATAATAAAAGTTTTCGCTTGTTATTGCCCCCCTCCGTCTGTTTTTACTTCCATTTACACAGTCACACGTTCACACACATACACATCTAATCTCTGTTCTTTCTTTTCTCTCTTTCTTTCCACTCTTCTCTCTCCTCTCATGGTATAAGGAGGTCGGATTATATACGCCAGCAACCTTCTGGCTGCTTTCGATATCCACACGCTGTTTTCTTCGTTGAAACCAGCCTGCTCCTCTGCATGACTCATGTCTAGGAAAAAGAAGCCTGGTCACAACTAGAGGGAAGGCGAGCAGCAGACAGAGACTTGAGGACCCTGACTCATGTATCTAGTTGCGGTAGACAGACGGACTAAGCGACTAGGTCAGGGAAAGAGAGAGACAGAGAAACCTTTTCTCTCAATTCAGTGTGCTCCTCCTACTTCGCGTTTTTTTTTTTACCTTTTCGTTAGTTTCCTCTTTGCTTTGCATAACATTATTCACCTCTCCCTACTTAAAATAAAATTGAAAAGCTTCTCTGTAATGAGGGCCGTGTCTAAGGTAACATTGATAGTGGCAATGAAAAAGAAGAAAAAAAAAACCTCCATGAATGCATGGTGGCCAAAGACCTTCCCCTCCTCAATCTCATTGCAAATTGCTGTGGGGGAAATGTAAGGCCTATGACCATTATGTTATGATGAGACGAGAAACAACAGAGAAGAACCCTTTGTTAAAGCTAGAAGAGAGAGGAAGCAGCAGCAGAAAATGAGAGGATTACAGTGGATCTGTCACGGGACCCGTAATCTCTTGTAGCTAGGACACAGATGCTGCTGAAAAATATTTCACTCCTTCGCACAAACACAGGCCTCATTTTATGGCCTTTCTAAAATATTTATTTTTCTCTGCCGATATTGAACGAAGGTGGCTGGAAATAAACATATTTTTTAGTTGGGGCCTAGCAATGTAGCGAGGGAAGTTTTTTTCCCCAGTCTGTGTTATAGAAGCTTTTAATGGAGATGATGAGAGAAGGGAGATGTGGAGGTGGTGGTGGTTGGTTATGATGGGTTACTGAAAACCGAAGATGACAATTTATCTTATTAACGGACGGCAAATGTCCGGTATTTCTCTTTAAATAAATGATTATTTTAAGAAGTTGGCGTTTTAAAACTATTGTGAATAGCATCAGTGAACTGATATAATTTACAAAACCACATCAATTAAACTAATGAACGCCACATAGTCTTTATTTCTCTTCTCATGAATCTGTGGCCTTGTCCCGATATAACCAATGTTTTTTCTTTTTACTTCTCTATTATGTGAGACAAGCATAATCTCATTTTTCTTTCCTTGGGGGCCTTATGCTTCTTTAAGCTAATATTTACTTTCTCAGTCAACGATAAAAGAATTGTCAAACTTTTTATTTATATATTTTACTTGTTACGGTTTGTTTACAGTTTAATTTTGAATCGGTTATGAATTATAACAGATACCGGTTTATTAACCAGCACCTATGCACTCAGCCTTGTTTGTAGAGAGCCTCTGCGAGGCCATTCAACCTGCTAGAAATAGCAATGTCTACCTCAAAGCACACCCTACCGTTTTAGAAAAAGAAAGGACGCATTCAATAATGTAGTCGAAAAATCCAGCAAGAATTACCATTTATCCTAGATCTGTTTGATCAGGGTTGACTCTTTACGAAACAACAACCTTACGTACACGAGCCAATGATGGAGATTTTATGCGGTCACTCGATGCTAGAAACAACAGCCAAAACTTTCTCAAAGCACACGCTTCATCCTTAGAAAGAAAGAAAAACATTGGATAATTTTTTCCTAAATATAATGTCTGAATAAAACGCAGGCTGGTTCTTGTTGGAACACCTTTTGATCATAGGTCTGTTTGATCATGACTAACTTACGCTAAACAACTTTATATACTCAAGCCATCAAGGCAACCTCTATGCGGTTACTCGATCTGCTAGAAATAGTAGCCAAATCATCTTGAAATCACATTCTACTATTAACGCATTAGGAAATATAATCTTTCGAATACAAAAGGACGAGAGGGTCTTAGCTGGAACACCTTTGATAATAGGTATACTCTTTCTTGGCTGACTTGGGGCTAAACAACAACCTTATATCATCGCCAATGAAATAAAATGCAATTCAACTCAGAATAGCTTTTACTTGAATGTTTTCTTGTCTTGTGTTTTCTAAAGGTAAAAAAAAACAACAATAGTTATAATAGTAATTCCAACATATCTTAAGTTTTTACAAAACTTAGAACATAGATGGTAATTTTATTTTGCATTCAAAAGATTTTAAAATATATATTTTACACATACTTAAGAATTTGTATGGAAATAATTTATTGAAAATACAAAAACTTTCAACACCCTGAGGTACTTTATAAGTTGATCCTTTTAGGTTTTTATTATTAAAATCTAAGGTCAGTACCAATTGCTCTCTCTCTCTGATTCCTGATCTGTTTCAATAACATTTCTAGAACAGTTTCCCATTAAGATCAGGTTTAGTAAATATACTCAAGTTGTAGTTTTAATGTTATTGTTAACTTGTACAAACTCTATATGTGTAACAGTGACTGACATTAAGATGAGAACCCCCACTTTTATTGTACATACAATGTGTAATGGTTTAGCCCTGTTTTAAAGTGGTGTTCACTATAGCTGTATGTATCTTCCATTAGTGTGGATGGCAGCCACTGTATGACACTGCATGATAAAGTGGAAATAAAAGCTAACAAACAATTGCCTGCCAAAAGAATTGTCTCCATGTGACTGCATCCCTCTTTCTGTTTAAGACTGTTTCTATCCCTAATTTTTCACAGCACTATCGCTCTCTCTTTTACTCATTTGAATTTCATTCTTTCTTCAAACCTTGCTCTGCTTTGGCCATTGTGTCATTCTCATGTCATTTTCATAAACAAATCTTACATTTTTTTCACCCTTTTTGTTGAGTGCTGCTTGTGTGCTTTACACAAGATGATACCTTTTGTGTGTTGGAGCAGGATTTCTTTGAATGTCAGCTTCTCACTATTTTATGTTGTTATTATTGCTTTTTTATTCCTTTTTTTTTAATTCTGAGAAGAAAGAAAGAATGTACACACAAGAATCAAATACTTTTTGCTTTTTATTGTTATCTTCGAGGATGTTTCTTTTTCCAATTTTTAATTTTTGCAAGTAGATTTACCGGCTCACCCAGTCTTTTGAGATATAATACTATTACAATAATTCTGTCTCTTTAGGTTCAGAGTGTGAATCCAGGCATGGTTAACTTCGCTTGTCAACTTTCCAGAGTTGATAATTAAATACTTGTAACAAAATAGAATCAAATTCATTCACTAAAATCCCCACCCACCCCCACTTAGAAATTGGCCTTGTACCTGACTAAGAAATCAATACCATGTATCGTGTATGAAAATAAAATATTTATTTCCTACACAGGAACAAGTCCACCAATCTGTAAGGGAGGGACTAAATGAGTTTGTGTGACATCTTCCTCAAAGGAATTAGTAATGATGTTAATAAAAGAGAACGTAGCTCCAACGAAGAATGGAAATGGGGTCACAAATTCAGCACAGTGGGATCTTCACTGTGTACGGAAATAAATTATTGATTTTTTTTGCAGGCACAAAACTAAGCCACAAATTTTTAGAGCAGGGGATGAGATAACATGACATTCATGCATTTCCCGAGGGCATAAGTAATTTATATGCAGTACAATAAATGGTTCCAACTGGGCTACTCCCTCAACTTGGCATTATGTTTATTTTTCACTCTAACAGAAGGACCGTAGTTGATTAAGTTGACCTCAATTAAAAAAATGCAAATGCCCTTTAGCTACTAGGCTTAGTTTTAGTTCCATGGTGTTAAGTGGATGGGAGATAAATCTCCTCCTGGTTATTATGTTGCTGTATCTTAGGTAATACTGTCAGATCTAGTGGTATGTTGTGCTCCTGACCTGAGTAGATATGATAAGTAGTTAACCCCTAAAACACAATAAAAAGTTGGTTGTCCAAACCGATATTCTCTTGGCTGTCATATCTTTACAGTTTACCTCACAGTATGCACCTGTCAATGTAATGCTTATTTATTCACATTAAAAAAAAAAAATTAATCCTGCATTATCTTGTAGCTTTGAGATATCAAAGATATGATTTGTTTATTTTTAGAATGACATTGCTGAGTAGATGTGAAAGGCTTGGATCTGGGCAGGTTAATCACAAAACAGGTGGTATATTTGGGCTGGATATGACCAGTTTAAATGCTTATGGGTTAACTCAGTAGAGATGAAGGACAAAGGCAGTTCTGGTAGACTGAGCTCAGAATGCAGTGGGATAAATCAAAATACTGATGAACATTTGATTTTACTGCTTCTGGTACTTTGATATTGTCTTCTATAATGAAAACATGTTAAAGCAAAAATAACTACAGGATAGACATAATGTATTTAATCTCATATTGTCTTCTGGGCCTAATGAAACAAAGCAATATATTATAATCAATTCATTCAATAATATCCTTTTAAGAAAGGAGGGTTTTGCTTACATAAAAGAGGTTAAAACTTGCGAATTAAGTTTTAGTGAACAGCTTTTTTTTTTTACTGTTATTATCATTTTAATGTAATAAGTGTACTGAATACTGAGAAGAAATATGTTTTAGGAAACTTTAGAAGGATAGATTGGTAATTAGCAAAAAGTTCCACTCCTTGCCTCACAGTTGAGTTAGGTGAGAAAAGGGGCATCCAACTGTAAACAAAATTGGTCTAATGAAATAAGCCATGTAAGCATGGAAAAATAAATGTAAAACAGTGAAGCAACAAAAATCCTCAATAGAAAGAAATCAATTTTTGTTCATAATTTAAAAAAAGAGAACAATTTGAAAAATAAATAGCTTAAATAATAGCAGATCAGCATTTCAATACAAAATCTTAATGTAATGTAAAATTAGATGTGGTTGTGTCAAATGATTGTATTTAAAATTGAGTCTTTTGCAGGGAGAATTGTATTAAAAATGGATTTTTAAAGCATTTTTCTCTCTCTAATGGTGAAATATTTTCCTGTTGGTCAAGCATGTATACATAATTGTTAGAATGTACTGTATAGTGGCATCACTGGGCTTTGTTGAGATTGCAACAATAAACTGTTTGCTATTGCAAGCAGAGGAATTTAAGTTTTTACCAACCATGTACTGCCATCCAAAGGCACACAAACACACACACTCTCTCTCTCTCTCCTTCTCTCTGTATGTATGTACATGCATACGTATGTATTGGTGTTGCCCAGATATAGATTCTGTTTCTAACATAACTTTCAAATTTATTTCTCATCAATACATCTAGGTAGAGTTTAAATGTAAAAACAGAATTTTTATTTGGGTTCTGGATCATTTAGTTGTGTACGAATTTACTTTTCATATTTGTTGTTTTGCTTTGATTCATCCATGGAGGAAAGGTCAGTGGTTAATATTCTGTCACTGGTTTTTATTCTGACCATGGTGAAGATAGTAATTGACAGTTGGGTCCATTTAGCTGTAAATAGACATAACATAGAGTAATTTAATTAATTGGAGAACTGTCACTGTGTTAAATTATATGCACAGTGTTATAAAAGTTGTCAGGCCTGTCCGGATTTTATTTTATATTTTCCATAAGCAGTAACAATGGCATTGCTTTGGTTGCTAGGACGAAGTAAATAAATCTGACAAGCCAAAACTGGTTGATCCCATTGCCTTTCCTGGTAAGTGAGAACTTTGTGGTTTAAACCAGACACTGTTTTCACAGCAAGGTTAAATATTTTGTTTGTTAACTATATGATAGGTGCACTGCAACGCTAAACATATGTTTATTGAATATATAAAAGGTGCAGGTGTGGCTATATGGTAAGAGATTTGCTTCTGAACCACATGGTTCCAGGTTCAGTTCTCCTATGTGATATCTTAGGCAAGTGTCTCTACTATAGCCTAGTGCTGACCAAAGCCTTGTGAGTGGATTTGGTTGACAGAAACTGAAAGAAGCCCTTTATGTGTGTGTGTGTGTGTGTGTGTGTGTTTGTCCCCCACCATTACTTGACAACCGGTGTTGGTGTGTTTACTTCCCCATAACTTAGTGGTTTGGCAAAACAGACTGATAGAGTAAATAGCAGACTTAAAACGAAAATAAGTACTGGGGATGATTCATTGAACTAAAATTCTTCAAGGTGTTGTCCCAGCATGGTCGCAGTCTAATGACTGAAACAAGTAACAGAAAGATAAAAGAAGGAAAGAATTGCAACGCCTTTAAAACTCTGTGATGAGAGTACTGTTAGGTGCTGTGTTCATCATTGTCATTTAACATCCGTTTTCCATGCTGGCATGGGTTGGACTACATGACTGAAAATTGGTAAGCTAGGAGGCTGCACCAGGTTCCAATCTAATTTGGCATGGTTTCTAAGGTTGAATGTCCTTCCTAACGCCAACCACTCTGCTAGCACAGGTGCCAGTTGATCTTAACAAATATTGTTAGTGAAAAACCATAGGAAAAAGTATGTGTGGTTGTATTTGCATAATATATTTCAGCAAATATAATTCACTTCCAGTTCTACATTTAAGAGATAAGGAATTATGTACATTATTTGTTTGTTGTTAACACATGTCGGCTGATATACCCTCCAGCCTTCATCAGGTGTATTGGGGAAATTTCAAACCTGGGTTTTCATTCCTAAGGTATTTTTTGATATTATTATCATTATTATTCTTCAGGTCACTGCCTGGAATTGAACTCGGAATCTTGGGGTTAGTAGCCCGCACTTTTAACCACAATGCCATATGCCTGAATAAGAATAAGAATAATATTAATAATAACTGCCCTGATGCAGTACCAGGCAGTGGCTCTCATTGCTTCTGAACTTAACTGATTGGAAGTGTTATCATGTACATTGTTTTGTCTTGGTATAAAAGATGGGCTACAGCAGTTATTCTGCTCATACAGCAGTTATTCTGCTCAATACCACAGATTTGCTTGTCAGTTGTTTGACCATAACCAGTTGACCATGTCCCTTAGTAGCTGATGATATGTGCATCTCTGATCACGAGCAGAAGTAGTGGGGGAGCATCATAGCCATGTGTTGAGAGGGATATTTGGAGTTTGAATAATTCAACTCTGGAAACATGGGTATTTCGTTCAACATCCTTAAACAACCTTTATCCAGGGACCTTTTGAGTGGGATCGGTTACTTGACCAGAAGAAAATTCTAACTGGGCCCCACCTACGAGGTCATGTGCTGTTTATCTCGATATGAGATCACCATGTCGCGCATGTTGTGATGCATGTGTCTAGTGTACTCTTATCAGATGGGTAGTCATGATGGGTACACTAGGCTTCGTATATTTTACCCCAGTGTCACTTTGATGGCATGCACTGCTATCTCACTCAATAATAACATTGAAATGAGAACCCAGGTTTTAAATTTCCCTTAGACACCTGATGAAGGCTGGAGGGTATATCAGCCGAAATACTGTGTTAACAACAAACAAGATGAGGACAAATATCCATCAAATGTAAATAATGTATAATTCACTTCCGTTTCCATAAAACAATGTCAGCATGATGGAATTGATGAGTGTTTTGTGTTACTTTCAGTATTTTCCTCCAATTGGAAAAGCTGTGTCTGTAAATGAACATCTTAGGTGTTTGTTTCTCATCTAATTAATGTTGAGTCAACTAGAGCTGTTAATTAGGCTTGTAGGTTCTTGATTTTTGGGGAATTATATATTTTACTTATGTAATAAAACGACTGTTTTGATACCATCACACTCTTACAAGAACTCACCTACCTGTCACTTGGTTATGACCTATCACTACTTTTGCTCTTCTGAACCCCACTCCTCACCTAAATGGGCTCCATGCACCTGTCTTTCTATCTCCTGTCAATGTTATTTGTTCCCTATCTTTATGCTTAACTGTCTCTTTTCCCAGACCTTCCCCTCCCTCTGTTTCAGTACCCCACTCCCTTACTAATCTGCTAGAACAACTTTTTCTTTTTTTCTTTCCTACCACTAACTTACATGAACACCAACTGAACAATAACTACACACTAACGTTTATTCCCCCTACTCTCTCCACCACCCCCTGTCTGCCTGACTCTCTTTCTCTTACACACTCTCAGCTTGGATGGGCTTAGAGCAGGGTTCCTCAGCCATTTTTTAACCATGGACCCCTTTGATTACTATTATATTCTGGTGGACCCCATGTGGCCATTAGATGTTTAAAAAAACTAGTTTTATCAAAATCCCTATTTTGTCTTCCACACATTAACTTGTGTAGGTTGAATTATGTAAAATGTTAGAGAAAGAAACCTAGCTGTTTCTTGCAATACTTAAGATACTATTGTGGATCCCCAATGTACTATTTTGTTGTGCAGACCCCCAGAAATCTAATATGGACCCTAGTTGGGAATCACTAAACTTGAGGGTCCATGGGCACTGGTTCTCTTGTTTTGATTAACCAGTACACAATATGTATCCATGCTTAAGTATTTTTTTAAATGTTTTTTTTTATTTTAAGCTGAAGGTGGTCAGAACAAATCAACATGATTGTCTTTCATAGACTAAAACAAGGTCTTCAGTTCAATAAAACAGCATTTTTAATGTCCATATATAAAGTTAGTGGTGCTAACTGCCTGAAGTCTACCATAATCAAGTAATGAATTAAATCCAGATTTGAGACCTTGATTTCTTTACATGATAAGACAAATCAGTTTGGTAGTTGGTCTACTATTGTCATTAGATATTATTCTTTAACTTGTTTCAGTCATTTGACTGCTGCCATACTAGAGCACTGCCTTTAGTTGAACAAATCAACCCCAGGACTTACTCTTTGTAAGCCTAGTACTTATTCTATCAGTCTCTTTTTGCTGAACTACTTAAACACACCAACAGCAGTTGTCAAGTGATGGTGGTGGGACAAACATGGACACACAAATACATACATATATAAGACTTTGATCAGCCCTAGGTTGTGGCAGCAGACACATGCCCAAAGTGCCATGTAGTGGGACTGAACCTGGAACCATGTGGTTGGGAAGCAAGCTACTTACCATACATCCACGTCTGTATCTTTATATACTCTTTTACTCGTTTCAGTCCTTTGACTGCGGCCATGCTGGAGCACCACCTTTAAATATATGTTGATATATTTATCATATTTATCATACAGGATCGATGAAACTAAATCTATGTGACTTTGTAACTTTATAGTGTCAACAAGGTTAAGTATGGTTGCTTTGAATAAATATAAGTTAATATGGGGACCAGATTTTGGCCTGTTTAAATTTTAAAAGGTTAAATGTTTGGAAAGCTCTCCTATTTAGAAAGCAAATTATGAAGAAAACTAGTGTGTGACATGATAAATTAACTTTATCTGATTATATTGATGGTAAAGTGTTTTCAAAGATCCTAGTTTCTCAGGTACTTGATTATAGAATACAGGTGGAGGCACTGGTTTTGGGGACATTTCTACAAAGTTTTGATGCCATATTTAGCAAGTAAAACTTTAGTAATATTTAACTTGCATGCACATCATCATAGACATTGTTTTCAAATTTTATTTTTCCATTTTCGTATGAGTTTGATGTGTCTGCAAAGCAGTGTGTTGCTACTACTCTTCATCTTGTTCTGTTTCCTGTGTGAGGTTCAACACCATTTCCTTTCTCATGCCTTCTCAATTTTATCTTCAATACAGTTGCCTTCTGTTGTCATCATCATATTTTCTCTCTGTAAACTTTGTTTTAGTTTGACAATATTGTGACAGCAACATGGGGTTACTATTCATAACAGAATCTTTCATACGATGTGCACATATACAATGCATACCTGTGACTAAGAGTACATGTCACTTGCTTTTCTGGGCCTTACTCAAAGCAATCCAATTGTTGGTCTCCTGTTTCTCTTACAAGTGTCATTTTAACTCAATAAAGCACATTATTTTATATATTATTCACATATTTGGTGTGTGTCTATCTAACTATATCCATCCATCCATCTATATATCATCATCATCGTTTAACGTCCACTTTCCATGCTAGCATGGGTTGAACGATTTGACTGAGGACTGGCGAACCAGATGGCTGCACCAGGCTCCAATCTTGATCTGGCAGAGTTTCTACAGCCCTTCCTAATGCTATATATATATAATAAACCTTTACATAAATAAATAACGTGAAATACACGAAGGGACGAACATAAGAGACAGACGGGTCATTCTAAGCCTTCGTTCTTCAGTCAGAAACCGATTCCTCATCGCAGATTTCATATATATATATACGAGAAAAAGAAAATGGGAATTCATGAGATTCTTTATTCAGAACCACTATGATCGTTTCAACCCATCATGTACAGGTACCTTGCAGGTGAGCAGCTGTCATGCATTGTAGGTGCTGATGCATTTCCTCAGGTGATTTTTCAAAAAGTACCACATTTTTTTTATTTGCTGTTTTGCTCATCCCTATAACAATACATTTTGGTAATCATAGTTTACAATACGTCAAGTGAAACAGGAAATAAAAATAAAAAAAAACAAGCACTTTTTATAGTGGTTCTGAATAAAGAGTTTTGTGAATTCCATTTTCTTTCTCTCATTTTTTACAAACTCTACAGACATGAAGGAATTCCTGAAGTAAATCCAGTGGTGTATACCTCCATACATCAGGGAACCGAATACAGTGAAGGGGCTTTAAACAGCATGCTATACGGTGTATATCTGAACATAGAATTATATATTCGCATGTATGCATGCATATATATATATGAGAGAGCGATTGATATATTT
Organism: Octopus sinensis; assembly: GCF_006345805.1. NCBI lineage: Eukaryota > Metazoa > Mollusca > Cephalopoda > Octopoda > Octopodidae > Octopus > Octopus sinensis. Next base: position 23,349,444 of record NC_043005.1, read on the forward strand.
GCAAAAACAACTTCTATTGACAATTAGTCAAGAGCAAGCTTAGTTTGTGACATGGTTACCAAGCTAAATGGTGTACCACTGATCACAACTATAGTTTCTTGGTGCAGCAGCCACACTGGTATGTCAGACATCTTGTCTTGTTGGAATTTCAAACTGTCTGTGTTGGTAATTGATAGACAGCTTAAGGTCAGATTACTTACATTGCAATAAAGATGTGGCTTTGTTTGACTAATGGAAAAGCTATTTTATTTAGTTTGAAGTTTTAGCTATTCTCTTTTTTTCTTCATTCACTTTAAAGATCTTTCAACCTCTGTCAGTACTAAAGTAACAAATATTAACATCATTATTATTATTATTATAGTTGTGGAATGGCAGAATTATTAGTGTCAGAGAAATGCAATGTGGTATTTGTTCAGGCTCTTTATATTTCTCTTCAAATCCCTGCTGGGGTCAACTTTGCCTTTCATCTTTTTGGGGTTAATAAAATACCAGTTAAGTGCTGATATAATTGTCTCTCCTCTCCTCTCCAGATTTCAGGGCTTGCACCTATGTTAGACACAATTGTTATTATTATTAAGCCATGATAATTTGGTAGAATTTTTTGAGCATTGGAAAAAAATACCTTGACATATGTCCTGGCTGTTCAGTTCTAAGATCAACTTTGCTTTTCATTTCTTCAGGTTCAATAACATGAAGGAACCAGTCAAGTATTGGGGTCGGGTTAATTGACTGACTCTCCGTTCTAAATTTCTGGCTTTGTGATAATGTAAAAGCCTGAGGAACTAGCACAAAGTAGATGTAGGCGTTTTTAAATCAAGGCTGGACCTCTTCCAGTTGAGTCCCAGATGAACCTACCTCACAGCAAGAAGTGCAAATGAGGGTAGCTACATCAGACTCCATTCTTCACCAAGTGCCACATATTGGCGGAGGATCTCAGTAATAACAGTGTAGCAAAACAGCGGTGCATCAGCATGTCCGCAGCTCTGAGCTGAAACTACAGAGAAAAAAAAAGAAATATATATATATTACTCTTTTACTTGTTTCAGCCATCCGGCTGAAGCCATGCTGGGGCACCGCCCTTAAAAAAGCGATGTGCATATATATATATATATATATATAAATACACACAGACACACATACACTCACACATATATATGCATATACATATATATAAATGTATATACATGTAAATATACATATACATATGTATATACAGATACATGTACATCTATCTATATGTATGCATATGCATATATATGTATATAAGTATATACATATAAATAAGTATATAAATACATATATATATATATATATATATATACATACTTAAATGTACATACCTACAAATATATGTATATATGCATGCATATATGGGTACAGGACATCAAAAAAATGTTGGAGACAATGAGACATGCAACATAAAGAATATTCCCCTTCAGAAGTTGTCCCTGTTTCATCTACTCCACGTTTCAAAGGCAAGGACAATGCAGGACTTCGTTGAAACAGACCTTCCTGCAAAGCAAATTAAATAAAATTTGGGATTTTTTGCTGAGGGTGAAAGTGGTAACAAGAACAGGACAGTGAGAACAAGACAGTAAAAACAAATGGTGAGAGCTGTGAAGCCAAGATGATAGAAAAATTATTATGAATGCTAGGAAGATGAGCTTATGAGAGGGAGACAGGTATAGGCACGTGTTGTCTTAAGGAAGGAAATGAGCAGAAAGATAGATTCCCTTTCATCACGTTTCGGCGACGAGAGAATCAAGGAGAAGAGTGAGAGAGAGGGAGTGGTGAAGAGAAGAGAAGAATAGGGAAGGGTGGGAGAGAAAACCAGAAAGAATGAAGGACAAGAGGAGAGAGATAGTAGAGATAGAAGAGCGCGCATCGTAATTATTAAGATAAAACTTTCTTGGAAAAAGATGCATGGCGTTCAGTCATAATCTGTATATATAAAAGGCAGGATGTGTGTGTGTACGTGGATGTAGTTTATGCACATCCACAAACTAGCATGCATGTCGCTCAAATTTTAGGAGGACATTCATCACAATCCTAGCTGTATTTTCGTCAAATTATTTTCCCCCGTAGGTACCAAGCGAATAGCAGTAAAAATAATTTTAAACCATAACTTCTAACAATTTTCAAGTCGGAGTAATACACCATCATTTGCAAATATGAGTTAAGTCCCCTTCTTTGGACGGTGTAAAGAGAGAGAGAGATAACAGATTTTTAAAATTTCGCCTTTCTAGTGAGTGATTGACAGGCAAAAACAGACACACAGGAGTTGTTATGTATGTATGTGTGAATGGCTTCAGTCACACACACACACGAACATGTATACGTACAAAACATCTATGCAATGTGTGTGTGTTGTCCGTATATATATATATATATATATATACACACACATAATATAGACGATATTCTCTGTTTCTCCACAACTAATTTCCAAATTAGCGGAATCCGTTGCTCTACTCATATTGACATATAGCTGGTTGTGCATGAACATGGGAAAGAGCAGAAGTTACCAGAGCAAAAATCCTAAGTGTTGACTGTAGACATGCTCCTTCGCAAACGATCAGCTATTATTTTGTAAACAATGTTTCGAAACTGTTTGTTTTCAAAAGGAGAGATCTGACTCTTACATCTCTGCGGGAGAAGGTAGGCTTCTCTATTCCTCTTACAAAACTTACATCTGGGTGCCAAATTTGCTTCAATTGATGGTATTACTCAGGTAGGGTTGGTGGTGGGACACAAGCAGGGGCAAGGGCGTTCAAAAAACATGTATGCAATAGGTGTATGTACGTATATGTTTTTGTGTGTGTGTGTGTTGCCCATATATATATATATATACTTAGTTGTGATCTGAACGTAACCGCCTCTCACAGCAGATTGGGGGCCCTTTAGGGCGTTCTATTTTCCTTGCTGGAAGGGTTCCCAACCCATGGGCAAATGGTGGGGGGTATTTTCAAAAGGGTTGGCATATGTAACCTGATCACCACTGCCGATCAAACAACCAACCCATGCGCGACACTGATTAAGCTTATAATCCTAACTTTATCCCGAGCAAAGCCGGGCTACACTGCTAGTAATATAAATAATATATAAATATGTATAAACATATAAATACATACATATATATATATATATATATATATATATATATATATATATATACACGTATAAAAAAATACAAACTGGGACAAGAACGCAAAACATTTTGATGGCGAT